>NW_011888784.1:23009454-23028080 GCF_000151845.1 Pteropus vampyrus | reverse complement strand
AGGAACCCTCATACACTGCTGGTGGGACTGCAAATTGGTACAGCCACTATGGAAAGCAGTATGGAGGTTCCTCAAAAAACTAAGAATTGATCTACCATATGACCCAGCAATTCCTCTACTGAGTATTTACCCCAAAGACTTGAAAACCCATATCTAAAAAGATATTTGCACACCGATGTTCATAGCATCACTATTCACAGTAGCCAGGGCATGGAAGCAACCGAAGTGTCCTACGATAGATGATTGGCTAAAGATGATGTGGTACATATATACAATGGAATATTTATTACTCAGCCATAAGAAGAGATGAAATACTGACACTTGTGACAACATGGATGGACCTTGAGATAATCATGCTAAGCGAAATAAGCCAGACTGAAAAAGTTGAAAATCGTATGATATCACTTATCATGTGATATATCACTTATCGTGTGGGATATAAACCTAAAAGCAACAAATGAGCAGGACAAACAAACAGAGACTCATGGACATGGATTCTAGACTAGTGGTTACCAGAGGACTATAGATTAGTGGTTACTAGTGGGGTGGGGGAGGAGGGGGGAGGTAGACGGGGTAAAGGGGGTCAAAATACGGGGATGGGGGAGGGTGAAGTGGGTAAAGGAGATCAAATATATGGTAGCTGAAGGAAACTGGACTTTGGGTGGTAAACACACAATAAGAATATACAAATGTCAAATGATAATGTACACCTGAAAATTTTAGAATCGTATTAACCAATGTTACCCCAATGAACTTAATCAAAACAGTAAAGGAAACATAAAAAAGACTTGTAGGAAATAAAAAAACTTTTGGTCTTCAATGAGTTCGAGAAACATTAGTGAAAAACAATGAAATACTTTTCTTTGCTGCCTAATGGGCATTGTAAATTTATAATATTACTTCCTTTCAAAAACTTATTTTTGACCATGTAACTCTTTTGTCCCCCTGTTTTTGAACCATCTGGGAGACTAGAATTCTACTGAGGACACTTAGGGAAACACTGGTCTAGAACTTACTTTTTCCAGAACTCCAATATTAGTTTTCCTGTTTCGCTTTTTAAGCTTACCTTGAACTGCTGTGTAGTCAAACAGGGTCTTTAAAATAACCAGATGTTGTATGATTATTCATCAGTATTGACCAAATTCCAAGTTGAATAGTACAGATTATCAAAACAAAGCAAAACAAGTCCCCAGTCACCATAAAAATAATGTCTAAACCTGATTTAATATGGAAACAAATAATATCAGAAGAATTGGTAGAGAAATAAAATTTTAAATGGTTGATATTTTTATATCAAATAACTGCCAAATCACTGTCCCACTCCCGCCCCCCGCCCAGGACATTTTTTCCCCCAGTGGTAATAAGCTATATCAACAAATTATTTTCATTGCATACTAATACTACCTAAATTCTAATTTTGGTTTATACTATTCATGAGTTGCTGAGAATTTTGTTTGTTTTTTGCCCCTGTGGACATTATCAAATACTATTTATTTTATATAGTTGTTATTTCATGTTATTTTCAAAGGGAACACATTATTTCATATACTTGTCCAAGTCCTGTTTCAAAGTTGAAAGCATTACATTTTTCCATTCCAAATGGATCACTGGGAACACTTAAAAAGAAAAACTATGATCTCTTTTTGTATGAGGACATTTGGAATCAGTACCGTGGACAATGAGTAAAAAGAGCTTCTGAAAACTGGCTATCTTTGAATCTTTCGAGCCAACACGGCTGAATATAGACTTGCCTTTTATCAGCCTCAATAAAATATAAAGAATAGATCTCAGTTTGTGATGGCTAAATAATGAATACACATATCTAAAAAAGGCTGTGCCTGATACTCCTAAACCTAGCTCATATGAGGCTGTAAGTGGTTCAGGTATATAATCATTCAAGAGATGAATATTTCTAAACTTATTTATGTCAATAGAATTTAGGTCTAAGACCATATTAGACTTTTATTCAGCTACTTTAGAAAAGATTCTGAGAAAGGAAAATAAAACTGCAAAGGATTTTTCAAAGTATAATTTTAAAAAGTTAAACACATGATTCTCCTACAAACGTAGGTACACATCAGAGGTCTATCTATTCACTAATTAATGAGGGAACCTGTAAGATGGCGATGCTCTTGCTTCCAAGAGCATTTTGAGGATCTGATTATTTATAAGTATTTGGAGAGGATGTTAGTATCAGTTTGCTAAGTTAGATGCAAAATTGGTTAAAGTTGTATGAGGCAATAAAACCATCAACGTTGAGATTACCTTTTCCTCCCTACGGTTTGGACAAAAACTGCAAGTGAATATGTAACTTCACTGTGTCTGGGATCTAACCAATAATGAATAGCAAAATCAAACACAATTATGTTTTCCAAGAGAATTAAACAGTTCTTGGGTAGACCTTTGAAACAATGTCTCAGTGTGACACTGAAAAGTCATGTTTTTTGCCCTTATGGCCAAGTTTTGGGTAATTTTTCTAATTATCCAAAGATAAAAATTTGAGGATTTTTTGTTATAAATTAACTCACCCACTTATACAGTTTGATATCAGAAGAATTGGTAGAGAAATAAAATTTTCTCAGCTGCCTTTGGGAATGGAGAGATTAAAAAGAGGAGGAAGGGTCTTCTTAACTCAAAATTCAAAATAAGCATCTTTCAGATGACTTTCATTCTGTAGCAAGGTCAAACTGGCAGGAGAAATGAACAATGGAAAGAGGGCAGGACAAATATCCCCATGGTGAAGCAAGTGGGGGTTGACAGCCTTCCCTTCCCCCAACAGAGCTGCCTTTATTTAAAGGAGAGAGCGAACGTTTGTGTATTTGATCTCTCATTCTTCATAAAGGTGCTCCCGAGCAGAGCTTAGGCTTAGGAAGCCCCACCTCTTGCACGGTCCCCCTCAGTCACCAGCTAATGCCAGCAATAAATCCTCCGCTTGCCCTGCGTGGGCTCATTCACGGCTCTGTTGTCCGGGGCCGGGCGCTTCCTCTTAGGGACTGAAATAACAGTGCAGACAGATCGGGTGTGATGCAGCGAGCTCTCCTTCAGAGTCTCTTCTTTTTCCTGGGCAATCTAAAACAACACACAAACAGAAAAATAAAATGAAAACGGCAGTTAGGTCCCCTCCCCCTTCTCACTCTCTCCCGGTTTTTTTGTGAACCACGGATGAATCTTTGCTAGTTTCCATCCCTAGAGGGGGTAGCTTTGTAAAATTGGTAGGAGACGTCTGGAAGAAAGCAAGTCCCCCGGGGATTTCAGCACCTAGGCAGAAACTGTTGGGCTTTCCTATTGCCAGCCCTGGGGGTGGCTGGCACCGAGAGGCCGGGATTAAAAGCGGCGCGGGGCTGGCAAGGTTAGAGTCGCGCGGTAACGCTCCAGGTGCTCCTTGCGGGGATCCCCGGGTCCCGGCCTCGCCGCGTGCCCCGCCCCTCCCCGCTCTGTCCCCGCAGCCTCGCGGGCTGCCGGGCTTTGTGGTTTGCCGTGCGGCTGGGCCCCTGCTGGGGGTGTCGTTACGAGCATGTGCAGACAGCAGCCCAAGGTAGAGCGAGCGTGCCGGGCGAGCCCTGAGACTTGCCTTGCAATGCCATGTTTGTGTGTGTGCTCTAACTCCCCGAGAGCGATCAGGGAGACGGCTCCCCGGCCGGACTTGGCTGATGTTTTCTTGTTTCTGTTTCAGCCTTCAGGATAATTCCTTCAGCAGCACCGCTGTAACAGAGTAAGTGTTTCTTGCCATTAAAATAAGACTTGCATGCCTTTCTCTGGAAGCAACTATTATGAAGGTACCCTCTACCGTCCCCAGCCACTCTTCGTATTAGATGCATTGTCTACTGTAATCTGCGGCTGGGAAGACCGCGCGAGACATGCTGACTGATGGGGCCCAGAAATCTTTACAGGTTGAAATCAGCCTTTTAGCAGCTATGGGAGAGATATTAAAACGAGCCGATGGCTTGCGGAAAGCTCAATACTCTGAGATATGTGTTCTTGGAGCTCAGATTTTTAAAAAATCTATTTGACATTTTTTAAAAATCTGTTTGACATGTTATAAAGGAAGCTTTGTTGTATTTTGCCAACATTGGTGTCAGTTTTCGTGGAGTACGCTGTATACATTTACAACAAATAGGAGATGGATGTAAAATGACTTGAGTTGGATTCCAGCATGTGATAAACAAGCTAAACTTATCCTCACCCTCTCTTGTCTAGAGATTTTTAAGACTCAGTAGAGTAAACTTTTCTTGCATGCCCTTTGTCATTTTTATTTTCTGACCTCAACAATCTGGCTATAGGAGGAATGAGTCATCTTGTCCTATGATTAAAGTGTTGATTGGGGCGACTAACACCATTTAAACATAGAATGAAGTTTAATATTTTACTCAAGGCCAGCAGGCACAGTATTTTTTTATTAGATATTTATAGTTTATGGTTTAAAATTTTGTCATTTCTTTCTTAATCTGTTTTCCTAACACTATACATGTGTTAAAAATTGATAGCATATTATGCTATTACATGTAATTTTTATATAATTTATATATGTAAACATATGTATGGAATGTCTATACTTTAAGCAATCTTTCTCTAGGCAAACTCATGATGTTTACTTCTGGGACCTTGTGACAGAAGTCATTGTTAAGGTATTATACTCAACTACATTAAGAAAATGCTGCAAGTTTAATAGAGAAAGCCCAGTAACTTGGGATCTGCATGCTAAAGTTCCCTAAAAGGCAAAAAAATGTGGGAATAGGTATTTCGTGAGTTTCAAGTCTTACCACTGTCAAAATAACTTATGATAGAGGGAAAATATTCTACAGGACTTCTGAGGCCTTCTTGTTTCCCACGTTCTTTTGTTTCTCTGGGTATGCTACTCTCTGTGTCGAGCTTTGGGCTCATTTAAGTGGAGTTACTTAAAAAAACAACCCAGGGTTGACATTATTTAGAAGATGCAATATAAAACACATGTTGGGACCCACATCCCATTAAAGAGCTTACTTGTTAATTGTGCTGCAATTTTGCTTTTTCTAAAATCCTGAGAGAGGGGGAGAGATGCCTGTCAAAGGATGCAGGCCAAAGACGAGGCCAGGACTTCCTGGTTCAGGCGCACAGGTACTTCCTCCCTTTGCTGCACTTAAAACCATCAAGTGCTTTCTGGGCCTGATAACTCTTGAGCTCTTTCTTTGTGGCCCAATCTCCAGTCAGCCAAAAGCCCAACAGCTTCAAAATGGAGACACCTAGTTCCAGATGTCACATGGACAATTTTTGGGGGGTAAAGATTTTATAGTTAAATGCTGGGGAAAGTCTGGTACCTTGTCTTTGGCCACTCCCCAAAGAGTTCTGATTGCATAAGATTCTGTTGTTGTTTTCAGAGAAGTGACAGTGATTTATTTTAAAAAGCACTGAGTGACAATTAGAATGCCATCTGGCTAATTTAAAAATCTAAGGAGCGTATTTAAAACATACTCAAAGCTTTGTAAGTGTAACAGCACAAACTAGGGTCATTTAAAACTAGTCATTGGCTAATACAACATCTTCTCCTCCTCTCAGGAATATGAACCATTTTCTTTGGTTGTTTGGGCATGACACCAAAGCCAGAAGGACCAGGATACACTATCCTAACACATAGATGTAGCAGGTGCTCAGTAAATGTTGGGGTGTGGTCTTGGCATACATAGAGGAGGCACTTACTTTTCTTTTATATTTTGGATACAAGACAACTTTCTCTTCTCTCTGTCCCCACCCAACTCCTACTTCTTCCTACTCACACCCATGTATTTTCTTTGGTGCCTGAAATTATACCTAGAGATAATTTCTTTTGGATTAAGGCCACTGGTGGTGACTCTTATTAAAATGGAAATTAAAAAGTCTGTCCCATGGGAAGTGGATTCAAGTCATTAATACTTTAATATACATTATGTTATTAGATAGTTTAACCTAATAGAGTTCCACTTGGCCTGCTGGAGGTCTTACAAGAGTCAAAGGGAAGGAGAATTGAGAGGGACTCAAGGACAGATTTTATTTTCTTCTCCATTTTTCCCAGGCCTGACACTGTCTGTGCAGCTCTGGACCAATTCAATTTCTTTTTCTACCCAATCTTCCAAGATAAGAATGGCCTTGGCCTTCCCTTCTGTATCTGCATCACTCTTTCATCTATTATTTTTTTCAAGGTCATTTCCTATGTTGTCTAGCTAACCTGATATTTTGAAATGAAGCCTGGCCAGCAATGAATTCTGACTTAGTAAACCGAGTTAGTTATCATCTGAAACAATGCTTCTTTAAACCAACTGATCATTAATATCAACTGGGGAAGGGAGATTGGGATTTGTGAAAAATCCAATTTCCCTTGCTTTATCCCCAAATGGAAACCTAGAATGGGTGACTGCGTTGGAGTCAGCCCAGGGCTGGTCTGGGTTTTCCTTTAGGTCAATGTTAAACTTTTTAGAAGCATACTAGTTATGTGTGGGGAAGGGCAATCTGGTTTAAAAAATTCACATTCCTGGGCCCTACCCTCAGAGAGTTGATGTACTGGGGCTAGAGTGGGAGTGGGGCCAGAACCTGCTGTTTCAACTAGGCATTCCAGGTAGTGCTAATGCAAGTGGTTGTGGGGACAGACTTTCAGAAATCCTACAGGATTTCAGGTTCTTGCCTCTGCAACTTTGCCTTCAGGGAACATGGTACTACAGGGTGAATGACAATCCTCTTCCTGGCACAACTACATTTTATTTAATAACCAACTTGAGACCAAACAAAAGAACCCCTCACGGGCACTTCTTTCTCCACCATTATTTTAATGAACAAATTATTCTCTCTTTTTTGTGAGCCTCTGGGAATGTAGACTGAAGAGACTATTTGGTGGTCTTAGTGTGGGGGAGCAGAAATGACACAGGCTTCGCTGCTTTACACCTTGTAACCCTGGACAATTCCTTAGCCTCTTGTGTGAAGGTACGTCCTACTTCACAGCATTGTCAGGCTCAATTGAGACAAAGTGAGAGAGAAGATGAGCTGTGAAGTACATATTCTTTTTCTTCTTCACGGTTGAAAGAGGGAGCACAAGTCTCAATAGAGAAAAAGGTAACAACCCTAAGCATTTCACAAAGAAACGATTGAAAGAACAAATTATCCACATATTGTCTAGGTAACCACAAATTAAGAACTCTGGGACTTAGAAGCTAATTGATGAGAATCTCTAGGAAGTCATTTAATAGAGTGCTGGTCACATTTTTATTTTTTTACTATTAATGAACAACAGTAAGAAAAATATTTTATATTAGAATCTAGTACACACATATATACATGATTTATTTAAGAAAGTTTTGTGAAATAACACTTAACTCTTACTATATTGACATTTTCTATTCTGTTTCTCTAACAATAATAACAACAAGATGCTAGTAGCTGCTATCTGGTTTCAAGACCCAGTAATAGGTCACAACTTACAGTTTGAAAAACATTGCACTAGAAGATGCCCAGTCTTGAATATTTAAGGAGATCATTAAAAAGATTGATCTTTAAATTCCTGTATTGGGTTCTAATATGGAAGAGAGTGCCATGCTGAAGACCACTTGGGCACTTGGTCTGAACTGATTTTCTTCCAGAAGTGGGGATACCTAAATATGGGTTCCCACTGTGGAACCCAGTTTTATAATTGAGCCAGTATTATACATTTGCAGGGCTGCTGGGCAAACAAACAAACAAACAAACAAACAGTAGAATAATCAGAAAGGAGCTGTTAATGAGTAGAACTTGATGGTCTTCATCAAAGCAAATAAAAACCCTACTGAACTAAATGAGCATACATACATGTGCCATGTACGCCAGTGGAGAGATCTATTTCATTGCTATATCTGTGAGCTAGGAATTATCTTTCCTTGAGTAGCAACTGGAGGTGTTCAGTAGATCTTAAAATTGCATCAGCTAATTAGGTCCCACCTCATACTTCAGAAAGCATCTGCAACTTTGTATGTTCTGGTGCTGAGTTTCCATTTTTAACTAATTGTACTTTGAGAAGAAAGGTTAACACATCATATGAGGGGGATAAAAATAAGCTCTTGCCAAATTTCCAAACAATAGGTATTGTTGAGCTCTAGGGTTGAACCTCTAGTTGAACCCTAATTCTTTAGAAGCAACAACTAGATTTCTGTTTTTCATTGATTTTTCTACTTAGCTAGGTTACTTTTATTGGGATAAATTTTTATTCACATTACAAAGCTCATATAATTTATTAAGTGAACGCCTCTAATAGAGGAGAAAAAGCAATACTTATGAATTTAACTTGTTTCCCATGAGATGGACAGAGTGGGTTACTGACAGTCAAAAACATGAGAGAGCAAGAAAACTTAGTTCATTTTGTTAAGAAGAGCATTTTGTTAAGTCAATTGACTTTTTTTTAACTGCTAGAACAAAATATTTCAGCACTTAGAGTGAGTTAGAGTCTGTAGGTGGCCTTTGTTTAATTCAGTACAAAACCATAACTTAAAAATGATAATAAGGGAAAAGGATGAAACTTTCATCAATTTATTCTGTGGGTAAATTATATACCATTGTGGGTAAGGAATATTTAAAATTTTTAAATGATTTCATATAGTACAAGTACTATATTATAGTTATATTTATGTATGTAGGTATTTATTTTTGTCTGCTCATTACAGTGTGAATCTTTCCAGAGAGTCCAAGTCTTTTCAATTTTGTGTCCTTAAGAAGTAGTGGTACTCAAAGTGTGGGTCCCCAACTTGTTTGTAACTTGCATGAGACAAGAAAAGTATAGAGATAGGGAGTAAGCATTTGCTAATGTTTATAGGAATTTGACATTCTTGTAACATTTTTACACAAGTGTCTGACCACATTGGATTGAAAATAGAAACAAACTGTTCAGTCCTGAATCTCAGAGAGTTTGAGAAGCACAGCTCCAGTGGCTAATGCAGTAGCTGGAAGGGGAATAAATGCTGAATAAATGCTTTTAGATTATTTCAGGGACCAGACTTTCTAAGGGGCCAGAGTCTGTTACTCAATTCAAGCATTTATTGAGTGTCCACTCTGGAGTAGCACTATTGGTAGCGTAAATAGGAAAAGAAATTACAGTTATTTTTTTCTCATGGAATTAACAACTAATTAAAAAGATCTCGGAGGTACCAAGGAATTACATAATAGTTCAAGGCAAGATGTAGTTGGTTAACGAAACCTCAGAATGAAGAGTAAACATTCATATACTAAGGTTAAAGTAGGAACATGGCATGTGCATGAATTTGGCTGAGAAGGTTCACAAAAGTTGTGAGACTGGACTTGGGCAGTAAAGGATGAAAAAAATCATTTCAGCCTTGAGGGTGGTGGAATGAGATGGGGAGGAGATGGCTAAGAAGAGGAACAAAGGTTTCCTCCTACATACTTGAGTGAGGGAATTGTTCTACTCCAGATTCCCTTAGGCAATGTGGAGTGCAGTAGATTTTTCAATATGGAGGAGCTGAGAATTTTTCACAATGTTATCCCAGAAGTTTTATAAAAAGGAAGAGGGTTAGGAAAGTCCAGGGGACAATGGAATAAAACAAATGGGAGCTGGTGTGGTTTGGGACTGGTTGAGGCAGAGGAAATGCCAAGAGGTATGCAGTGGAGTCTCTTTTGAGCCACCAATCTTGGTGTTAGGTGTCCCCTCAAGTGCTGTGAACACTTAGGTCCTTGCTAAGATCTTGTTAGCTTAGATGAGGCAGAGCAGTGGAGAAAACGGAGCTTACCTCTGGTTCTGAGCTTTTAAGCTCGTAATGAAATGACAACATTGGTATCACTACCTGGTAGACATATTGGGAATTGGAACTGGTTTGGGAGAGTGGTGAAGATTATTCTATTTTTTTTGTCTATTGTGCTAATCTTAAAATAGGTCTAGATTACTGCTGCTTCTGCTGCAGCAGACAGTTGGATCTGATGTGGTTTTGTTTCTTCTTTCCAGGTGTGAGGAAGACACAGTCTCTCTACATGAAGACCAGACTGATTGCTCCATTCTCAGGTATGACCCACCATTGCTTAAAGGGCAGTAACCAATGGGGCCTGATGTCTTTAGTCTCTTCTTTGAATTCTAATAATTTGTTCTCATGTCTTACTTCTTATAATGGATTATCAGCTCTTGAAGGAAGTTTTATCTTGTTCACTTTTGGATACTCTCTGTTACCATCCAGGACAGTGCCTTTGATATGAGGAATGCTCAATAAGTGTCTATTAGATTAAACATTGATTATCTCATCTCAATGCTCCCATCATAAACCCTAAGGAAGGAAATAATTCTAGATTTATTCACCAAACATGTCATTGCCTGGAGTGTAGTCTTGGTCATCAAGGTGTTCATGGTATGATGGCAAAACCTTCCCTGCTAAACGTTTCTTCCACAATTGCTTTGTTCTGAACACTTTTCCCTACATTTTATTATATAATCTAAACAATCAAAAGAAGGCTAATGTTTCCCTCCTCATCCTGTGTCAGAAGGATTATATCTCATTCAGGATAACATAGCCACTATGAGGCAGAATTTGGACTCAAGTCTGTCTGACTCTGAAGTCCTCTTGTTGGATAATATGCATTTGTTGATGGCCTATTTTATGCGCCAGAAACTAGTCAAGATATGTAGTAAATAAACCAACCCCTGCTTCCAGGAATTCAGTCCACTAGAGGAGATAGGCAAGAATATAGATGATGATGCTACAGATAAACAGAGGATTCTCTTAGAAAGACTGAATAGCCCAGATAGGTTTCTGGGATAGATTCCTGAAGAAAATTACACATAGCACTTTTTGTGTGTGTGTGTGTGTGAGATATAAGGCCAAGAAAAAATGATGCCACCAAGCACAGGGAACAACTTACTAGAAAGCCAACAGAGGCAGAGAAAATTGTTCAGGTTGAAGGAACACTAACTAAGCAGTTCAGGATGACAGGAATCCTGAGAGCAGAGGCCAGGAGTGGTAAGAAATGGAGCTTCAGAGATAAAGACTCAAGTACGAAGGGTTTGTGTACCTTGCTAAGGAGTTTGAAATTTATCCTGGAGGTATGGGGAGACTAAAAAGAAACCTGTTTTTTTTCTTTGCAAATAACCACTTGCCTAAATCCTGGTGAGAGTGACAATAGCTCCCATTTATTGAGTTGTGGCCTTGAGCCAGCTTTCTGTGGTAGGCATTTCACAGAGACTGTATTATCTCTGCAAGGTAGAGATGACATCCTTCTTATGGCTGAGGATCTGAGAAGTGAAGTGGTGTGGCTCAGGCTACACAACTAATAAGTGGGAGGATCTTTTGGACTCCTGTTTTCAGAACATCATGCTTCTTCTCAGTTATGGTTGATTCCAATAAGTACTGGCATAAATTACATTACCTGTACTCTTCTGTTTTGTGGAGTCTGAGGAGCCAGTAATAGGTTAGAAATATATTTCTAAAGATGACTTTCGTATTTAGATTTTATATTTGTGTAATGAGAGAAAGATGCTTTTTGCTACGTCCCCCCGACTCCCGCCACCCCCCGCCCACCCCATCTTCCTTGCTTTTCAAGTCAAGGAGGTAAAATGAGATAACATTAATAAATTCTGGACATCTTGACAATATAATATAAAATATGGTATAAAAACAAAGTTCAGATATTATTTTAGGGAAGAAACCTATCCAAAGAATCATTTTGGATTTGAAAAGTCACTTTTCTTTCTCTTATTCTTGAGTGTTCTAGAATCCTTGTTGAATGAGGGTTAGGTTACTATAAAGGTAGCTGTTCTTTCTTTCGTTTCTCACCTAGGTACGTAGAATGCATGGATGAGCATTATTTGTGTCTAGTGAAATGTAGGGCAGAAAAACTTTTTCCTTCTTCCCTTCTAGGTTCTTTGGCTGATCTAATAATTAAATTGACATAAGAGATTAACAGGAAAAAAATTAATTATGTACATATGGGAAGACCAAAGATATGGGACTCTTCAGCAGTCAGGTTATTGAGGCATAAATATTATTCAGAGCTAAAGAGAAGAGGGTTGGATTCTGGGGTCTCAAAGATGAGAAGAGCAGACGTTTAGTAAACAAATGTTCAGAGCTAAAGAGAAGAGGGTTGGATTCTGGGGTCTCAAAGATGAGAAGAGCAGACGTTTAGTAAACAAATGTTTGCCAGACCATGAAGATAAGTCTTTCAGATATAAAAAGTTACCTTTGGTGTTGTCTCTCTCCTGGTACAGGCCCTCTCTCTCTATATATTTTTAGGCAGAAACCAGTCAAGATATGGAGTAGAGAAAAACAAGGGGAAGTAAAAAGTTCTTCTTGTGTCTGTTGGGTCTTGACTGTCTTCAGTTCAAAATAATCTACATGCCATACTGGCATATTTTATGGTCACGTATTCTGCTCATCCTGAGAGGAATACATTTCAAATGTACTAGCATAGTTCCAACTGATGGTTTGATGTTGGTTTCAAACCCATTAGTGACTTAGAATTTTTTTTTTTTGGTTGTGAATGATCTTAAAGGACAATATTAACCAGTGTCACTGGCATTCAGTTTTTTTCATTTACTAACATTGAAAAATCATTTCCCTTCTTGCATTCTTTTTTACCAGATAGAACTAAGTTTATCTTGAGGCTTAAGTTTAACTGTTCACATAGTTATATTTCTACACCTTGCCCACCTGCACCTTGGTCATGTTCCAGACCTCCATTCCTGATGTTTGCTTTGGTCTTTTCTCAGAGACTAACTGGAGCTCATCTTCCCAATAGCAGTTTAGTGATTTTAATCTCTCTTTTGAGTGTGTGCGTGTGTGTGTAAAGACATTTTGAACAATGTTCATAGGAACTATGCTTGTCTCTTTGCTTTAGGTGTCCTTGAGTTATGAGGAATTGCTTCCTAGCTGGCCTTGCCAAAATCTTTTTTGTAGGTGCTTTTGGTCAGGGGGCAGGAGAGAAAAACACCACTTGGTGGAAATGGCACTAATTGGTGGTACTAATCTAGTACTAAATGATTGCCATTGGGTTAAAGGTGATGATATTGATTGTATAAAGAGAATGCCTCGTTTGGTTATGTCCATGGTATTTGCTGGGTTCTTAGCAAAATAAGAAAATAAAATGCATCTAGATTTAGGAAGGATAACTGACTTCAATTAAGAATGTTATCATGTCACTATTTTTGAGGAAATTGAAATGATGAGGCGGTGTTATATTGAATTTGATTGGTGAGTGAGAATTAAAAGTGCCATCTCAGCACTGAATGTATGAAGGTAACACTAGCCCATTTGATCTTCTCCCGTGATTCCACACTGATGGAACCCAGACAGTGGGACCTTTGATTTTGCATCAAGGATGTTGTTCAGATGGCTTGATTGGATAAAATTTGGCCCTTGTCTTACATTTTATCTGAGTAGCATGTATCTTATTAAAATAGACCCTGGTAAACTTTTAAATGCCTCTGAAAGTTGTAGGGAGTTGATTATAGACTTGTCAGTGAGGAAGAAGCATCATGCCTGAACCAAGAACACATGTAGGAGAGACTGGAGACCTACCTGACGACTCCAGGTCTGGTGAATTATCCCTTCTGTTAGGCACTTTATTTGATCTCTGGGTTTTAGAGGCTTAATCTATAAAGTTGGGATGACAGTATCTAACCTGAATATCTAATATTATTATTGTGAGAGAAAAATATGATATGTGCGAAAGTATCTTGAAGAGAAAAATTAAAAACAAATATGACAGCACGTACAAAGTTACAACCACAAAAAGTATGTATTCATTAACAAAGATTGGAAGGGAATGTGGAGTAATCTAAAGAGTGAAATTCACATTTTTTAAGTTCTTGTTCCTGTGAAACCCTCTAAGTGGACACCAAAAATGTTGCTAGGTTCCATATAAATAGCGCAGCAACCAGTATCGTCAGCCCCTCTTTCCCGCAGCAGTTTATTACTTCTTGTGTTGCTTTTTAAAGTTGGTCTTTCCTGTTTTAGAGATGAAGACAATAAAGAAAATTACCCCGATGCCGGGGCTGCCCTAGAGGAGCCCGCGCCCTCCCACGAGCCGCAGCATGTAGAGCAGACCGTGCTGGTGGACGGAGTGCTGCGACCCAGTATGGGCAACTTCAAGTCCCGGAAGCCCAAGTCCATCTTCAAAGCAGAGAATGGGAGGAGCCACGGAGAAAGTCAGGTAGTGGGTTTACTCTTCAGGCCTTTGCCAAGATGCGCCTTGCTCAGACTAGGGCACAGTTCTGGCAGACGGTTTGGGAGAGTTATTTTGCAGTAGGCGGGCGGTTAACGTGGCTTGCCCTTGCACGTACCTCTGGCCTGAAACACGTGGTTAATAGTGCAGTGTGCTGGGCAGGCTAATAATGTAGTGCCCATTCAAAGTGATAGTCTTCAACAC
Organism: Pteropus vampyrus; assembly: GCF_000151845.1. Taxonomy (NCBI): domain Eukaryota; kingdom Metazoa; phylum Chordata; class Mammalia; order Chiroptera; family Pteropodidae; genus Pteropus; species Pteropus vampyrus. The sequence goes on along the minus strand of NW_011888784.1, from coordinate 23,013,752 downwards.
TGGACTTTGACGTTGATTTAGAGAAGCCGCCCTGCTCTTTGTGGGGAAGGGCGGAGGAGGATCGCTTTCTGTCTAATTTATCCAGGGCATGTATTTCTTGCCCCATACTTGGAGATTTTTCTCAGCAGGTCAGAAGTCCCAGGTTTACTCGGAACCATTCTCCTTAAGCTGCAGTTTAGCAGCCTCAAAGAAACACTGAAGTGTGTATGTGCGTGTTTGTGTGTGCATGTAGCGTTTACTTCTTTGAGGTCAATAAATATTTAAATGAATGAATGAAGCATATTTCCAACCTGATTAAAGTTGCATTTTATATATTTTTAAATTTTTCTATTTGTAGAATGTGATATTTTTTAGATCTTGAAAACCCCTCAAATAATTTGATGCTTTTAAAAGAGATTACATGAATATAATCCACTTTAATCTTACTAGGAGGCTTGTCATGCATCTAACACAGTTTTTAGAACATAGATAATCCATTAATGTTAACTTTGCTTTTTTGTTAACACTTAATTGTTAACCCGAGAAAATAATGTGAGAGGCTCCAAGTATAATAGGTTAATTATATAATAAATTTAAGTTTAGTTCTATTAGCAAATGGGTGCGAGGTGACCTTCCTTTGGCTTGGCATTTTATTTGACCTTGTAGTTTTCTTATTTGCTTTGTGATTTTTATCTCATTTCTTCCTTGGCATTATGATCTCTTATTTGGTCAGTTAATTTTGCAGTGAAATGAAAATGCCTTCTGCATTTATTACACTGTGTCATGGTTATCTTAAACAAAGTTGAGTTGCAGAGAGAAGTGAGCGTGAAATAGCATTTGAATTGTGGTAAACTAGAGATCCTCCCTTTTACTGAGTGCACTCATCACTTGTTTGATTAGGAGTGTAATGCTGGAGAGGTTACAGGCACCCAAAGGGCTGCCTTCAGAGTCTGACTGATCCCAGGGAGGTTCTCACCTTGAACCTCCTACTAAGGGTCGCCTGTGACGTTGTGGGCTTTGGATAACCAGCCATCTCTCCTTTTGGATGACCAGTACCCTCTTTCTTGTCATTCTGTAGTTTGGGCTCATAGAAATTTCACAGTCATCACTTGTAATAGGTACCTATTACTTGTAATAGGTACTATCCCGTTGCTTATACACAGACAATTTCAGGAGAGAGATATGCTTGTACAGTCTTTGTTTATAATACAGCATTGGAATCCTGCACTGCAGGTAAAATTTCCATTTCATTCCTAACATCTCTGTCTACACAAAGAGAGATTTTTTTTTCCTCTCCTAATGACTAATAGAATTTGGTAACATTAAGTCTTCCATATTTGGGGAAAATTTGAAACATATTTTGTTCTTCCTATTTTTTGAGGGGAGAGATAATTAATATTGGTTGAGGACTGACCAAGACTTGAACTTCTATAAATATTTTTAATAAAATCAGCTAACACTGTTTGATCATTTACTGTATTCCAAGCATATACCATGTTTTAACACAAGTTAATATTATTATCTTTTTGTACAAATGGAAAAACTAAGCATCAGAGGAATTACATCTTTAATCATATTTAGAAGAACTTGAGCTAACATCTTTTCCATAAAGGCCCAGTGTTTCCAACATGAGGAACCCAGATCTTCCAACTGTGAGTCTAGTGATTTACCTACCCCCTTATACCACGCACACCTTTTTTTAATGGAGATCTTTTATTTCTTGTACTGTTCTTAAATTTTTTAATTTTTCAATTGCAGTTGGCATATAATATTATGTGAGTTTCAGGTATACAACATAGTGATTAGACATTTATATAACTTATAAAGTCATTGCCTTGATAAGCCTAGTACCCATCTGACACCATATGTAGATATTATAATATTGTTGACTATATTTCCTATGCTGAACTTAAAATTATCATGACTGTATTTCTTATAACTGCCAATTTGCCCCTCTTAATCTATTCTCATTTTTTCACCCATCCTCTAACTCCTCACCCATCTGGCAACCATTATAATGTTCTCTGTATTTATGAATTTCTTCTGTTTTGTTTTTTACTTTTTTTTTAAGACTCCACATATAAATGAAATCATATGGTATTTCTCTTTCTCTATCTGGCTTATTTTATTTAGCATAATACTTTCTATGTCCATTCATGTTGTCGCAAATGGCAAGCTTTCATTCGTTTTTATGACTGAGTATTATTCCATTGTATATATGTACCACATCTTCTTTATCCATTCGTCTATCGATAGACACTTAGTTTGCTTCTGTATCTTGGCTATTATAAATAATGCTGCAGTGAATGTCGGGATATGTATGTCTTTTCAAATTAGTGTTTTGGGTTTCTCAGATAAATACCCAGAATCACAGTTTAATTTTTATATAAAATCGGTTATTTCTCTCAGGAATTTTTTTCCTTTGGTGATATATTGTGTTGCTATGCAGTAATTACTTATTTATAAAGTATTTTTTGGAGAGAATTTTATAAGGGTATTTTTCTTCTCTTCCATAAAACTTTGTGATGTTGGTCACTAATGCTAGATAAATGTCATTTGAGTGAATGTTAGCTCCACTAGGATGTAAATTCCTTGAAGACAGTGATTCAGTCTTTCTTGTCTATCGTTGAATCTCCAGCACTCAGTAATAACTCAGTATTATTTGTTGAATAACTCAAAACTTCTAAGAGAGGTCTATATATGATTGGTATCTAGAACATCCACTAAATTTTAAAGTCTTTTACAATTTTTCCTTGCATTCTCCTCCTGCCCGCTTCCTTCTCTCTCTGATCGTAATAAGATTATTCTTGATCACAAAAGAAGGCTAGTCTCATTAGGTTTGGCTTGATTATTTACATAGGTGTAGCAAGAGTTAATTTGCCACATAGGTCTTCTTAAGTATACTTTGCAAAATCTAGAGCTCTATAGTATTGAATAATTACAAAATTAACTTCTTTCTCTGGAAGCTTGCATAAGGAATCTCAGATTGGATTTTTACTGCTTCTGTTATTTACTATCTCAAGGCAAAGGAAACCAAGTACTCTCTCCACCTTATTTCACCTGGAAAACCTATACAACTGATTGAATTCCTTTCTTCTTGAGGTCCCCAAAATAACCTTAGGTTCCTGGCTGCCTGAAAGTGATGGTCCTTATCACCAGTAAGATTGTGCACTGTAAGCCAGATAGCAGGCCTGTTATCCTAAAAGGACTTTGTAAGCATTGGCTCCATAAGTAAAACCACATTAGCTTCTAAAAATGGAGCACCATTTTTCAATAAGCACCATTCTCAATATGACATTCAGGCAAGACTTTCATTGTATATCAAATTTTTCCAGTTCTACCTTGGTAAAAAAGAAAACAGATTATTATTGAATATATGCAAATAACCTTATTGCCATGAAAAATAAGGGCACTCAGTATGAGTTTCTGAACTCTGGTGGTCAGTGAGACTCAGATATCATTTTTAAAATGTTCATTTTAGGTTATATAAACAGAATGGTTTTGAAATGTAGGTTTTATTATTATTTGAATGTGGTGAGGCTGACAGATCAGAAGATGACTGCTATGTGAAAAGATACCTAATTACAATTCTCCGAAGGAGTGAGGGCATGCCATGCCATGCAGAGCCACTCAAGGAAGCATCAGAGTTAGCCAGGAGACAGAAGGAGTGATCGGAAAGCAAGAACAGAAGCTTTTATTATGATTTCCATTGGCAAAACAAGCAGATTTAGGATTGGCTAGAATCATTTTAGTGGACTCTGAAGTACAGGATTGTTTCTAGTTGTCTGGTACCTGGTTCTGGGGTGATTAGGACAGAGGAATATTGCTTCCTGAAATGTATGAGCCAGATAAAGAAGGTGGTTCTGAGTATGGGCTCTGGGCTAGTTAGTTTACATATGAAGGGTAGGCTCCTGGGCAAGTCATTTGCTATGTTTCCTAGCACTAAGAATTGCCAGTCCTGGAGAGGCGATCTCTCTGCAGTCAGCGAGTCAGTGAGGCACCAGATGCTAGGGCATCAAGAATACAGAAAATACTAAAATATATAGTGAAATAGTTCTATCAACTTCTAGATAGAACTATTTCACTATATACTTTATTATGAATTATAATAAGAATCTATATATTTTATGAATTATAACAAGAATCTATGAAATAATATAATAAGAATCTACTAAATTGTATGGGTTACAGATAAAGTGGAAAAGACTTTCTTTTTTAAAAATTTCTATTTATTTATTTATTTTTAGGCGAGACAACCTTTGGCTGACCTCACAGATTGCAAGGATCTTGTCAGCTTACAATCCCTTATTTTTTATTTT
>NW_011888784.1:23005722-23009404 GCF_000151845.1 Pteropus vampyrus | reverse complement strand
ATATGCAAATAACCTTATTGCCATGAAAAATAAGGGCACTCAGTATGAGTTTCTGAACTCTGGTGGTCAGTGAGACTCAGATATCATTTTTAAAATGTTCATTTTAGGTTATATAAACAGAATGGTTTTGAAATGTAGGTTTTATTATTATTTGAATGTGGTGAGGCTGACAGATCAGAAGATGACTGCTATGTGAAAAGATACCTAATTACAATTCTCTGAAGGAGTGAGGGCATGCCATGCCATGCAGAGCCACTCAAGGAAGCATCAGAGTTAGCCAGGAGACAGAAGGAGTGATCGGAAAGCAAGAACAGAAGCTTTTATTATGATTTCCATTGGCAAAACAAGCAGATTTAGGATTGGCTAGAATCATTTTAGTGGACTCTGAAGTACAGGATTGTTTCTAGTTGTCTGGTACCTGGTTCTGGGGTGATTAGGACAGAGGAATATTGCTTCCTGAAATGTATGAGCCAGATAAAGAAGGTGGTTCTGAGTATGGGCTCTGGGCTAGTTAGTTTACATATGAAGGGTAGGCTCCTGGGCAAGTCATTTGCTATGTTTCCTAGCACTAAGAATTGCCAGTCCTGGAGAGGCGATCTCTCTGCAGTCAGCGAGTCAGTGAGGCACCAGATGCTAGGGCATCAAGAATACAGAAAATACTAAAATATATAGTGAAATAGTTCTATCAACTTCTAGATAGAACTATTTCACTATATACTTTATTATGAATTATAATAAGAATCTATATATTTTATGAATTATAACAAGAATCTATGAAATAATATAATAAGAATCTACTAAATTGTATGGGTTACAGATAAAGTGGAAAAGACTTTCTTTTTTAAAAATTTCTATTTATTTATTTATTTTTAGGCGAGACAACCTTTGGCTGACCTCACAGATTGCAAGGATCTTGTCAGCTTACAATCCCTTATTTTTTATTTTTTATGCCTACAGCACCCTGTCTTCCTAGGTGGTCTCCCCTCTAAGTACTAACCAGGCCCAACCCTGCTTAGCTTCTGAGATCAGATGGGATTGGGTTTGTTCAGGGTGGCATGGCCGTAGACAAGACTTCCTTATGAAACCAGTAAGTAAAGCATTAAAACAACATTCCCAACAATTAACCACAGTAATATTTCCCTTATCAGTTCATTCAGTTCTGTGTAATTCTTGTTTTACCTGACCTTGGGTTAACAGTAGCATGAAGCCATCTGTTTCTGAACTAAAGTTCTGTAAATCCCGACTCAGCCCATTGGTGTCATCAGACACCTATGCCTAGAGTTTGTTCTTTGAAACATTAGTTGCTTAATGTATCTGGTATTTTACCATGAGACTCTTGAGAGGATTCTTCTTTGTTGACTATATAAATTCTGGCCTGAAACTGATGGTAGAAACTTTAGGCAGGCATCTGAGGAAAACAAACATGTATAGATGACAGAAACTGAAAGTGATTGTGTTTAACTTTCTACTAACAATTTTGAAATGTGAAAAATCTGATGAGAGTTCATAATAAGAATATATAATGTGACATGCAAAATAAGATAATAAAATAATTCCTTTCAAATTAAAATGTCTCAAAGTGTTAGGCATAAGTCTCTTTCTAAAGAAGTCAGGGAATTTATTTCTGATTTTACAAAAATGAACAAATATAATTATTACAGGTGAAAAAAATCTTGAGATATAACATGATAATCCTAAAAGAATATGCCAAGAATACGAAAGAGATTCATCAAGTCTGATATAGTTCATAGACATCTGCATTTTTATTAAACTTCGTAGGTAAGTCTGATATGCATCCTTGATTGAAAAACGCTGGCCTGGATGATGCTAGATTCAAATGAAAGAACTAAGGCCATTGTTGAGTCAACATTTTAGATAATAATCCCAGTTATTATTGATAATACTGTAGTGTTTTTGTGTAATAACATCGAGCAAAGCTCCATAAGGACTGGAACAAATATAGAGAAGTTGATAGAAGTATTTTATAAGAGTTTTGATCACAGGGTGAATGTCACACTAACTACGTTGACCATGAACTATGGTAGTGTTTCTGTTTGTGAATCTGGATTTATTTAGGGGTACTTGAGCTTATGCTACAGATTCTACCTGACACTTCCTGCCATCCAGACATAGTTCTGTTTTTTTAAGAGGTTGTCATACCCAAAAAGCACTCATAAAAGACTTATGGGCACAAACTTTATGAACTTAAAAACAACACTTTTTGAAGGTGAAGGTAACTATTATAAGAGTTTAGCTATTACCACTTCTGGTTTCTTTTGTCACAAAGTTTGTATTCAGAACCCCAGAGTGGATCTTCAGTTTGATCCTAACCAAACTGGGGTGTGAGCAAGTGAGAAGGGGCCAGATAGTAACCTTTGTAAATTTCTATCTCTCTTATTTTTCTTATCACCCTGAAGTCAGAATCAGAAATCTCACTTCTGGAGGGTAAGATTCAAATCTTACTTCGAGCAACTTTTCTAAAAAAATCTTCATCTTGGCGACATCTCTGAGAAGGAACCATAAGTAGAGTAGCAGAATAAGTAGAGGTTTGTGTGCACGTATGGATGACTGATTCCAGTTTTGCATCTACTGTGAATGATTTAAAAGAGGAGGGCATTAGGTATATTTGCTGATCTAATAAAACTCAGGAACCAGGAAGGCAGTGCAAGAAGATCCTCGAAGAAGTTAAAAGATTTGGAATAAGGGGTATGTTTATTTGAACCAGAATCCTCTGTAGTTTTCCTTAATGCTTGTTTGTCCTTGTCTTCCTTAAACAATGGGCTTCGTAAAAGAATGGCTTGGATAAGGACCATTTAATGACCTGTCTCCTGAAAAGTCAGGTTTTATAGATGCTAATACCGGAGTTCATTGATATGATGAATTTGAAGTTAAAACAAGACTTTTGAGTTGGTACAAAGCAGAAATTCCTTACCAAAGAGAATCCAATAACAGTTTGCTATTGTGTGGCATGTCTTACTGGACAGCAAACAATTTTTCTAGGAAGGAGAACTGATTGAATGCAATAGATGATATAGTAATATTTTATGAAAAATTACACAAGATATAGGGATGGGCAAAATGAGCGAAGGTGGTCAAAACGTACAGAGTTTCAGATATAAAATAAATAAGTCCTGGGGATGTAACGTACAGCATGGTGACTATACTGTATTTTATATTTGAAAGTTGCTAAGAGAGTAGATATTAAAAGTTCTCATCACAAGAAAAAAAATTGTAACTAAATGTTATAATTATGGTAACTAGACTTATTGTGATCATTTTGTAATATATACACATATCGAATCATTACGTTGCACACTTGAAACTAATATAATGTTATATGTCAATTATATCTCATTAAAAAATGTGTGCCTTATCATATTTCATGATTAACAGTGAGCTCTGGAGGTTTCCACTCGCCCCTTTAAAACATTTGGTAATTCTTCATCACTTTAGGGTTGATTGGCTGTGAGACCCCACTGCATGTATATTTTCTATCTGTATGTGACCACCATTCTTGATTAGACTTTCTTATTCTCAGTACAGTTGCTACCTTTTTCCAAAACTATTTGTCTCACGTCAATTTCTTGTATTCACACTTTTCTAATTACAGAATAAAAGGTGTAAACCTACTATTTAATTTTAGAAATCCACATTTATCGACATTACAGATTAAAATAACATA
>NW_011888784.1:23003313-23005672 GCF_000151845.1 Pteropus vampyrus | reverse complement strand
CATATCGAATCATTACGTTGCACACTTGAAACTAATATAATGTTATATGTCAATTATATCTCATTAAAAAATGTGTGCCTTATCATATTTCATGACTAACAGTGAGCTCTGGAGGTTTCCACTCGCCCCTTTAAAACATTTGGTAATTCTTCATCACTTTAGGGTTGATTGGCTGTGAGACCCCACTGCACGCATATTTTCTATCTGTATGTGACCACCATTCTTGATTAGACTTTCTTATTCTCAGTACAATTGCTACCTTTTTCCAAAACTATTTGTCTCACGTCAATTTCTTATATTCACACTTTTCTAATTACAGAATAAAAGGTGTAAACCTACTATTTAATTTTAGAAATCCACATTTATCGACATTACAGATTAAAATAACATATCCTGGTTTAAAAAAAGGTAAGAGATTACATATGTTGTAATATTTTGTAAAGATGAAAGGTGTTGTAGTATTAATTCCTAACAACCTGATTTGGGGATGATTGGCTTGACTAACAGAACTGTCTTTCTATATTGGACTTCATAACTGTCCAGAGGATGTTTAGAATTAGCATTGGTAAGATCAAGTCTTACCATCTTCACTTCCTAGCAATTGGCATCACTCTGTGTACCTGCCTTCTGTCCTCCCCTCTGGTGGCTATTTTAGCAGAATACAAAAAGGAGGAGGCTATATAGAGAGCTTGTCTGCAGTTAGCTGTATACTGTGATCATGTTGCTAATCCAGTTCTTTGGGGAGACCAGCTGCTTGGTCTGCTGTATATCAGCATTAGGTTTCTTCCACTTGGCTCTAGTAAATGTGTTAAGAGGCTGGAAAGGACTCCAGGTCTGATGTGAAATATACATTTTTATCTTTCTGCAGAAATTAAAACCCCCTAAACACTTTTTAGGCACAGGAACTTAACTATAAAGTGTTAACTATATTTCTGTTTTTAGCAGGTTCTTATTTATATAAGAATAGTTTTTGTTTTTACTGTGTTAGACTCTGAATTAGAAGACAGACAATAGTTAATTCCAGGACATATTCCCCTCTCCCCACCAAAAAAGAACTAAGATTTTGTTTTCAATTATAGACCAATTTTATGTACATTTTTCTTAATGTACTACTGAAGTACTGAGCAAGTGCAACTGGTGAAAGCAAGAAAATCAGTACAACTGAATGACTTTGAAATTGAGAGCACTGGAAAGCTAAAACAAACTTTAAACAGAATTTCACTTGTTTTTCAGTGAGAGGAAGACTTGTAAGTTCTGAATATGCCTTTGAGGGCTTACTTCTTGCAATGTGTCACGAGCATGAAGTCACTGTGATTCTAACAATTGGTCTTAGTTAGATAATTGTTTTGACACATTAGTTTGTGTTGCGTTATTTCTTTCGTCTGATTTTGCAGCTCCATTGTAGAGGTTTTATTTCAATTCCTGTTTAGGTGTGGGCTTTTTGGAAGACTTGTTACTGGTCAGCAAGAAAGGTGGTCCTCTGGGTTTGTTTTCCTAGTTCCCCTTCACTCCACCAAGAATAAAGTGGTTGGGATTCATGGGCATAGAGCTCTGAGAAATTCGGGGTCCTTGAAAGTGAGGCCATCTGAGTGAATATTTGGGTTTACTAGTTTCTTATGGTGTATGAGACTCTGATACTCCTCATTGAATTACCAACCAACCTGTTCTTAAGTGATTAAGCTGATGAAGGAAGATATTTTTAGGAAGGAACCTAGAATGTCTGTAATATCTCTTTATTACTTGTGTTTGTTTGTTTGTTCTTGGCGATAAACAAATATATTCATCTTAAATATTGACCTGAAGGGAACTTAAAATTAAGTGATGTGACTTATTTGCCTAGGCATTAAATCTCAAAAGGTAAAAAAAGCAATGATCCTTCCTAGGGATTTTGTGTTCAAAACAACCTAATTGTTTTGATACAAGTTTACAAGCAATGGGAAATTCGAAACTTTGCCATTGTAATGCTTGGAGCCCCATTATCCAATTGATATTCCACATAATGGAATATCATGAAGTTACAGAAGAATTCTCCATAAAAAATGAACAAGAAAATATTGATGGTGTTGGTTCTTTTGAGAATCAGTGGAGGATGGCATGGACTGATCTCTACTTATACACTGCCCAAAATATTTAACAGAGATACAGATGACTTCCATATAGGATGGCTCTTAAAATTGTCTTGTTTTTCCTCTTCCTCTGCATCTTTTGCACAGATAAGTAAATGCTAATTTAAAGAATTTCCAATCTTCTCTACATAATCCCCCACATAGACAGTGTCTAACATTATGTAGCCATATAAACTCAGCTTATAGTCAAGACCTACTAACACATGGAAAGAATAGTAACATCCATCGGACAT
>NW_011888784.1:22995292-23002313 GCF_000151845.1 Pteropus vampyrus | reverse complement strand
GACTAGAAGAAGAAAAAGAACATTAATTAGGCTAATTAAATATCACCAAAGGATATACGTGTCATTATATTATTGTTCTAAACAGAAACTGGGAGTTTTATAGAAGCATCCCTTCAAACACCTGCTTTATTATTATCAGGAAAAAATAGGGTTAGTTATTGATTTCTTCTTGGCAAATTAAACTTCTGAGTTCTTTAATTTTGTTATTTTATTTTAGAATAATTGTGGCCTTACTCTTGCCAGAAGATTCTAGTGACTTTCGGTTATGCTAGCTAAACCCGTGAGGCTGTAATTAAGAAGCATTTTAAAATTTGATCCAAAAATAAAACTTTCTGTAGAAAGTGGATTTGACAATTTGGATATTGTCAGATGTGGGAGCTGGGTTTCTGCATACACACAGATATGCAAATTCACATCCTCATGTACTTATCCAAGTGCAGAGTGATATTTATCCAAGAGCAGAGTGTTCTTTAGGCAAAGAAAACAGCTTAGCAAGGACTTAGACAGCCTGTTTTGGAGCTTGGAAGCAAAGCTGTTTGGGAAGTCTAGATAGCGGAAACCTAGTGAACTGACATTTGGGGTAACTAAGAATCACCAATCTAAACTTTATCAAACATGGTTAAATATCACTTTGAGACTGAGATATAATGTATCAACCCAAATCCTGCAATTTTAAGCTCCATATTTTGCAAGAGATATAGCTGCCAGAAAAGATATGGGATGCACAGTTAAATTAGAATTTCAGATAAAGAAGGAATAATTTTGTAGTATAAGTATGTCCCATGTAGATATTTCTTTGAACGGGAATGGGAGTATTGTGCAAGCAAATATCTACATGGGACACACTTATACAACAAAATTATTCCTTCTTTATAAAATTCACATTTATCCAGACATCATATGTTTTTATTTACTAAATCTGGCAACTGTATCAAGAATGAATGACATGAACATTTAACTTCCTTCACCTTCTCTAAGCTAGAAGTAACCAATTGCACCCAATTGTAGCCTGAGAGCATTGGGATTTTTAAGTTTGATTCTCCTGGGGTAGTTAAAAGAGGCATAGGAAGAGAAGTTAGCAGTTTGTCTAAGAGCTGTATAGAAGGCTTAATTACAGTATTTATTTTACCTTTTTAGTGTCCAAACAACATGAAACATTCTGGAAAAAGCAGCCTACTCTCTTAAGATCATAAAGTCTTAAAAATAGAATAGAAGCCCCGCAATATTTTTAAATCTGCCTTCAAAATTTCCAGACCATTTGTCTCACTGAACCCTACTTTCCATGAGCAGTGGCTATCGTCAGGTCAACAGAAAGGTTGACTTTGATGAGCCTGTTTCTGTGTTAAAACAATAAAAAACAACATAAATGGTGCCAGACACAGACAGAACAATAGCATTGTGTTCTGAGCATTAATCCTACTGGAGATAAGCAGCCAGACAGAAGACTGCTGCCCTGAAAATTGCTGCTCTAGGCTGATACTAGTGTCATATACAAAAATGGCTTTACTATTTTAAGCATTATTTTACTATATAGTTGACCGCAGACATAGGTAATTGGTGGTCTTTGAGTCATGATGGAACTTTGCCTTCCCAGTCACCAAAATCCTGCTTGGCTTTGTTATGAACTCTTTTTTTTTTTTTTAATAGCCCTCTGCGACTTTACTGCTTAATAAATTATAGCCACAATTAGGGGCTTTCTTGCAGGAACAAAGATATTTAGCTCTGCTTCTTTTGTTTCTTAATACACTCAACTACAATGTTAGGATTGCTTGGCTTAGTTATGTTGCCATGTGCCAGGGAAATTTTCAGTAGGAACGGTCATCCTAATGTTAGATTTTTAGGCTTTTCAACTGTAACTAACATTAAATAATGAAGGGGATACTGTAAAGGTTTAGAGTTCTCTTAATCAACCTGCCAGTGTGGTAGGGGTAAATGGTTGCCTTTTCACGTGTTTTAATCCAGAAAACACCAACTGTAGTGACGGTATGACCTACCAGATTGATGAACCACTGGGGGAAAATCATTGCATGTTGTACTATGGATCCATAGGCGAGCATCATTCCCTCCCACCTCTTCCCTCTGTCACTTTCTATCTCCCAGTTGCCAACTGTCTTCTCAGCTGCATCGAAACTGACATTTGATTTAGAAACTGGGAGAGCCTGGTCCTCTGAAGACACAGATATTGCTCTCTCTGAAAGACAAAAGGATTGAACAAAAGACTGAATTAATTTAGCTCCAAATAAAAAACAGGCTAATAATAATGGTTTAAGGCTCCTTCTTTTTTTGTCTAGCTTATTTATTTATTTACTGATTACTTATAAAGACTTTGACAGCTGTAACCTTTTCTATTTGATTGTGATACATCAGGATGGAAATAGAGAAAAAAATAAAACACCCTATTAAATCTCTAACTCTTACATTTCCCCTTTATGCTAAAACAACAGGATGAGAACTCAGTGATTGGTTCTTAATGTGATGAAGCATCTGGAAGAGTCAGTGTCTGGATGTTACAGCCATCCTGTGCCATGTACAGGGCAGGCGCCTGGTGAGCTCTGATGTAGCCAAGGCAGTCTTCGGCCTCCAGGGATTAGTGGCAGGTGAGAGGCCCAGGCAGAAAGTCTCCCAAGAGGTAATCAACTCAATGGAGACGGGTGTGCTCAAAACAGGCATCAGGGTGAGGAGGCAGCAGGGAGCTCACTCTGAAAAAGACAGGGATCTAATCTCTGGGCAGTGGAGATAAAATTCTAATCATAAAATAATGAAAGTCTTTGCAAATGCCATTTTTAAGACTTTTTTAAAAATCAGAAAATGCAGTAGCTGCAACTGTAATTGAGCATTATTTTATTTTCCTGTCATTGACATTTTCATTATTTGGTTAAAATTTCTGAAATGACACATCTAGAATTTGTTACAGTGTCTGATTGTAATGCTGTAACTCTGAACACATTTTTCATTGATTAGGGTGGTTTTGAGGTTGGTTTATTTTGGCTTCCTCTGACTTGTGAGCTAATTGCTAAATGCAATTTATCTCAAAGCCTTTGAACGTTATATTCTTTAGAAGGAGTTCTTTTCATTACAAACAAGGTTAAGAGTATGTCTTTAACACACATACAAATTATCCTGTCTCCTCATTTCAAAATGGATGTATTTAATGTCACCAATTTTTTTAGCTTTGGTGATTTTGGGACCTACATTCTATTTGAAATATGGCCTGCCCTATGCACACTGACCTAGCCTTTTCTTTTACTTCCCAAACCATTGGTTTCACTAATAATCTCATCCTGGGCAAAGCCATTCATAAATTTTGCTTGATTTGCCAAACCAGGCTCAGTAATATGGTGTTTCATCAGTGATGCTAGACTGAGTGTGCCAGATGGGGCCTCTGTTTTCCCTTTTGTCAGCTGAGGAGTGTCATGGATTGGACATTGTTTCCCCCAAATTCATGTCCACTTAGAACCTCAGAATGTGACCTTATTTGGAATGTCAGATATAATTAAGATAAGAATTCAGATGAAATCATCAAGTATATAAGGTGGGCCCTAAAGCGAATGACTGCTGGTCTTATTAGAAGAGAGAGAGGACGCAGAATGACACACAGGGAAGAAAGCCATGTGAAGACGGAAGCAGAGATTAGAGTTATGCTGCCATAAACCAAAAACACCAGGAGTCTTCTTTGACCTGGAAAAGGCAAGAAAGAATTCTTCCCTAGAACCTGTGGAGAGAGTGTGGCCCTGCTAACACCTCGATTTTGGACTTCTGGCCTCCACAGCCATGAGAGCATAAATTTCTGCTGTTTTAAGCCACCAAGGTATGGTAATTTGTTACATCAGCCCTAGGAAACTAATACAAAGGACTTCCTGAAGTCCGACATTCTGTGGGCCAGCTCTGCCATGCTTCAGGGGAACAATAAAGAGCTGGATGGGATTCCAGTCCAGGAGGAGGTGGGGCACTAATCTGACTGGCAGGACAGAGACCTGTGTGTATAGAGTGTTATGACTGGGATTTACTTACTATGGTGGGGTCCAGAGAGGGGACCTGGGGATAGGAATGGAGCAGACACTTGGGGTAAAACTTGCAGCAAGACAGATCTGTTGCTGCGTTACCTATGCTGCTCCCCTTTCCTATGATAGAGGACAGAATTGGCCCCAGATGGTAGAGCTGAACCTCAGTGTAGGCCAAAGGTCAAATGGCTCCTTCTAGGGGTAAAGCGAGGGTGCCAAGCAGTTCATTACATGAAATGGTTGGGTAATTGGAAGTGTCTGGACATACACTAAAGTGTTCACTATTTGTGCAGTTGTTTAGCATCATGTCATTTATATACTTTTTTTTCTCATGCCATTTTTTTTAAAATTTAATTTTATATTAGTCTCAGGTGTAATTTAATTTTATATTAGTTTGGATATTAATCTTTTATATTAAATGCCAAATAGCTAGACATTTGTATAATTTACACAGTGATTTTCACCCCACCTCCAATTATTCTAGTCCCACTGGCACTACACACAGCCATTACAATATTATCGACTATACTCCCTATGCTGTACTCCACATCCTTGTGACTTTGTTTTGTTACTACTAATTTTTACTTCTTAATTCCTTCACTTTTTTCACCTAGACCCCCAGCCTTTCCTTCCACCTGGCAATCAACAGTTTGTTTTCTGTATCTATGAATCTGTTTTCATTTTGTTTATTTTGTTCCTTAGATTCCACAAACAAGTGAAATCATGTGGTGTTTGTCTTTCTCTATCTGACTTATTTCACTTAGCATACTATTCTCTAGATCCATCTATGTCATTGCAAATGGTAAGATGTCAATTTTTATGGCCGAGTAATATTCCATTGTATATATGTACCACAGCTTCTTTATCTAGTCAACTATCAGTGGGCATTTAGGTTGCTTCCATATCATGGCTATTGTAAATAAAGCTGCAGTGAACGTAGGGGTGCATTCATCTTTTCAAATTAGTGTTTTGGTTTTCTTTGGATGAGCACCCAGAAGTTCATTGCTGGGTCAAAAGGTAGTTTTAGTTTTAATTTTTTGAGGAACCTCCAAACTGTTTTCCATAGTGACTGTACCAATTTACAATCCCACCGACAGTACAAGAGTGCTCCCTTTTCTTCACATTGTCGCAAACACTTTTTTTTTTTTAATTTATTGCTGATAGCCATTTTGACAGATGTGAGGTGATATCTCGTTGTGGTTTTAATTTGCATTTATCCTATGATTAGTGACTGTGACCTTGAGCATCTTTTCATTTCCTTTAGCCATATGTATGTCCTCTTTGGAGAAATACTCATTCACATCTTTGGTCCATTTTTTAATTGGATTATTTGGGGGTTTTTTTGGTGTCGAGTTGTATGAGTTCTTTATAAATTTTGGATACTAACCTTTTATCAGATGTATTTTAGGCAAATATCTTCTCCCATTCAGTAGTTGTCTTTTTGTTTTGTTGATGGTTTCCTTTGCTGTGCAAAAACTTTTTAGAGTGATATAGTCCTATTCATTTATTTTTTTCTTTTGTTTCCCTCACCCGAGGGGAGATATCAGAAAAAAAGTATTACTAAGAACAGTGTCAGAGAGTTTTCTGCCTATATTTTCTTTTAGGAGTTTTATGGTTTGGGGTCTTACATTTAAGTCTTTAATTCATTTTGAATTTTATTCTTGTATAAGATATAAGAACGTGACCCAGTTTCTTTTCTCTCCTCCTCCTCCTCCTCCTCCTCCTCCTTGCATGTATTTGTCCAGTTTTCCTAACACCTTTATCGAAGAGACTGTCTTTACCCCATTGCATATTCTTGGCTCCTTTGTCATTGTTTAAATGAGCATATAGGCATAAATTTATTTCTGGGCTCTCTATTCTGTTCCATTGATCTATGTGTCTGTTTTTATGCCAGTTCCATGCTGTTTTAATTCCTATAGTCTTATAGTATAGTTTGATATCAGGTAGTGTAATACCCCCAACTTTGTTCTTTCTCAAGGTTTGCTGTGGCTATTCAAGATCTTTTATGGTTCCAAATAAATTTTTGTAATTTTTCTAGATCATTGAAGAATTTCATTGGTAATTTGATAGGGATTATATTGAATCTATAGATTGCTTTGGGTAGTATGGACATTTTAACAATGCTAATTCTTTCTATTCATGAGCATGGTATAAGCTTCTATTTGTTTGTATCTTCTTCAGTTTCTTTTTTTAATGACCTATAATTTTCTAAGTACAGGTCTTTTACCTCCTTGGTTAAATTTATTCATAGGTATTTTATTGTTCTTGATGCAATTGTAAATGAAATTGTTTTCTTAATTTCTCTTTCTGATAGATCCTCATTGGTGTATAAAAATGCAACTGACTTCTGAATATTAATTTTGTACTCTGCTACTTTATTGACTTTATGTATCAGTTCTAATAGTTTTTGGTGGAATCTTTAGGGTTCTCTATATATAGTATCCTATCATCTGCAAATAATGGAAACTTTACTTCTTCCTTCCAATTTGGATGCCTTTTATTCTTTGTTCTTTTCTGATTGCTGTGGCTTGGACTTCCAGTACTATGTTCAATAAAAGTAGTGAGAGTGGACATCCTTGTCTTCTTCCTGATCTTAAGGAAAACACTTTTAGCTTTCCCCCATTGAGTATGATGTTGTCATATATGTCCTTTACTGTGTCGAGGTTTGTTGCCCATATTCCCACTTTGCTGAGTTTTTATCATACGTGGATGCTGGATTTTGTCAAATGCTTTTTCTGCGTCTATTGATATGACCTTATGATTTTTACCTTTCAATTTTTTAATGTGGTGTATCGCATTAATTGATTTACAGATATTGAACCAACTTTGCATCCCTGGAATAAAATCCAACTTGATCATGGTTTATATAATTTTTAAAATATTGCTGAATTTGGTTTGCTAATATTTTGTTGAAGATTTTTGCATCATGTGCATCAGAGATATTGGCCTATTATTTTCTTTTTTTTGTAATGTCTTTGGTTTTGGAATCAGGGTAATGGTGGCCTCATAAAATAAGTTTA
>NW_011888784.1:22979160-22995242 GCF_000151845.1 Pteropus vampyrus | reverse complement strand
CTCCTTTGTCATTGTTTAAATGAGCATATAGGCATAAATTTATTTCTGGGCTCTCTATTCTGTTCCATTGATCTATGTGTCTGTTTTTATGCCAGTTCCATGCTGTTTTAATTCCTATAGTCTTATAGTATAGTTTGATATCAGGTAGTGTAATACCCCCAACTTTGTTCTTTCTCAAGGTTTGCTGTGGCTATTCAAGATCTTTTATGGTTCCAAATAAATTTTTGTAATTTTTCTAGATCATTGAAGAATTTCATTGGTAATTTGATAGGGATTATATTGAATCTATAGATTGCTTTGGGTAGTATGGACATTTTAACAATGCTAATTCTTTCTATTCATGAGCATGGTATAAGCTTCTATTTGTTTGTATCTTCTTCAGTTTCTTTTTTTAATGACCTATAATTTTCTAAGTACAGGTCTTTTACCTCCTTGGTTAAATTTATTCATAGGTATTTTATTGTTCTTGATGCAATTGTAAATGAAATTGTTTTCTTAATTTCTCTTTCTGATAGATCCTCATTGGTGTATAAAAATGCAACTGACTTCTGAATATTAATTTTGTACTCTGCTACTTTATTGACTTTATGTATCAGTTCTAATAGTTTTTGGTGGAATCTTTAGGGTTCTCTATATATAGTATCCTATCATCTGCAAATAATGGAAACTTTACTTCTTCCTTCCAATTTGGATGCCTTTTATTCTTTGTTCTTTTCTGATTGCTGTGGCTTGGACTTCCAGTACTATGTTCAATAAAAGTAGTGAGAGTGGACATCCTTGTCTTCTTCCTGATCTTAAGGAAAACACTTTTAGCTTTCCCCCATTGAGTATGATGTTGTCATATATGTCCTTTACTGTGTCGAGGTTTGTTGCCCATATTCCCACTTTGCTGAGTTTTTATCATACGTGGATGCTGGATTTTGTCAAATGCTTTTTCTGCGTCTATTGATATGACCTTATGATTTTTACCTTTCAATTTTTTAATGTGGTGTATCGCATTAATTGATTTACAGATATTGAACCAACTTTGCATCCCTGGAATAAAATCCAACTTGATCATGGTTTATATAATTTTTAAAATATTGCTGAATTTGGTTTGCTAATATTTTGTTGAAGATTTTTGCATCATGTGCATCAGAGATATTGGCCTATTATTTTCTTTTTTTTGTAATGTCTTTGGTTTTGGAATCAGGGTAATGGTGGCCTCATAAAATAAGTTTAGGAATCTTCCTTCCTCTTGAATTTTTTGGAATAGTCAAGGAGAATAGGTATTAATTCATTTTTGAATGTTTGGAAAAATTCACCTGTGAAGTCATTTGGTCCAGAAATTTTGTTTTTGAGGAGTTTTTTGATTACCGATTCAATTTCGTTTGTGGTGATCGATTGGTTCAGATTTTCTGTTTCTTCTCAACTCAGTCTTGGGAACTTGTATGTTTCTAGAAATGTATACATTTCTTCCAGATTGTTCGTTTTGTTGGCGTATGATTGCTTTTAGTATTTTCTTATAATCCTTTGTCTTTCTGTGGAGTCATTTGTCACTTCTCTTTCATTTCTGATTTTGTTTTTTTTGAGGGGGTTCTCTCTTTTTTTCTTGGTAAGTCTGGTTAAAGGTTTATCAATTTTGTTTATATTTTCAAAGAACTAGCTCTTGTTTTATTTATATTTTGTATTGTTCTTCTAGACTTTATTTTATTTCCATTATGATCTTTACTCTTTCCTTCATTCTGCTCACTTTGAGTTTTGTTTGCTATTCTTTTTCTTGTTCTTTTAAGTGATTAGAATGCTTGAAGTAGGCCTGTATTGTTGTGAATTTCCCTCTTAGGACTGCTTTTGCTGTATCTCATGGATTTTGAGTCGTTGTGTTTTCATTTTCAGTTGTCTCTAGGTATCTTTTGATTTCTTCCCTGATCTCATTATTAATCCTTTCATTTGTTTAGTAGCATGTTGTTTAGCCTCCATGTGTTTGTGTATTTTTCAATTTTTTTTCTTGTAATTGATTTCTAGTTTTATACCACTATAGTCGGAG
Source organism: Pteropus vampyrus (assembly GCF_000151845.1). Lineage (NCBI taxonomy): Eukaryota > Metazoa > Chordata > Mammalia > Chiroptera > Pteropodidae > Pteropus > Pteropus vampyrus. Next base: position 22,993,216 of record NW_011888784.1, on the reverse strand, counting down.
AAGACACTTGATATGACTTCAGCCTTCTTAAATTTATTGAGACTTGTTTTGTAGCCGAACATGTGGTCTATCCTGGAAAATGTTTCATATGCACTTGAGAAGAATGTATATTCTGCTGCTTTGGAGTAAAATGCTCTAGAAATATCAATTCAATCTATCTGGTCTAGTGTGTCATTGAAGGCCACTATTTCCTTATTGATTTTCTCTCTGGAAGATCTGTTCATTGGTATCAATGGGGTGTCAAAACTCCCCTACTATGTCTGTATTACTGTCAATCTCTCCCTTTATGTCAGTCATATTTGCTTTATATATTTAGGTGCTCCTATGTTGTATGTTTATATGTTTATGTCCTCTTGTTGGATTGATCCCTTTATCATTATGTAATGCACTTCTTTGTCTCTTATTATATCTGTCATTTTAATGTCTATTTTGTCTAAGTATAGCCACCCCAGCTTTTTTTTTTTTCATTTCTATTTGCATGAAAAATTTTTTCCATCCCTTTACTTTCAGTTTGTGTGTGTCTTTTAATCTGAACCTAGTCTCTTGTAGACAGCATGTGTATGGCTCTTTTTTTCTTATCCATTCAGATACCCTATATCTTTTGGTTGGAATGTTTGGCCCATTTACATTTAAAGTGATTATAGATAGGTATATAGTTATTTCCATTTTATTATTCATATTTATGTGGTTTTTTTCCCTCTTTGTTCTTCTTTAAAAAGTCTCCTTAACATTTTTTTGTAATACTGGCTTGTTGGTGATGAATTCCTTTGGCTTTTTTCTGTCCGGGAAGGTCTTTATTTCATCTTCAATTTTAATTGATAGGCTTGCTGGATATAGTAGTATTGGTTGTAGCTTCTTGCTTTTCATCACTTTGAATATTTTGTGACAATCCCTTCTGGACCGCAAAGTTTCTGTTAAGAAATCAGCTGTCCTTCTTATGGGAGTACTCCTGTAAGTAACTAGCTGCCTTTCTCTTGCTGCTTATAGGATTCTTTGTCTTGGTGTGGGCCTATTTGGGTTCCTCTTGTTTGGGACTCTTTGTACTTTTTGGACTTGTATGTCTATTACCTTCACCAGGTTAGGGAAGTTTTTCATCATTATTTTTTCAAATAAGTTGTTAATTCCTTGGTCTCTCTCTTCTCCTTCTGGTATCCCTACGATGCGAATGTTAATACACTTGATGTTGTCCCAGAGATCTCTCATACTTTCCTCATTATTTATTTATTTTTATTCTTTTTTCTTTTTGGCCTTCTAATTAGATATTTTGTGCTACCTTGTCCTCCAAATTGCCGATTCAGTTCTCTGCTTTATCTAATCCACTGTTGATTCCTTCTAGTGTCATTCTTCATTTCAGTCATTGTATTCTTCATTTCTGACTCTTTTTATGATTCTGTGTCCTTTTTTAATGCTGTCTCTATGTTGAAGTTCTCACTGAGGTTATCTATTCTTCTCCTAAGTTAATTGAGCATCTTTATAACCAGTGTTTTGAACTATATCTGGTAGATTGTTTGCTTTCATTTTGTTTAGTTCTTCTTCTGGAGGTTTCCACTGTTGTTTCATTTGTGACATGTTTCTTGGTTTTCTCATTTTAGTTGCCTCTCTATGTCCATTTCTATGTATTAGGTAGATTGGTTATATCTTCTTGTCTTGGCTAGGTGGTCTTATGTAGTAGGTGCCCTTTGTGGCCCAGTGGCATAGTTTCCCTGATCATCTGTGCTGGGAGCTCTATGAGTGTCTCTTGTGTGAATTGTGTGTGCTCTATTGTAGTTAAGCTTTGATTGTTATTAGCATGTCAGTGGGTGGGATTGACGCTTGGGTTGACTGGCTGTAAGGACTGGCCATGCCCACAGGGTATGAGCATCTATGTGGGGGCCGAACCCATGAAATGGTATTTTCTGCAGCGGGTTTGTGTACCTGTTGAGGCTACCCTTTCAGTGAGCCACCTGGGGGGCTAATCAGGTGGTTCTCTATTGTGGTCTGATGCCAGCCTCCAGGTGCGTTGGTTCTGTGAGCCCTTGGGAGGGGCTCCTGTACAGATTAAGGTCAGTCAATGCTTGTGACCACCCAGGGCTACCTGATAGGAGCTAAAAAGCAATCTGTCTGTGCTAGACCTGGAGGCAAGTAGGAGAGACCATATTGTGAACAGATGCCGGCTGCCACAAGTACTGGGCTTTGGTCAGCTTAGCAAAAGGCCCAAGGTACCCCAAGGCTTGAGGCTGCCAGCTTACTGCCTGTAAGTCTAAGCAGCTAAAAGAGCCTTTGGGTGTTACTCGAGTTGGGTGGGTTGAGGCCCCAGGAAGTCACAGGGTAAAGGGAGCGGATCTCACCAGCTCATGCATAATGCCATTGCTGAATCTGTGGCCTCTTGCAAAAGTCTCAGATCACACTGAGTCCAGCCGCTGCCTGTCTCGGGACTGCAGACTTCTGAGATTTGTTTAAGAGATACTGCAGCTCAGGCTGGTGTTGGTTGCCCACCATGGAAAGTTTCTCCCAAGCTGCTTGAACCAAGGACTGTTGATTACTCTCAAATGCGCCCCCTGCTGAGAGCGCAGGATGGGGCTGGTTGACAGGCAAAGAGTTTGCAAGTTGTGTGGGGCGGGGTCTCAGAAAGTCTAGGGGTGGAGCGAGCTAATCTCACCAGGCCAATACAGATTCAGAATTGGCTATGTAGGAGGATGATTCAATACAGGCAAGATGGCGCTTGCCTGTAGACTGCACAAGAGGAAGGCCCGACAAGGGGACAATGGTGTCTGTCCCTCCAGCCCACTCCCCGAAATCATACAACTCAGTCTTTCTCCATATGTCTCTTGTGCCTCCCAAGGTGCTGCTGACTTTCTGCTAGAGCCCAGGGTGAGTGTCTGTGAGCAAATGAATCTGTGTGCGGGCCCTTTAAGGAGACATTTGGACTTCCAGATTCTTTCCGTCTCACCCGGACAGTAGGAATCTCCAGTGATTTGTATAGTCAGATTTTGTGGGAATTCCTCTTCCCGGCACTGGAAGCCTAGGCTGGGGAGCCCCAATGTGGAACTTGGGCCCATAACTCCTTTAGGGGGTCCTCTGCAGCCACGCTGTCCTTCCCAATGTTTAACCATTACGTGCAGGTGTGGTGCCAGCTCCTTTGGGGGTCTCTACCCCTCCTACCGGTCTCGATGTAGCCTTTTTTTTTATATCTTCAGTTATAGGTAATATGTTCAGCTAGATTTTAGGTGGTCCTCCAAGTTGATTGTTTTATAATTTAGTTGTAATTTTAATGCAGTCATGAGAGGAGGTGAGCACCGCGTTTACCTACGCTGCCATCTTGACCCACTTTCTCCGTCTATATATGTTTTTAGATATAGCTAGCGGATGAGTTGAAGGCTTTTATCCTCAAACCCAGAGTATCTCTCCCAGATGTTCTTATCAATACTAATACTATAACCCGGTTCAGATCTGCTACATCATACCTGGAGAGCTATAATAATTATGAAAAATATTACTTCTATGGTAATGACCATGCACAGCCTTGTCTTTTTTTAACTTTATTGAGAAATAATTGACAAATATAACTGTATACGTTTGAAGTGTACAATGTGATGATTTGATGTAAGTATGTATTGTGGAAAACTTAGCAAGATCAAGATAATCAACACATCCATCACCTCACATAGTTCACTAGTTTTTGTATGTGTATGTTGTGAGAAGCTTAAGATCTACTTTCCCTAGCTTTCAAGTATACAATACCATATTATTAACCATATTATTAACCCTATTATTAACTATAGTCACCATGTGCACAGCCTTGTCTTGAGTGCTTTATATATAATAATTCATTTAATTCTCATAACTACTCTGTGAGGTGCTGATATTCTTATTCCTTTTTACAGATGAGGAAACTGAGGCACAGAGAAGTTAAGTAATTTGCTTTAGGCCACAAAAATTGAATGACTAAGTGAATGGCATTACTAGGTATTGCTTATGGTTGTATTAAAAAATTAATTTGAAGGGTGGCTTAACCAAATATGGGTCCCTCAATAAACCTACCCAAAAGGTTACTACAGATTTCGAATGTTTCTGGGGGCTTGAAGGATAAGGCTTTACTGGGCTCAGGAGAAGGAAGGGTTGAACATTTCTCTTTGTTAGGGATAAAAAGAATATATAATTATTAATAAAGGAATAAATTGCAGAGGGATTTCTTGGCACTTACTGAGAGTGATGAGAGGGAAATAGAGATATTTTAATGGCATATCTTTGTCATTAATAGCAGGGCCTTTGTCTGGGGAGTGCTGTGGTTTAGATATGGTTTGCTGTGTTTCATATGACTTAATTCAGGTACTCCGAGAGAGCTTTTCTTAAGGAGTGACAATTGGGGCACTCCTGTGTAGGTGTATGTACATGAGCAGAAAGTGGCAAAATAATCAGCTGTCAGTTTTCTGCAGCTGGTGTTTCTGTTTTTAGGCTCCTGGAACCTTGCCACCTTGGGGAAGTTGAGGCAGGTTGATGACCAGTCTTTTAGGTTTGGTAGTTGCATCAGAGATGGAGAATTGGATGCAAAGTAATTAGAAACCAGGTGGAATATATTATCGTAAGGTCTGGCTTTCTTTAATCACAGATGTCATTGACAGTTTGTACTGGATGTTGGTTTTATTGTCAGCCATGTTTGGCAGAATGCTGAGCTTTTTGACCTTCAGATCAGATTTTGAACTAACAGAGTGATTCAGGACCCTCTCATTCTTCCTGTGACAGTGGACATTGAGGATGCCTCTGCATGAGAGGGTCTGAACCACTGTAGCCATGGGCACAGAGAAAGAGGAGATCTGGAGCTTGTACTTGAAGCGAGTGTATTATCACTGGGGAGATAGTGACAGAACAGTTAGTCGAGTCTTTACTGTGTGCTGAGTGAGTGGCAGCCTCTGTTCTCATTCTCTCTGTACTCAAATCCCAGGAAGGCCCCTAAGGCTACCCATCTGTGAAATGATGGATAATAGTGCCCCCCCAAAAAGTTGTTTCAAGGATTGAGATATCCTTGTAAAGTACTTACTCTAATGCCTGGTACATAGTAAGAGCCTAAATAATATTTGAATGTTAGCTAATTAGTATGGTTATTATATCCTAATATATTGTCATAATGGTTAGAATGAAAAGGTCCTATCCTTCTACGAAAAGACTGATTGTTCTTTGGCCATGGTTACCATGGCCATCGCAACCTGTTTTATACCTGTTTAAATTGATCAATAGCAGCAATCATTTATGCTCTGTAAGCTGGTGGTACAGTGACAGCAGCCCCACACCCCACTAACACACGTGTTGATAAAGCCAGACAGTCAGCAACAGCTTAAATCTAGTGAGTACACTTCAGCAAGTCAGCCAGTCAACCACATTCTCACTCCAGCTTTGCTTCTACACCTTAAGATCAGCCTAATGCCTAAACATTCCAGCTTCTGGAAGTCTCCCAGCCCCTGAACTCAAAGGTCTCCAAACCCTATGTAAGATCAACTCACTCTTCCTTTGCTCTGGGAGAATGCTCGTTAAAGTGCTGCTCTCCCTTGCTTTGCAAGCAATAAATTCAGCTTTTTGTTCAGATATTGAGTGGGGATATCTTCCCTCAATAATAAGGTATGTATAAAGTGCTCAGGGATCACTAAGATTGGGCTATATGGGAGAGTTCACACGAGAGGTGATTTTTGGTACAAGCTGTGTAATGGGAGTTATTTAGTAAAGAAAAATCGCAGAGCTGGGGGAGATTTTCTAATCTGAGGACACACACCATGAGTGAAGACATGAGTGATAATGGCAGTCGAAGAGCTGCCACCTGATTTGTCATTCCTGAACTGTAGAGTGGGCAAAGGGTCGGGTGATGGAAACTAAACTGGAACAGTTTGTAGGGGCTGGATTGTAAGGACCTTGGATTTTGTCTTAAGGAGTTTTCTTGTTCTGGTGCTTCTCAAACATTTTTCAGTTTCTAAGTCCTAACTGCAGAGACAGTTAAACTTTTTTATAAGAGAGAATTTTTGTGAAATCTCTCTATAGGGGATATTTGCCATTCTATTTTGGTTGCCTGGCACTGAACTCTGTTCTTATGCTTGGAGAATTTCCTACAAGAAAGAAAAAAAGATAATCTTTGTTTTTTTTCCACTATAGAAGCTGAAAATGCCAGCTTTTTCAGCTTTCCTTTCAGCTAGGACGTGGGCACAACCCGGTGTGGGTGCAGCAACAGAGGAGACCTGGGCCGTGTGTGGTTGTCGTGGTGGTGGTGGCCACTGTGAATGTGTGGTGTTAGTGATGCACACTGCAGAATCTATTGTTTTTCCTCAATTCTAAGATTATCGATGTAGTGGTAGAGTTTGATGAACAGTATTATCTACTGTTTCTCTTAAAAAAAATAAAGTGATAGCATAATGGTCTTAGGGTCAGTGGTATTGGAGATACAGTGTTCAGCGATGGCAGAAGTGTCCACATTGGACCAGTTCCGAGTGTAATTTTGGCCTTGTAGCCAACATCTGGTTCTCTAACCTGTTGGATTATTTTCTAAGCTCTTCAATAAATTTATTTCTTTTATTAAATTAGTTAGAGTTTGTTTCTACTTGTTTGAAGCTTAGAATCCTGACTGCTATATACATGTCATCTTAAAAGTCTTTGGAATGCTGCAGTTTATGAATATATTTGTGTTAATAGAAAACATTTTCCCCCTATATCTTTAATTAAATTTGACATCCCAAGAAACTATGTCTTGTTAGTAACTGATCATTCAACAAATATTTATTGGAACCTCTATGTTAATATGGAAGATGAGACCAGTGAAAGCATGGCCCTCATGGAGCTTTCATTTCAATATGTATCTTTGGGCTGGCATATCCCTGGCACAGTGCCTAATATCTGTCATTTCCATTCCTGGGAACTTGACCCCAGGTTAAGAAGCACAGTGCAGGCAATGAAGAGCTCGTAGATACTTTAACCTAAGAAAGTGTTGGGACCTGATTTGCAGAGTCACTTCTTATGGGCTTTCTTCAGTTATTCTCATCATCATTCACTTGGTGTAGAATCCTGCCTCCATCAAGGGTTTCCTGTATTTTGAAGTTCTATGGAAACTAGTTTAGAGTAGGGAGCTGTGGCTTCTGGGTTTGAGACACCAGATATCTGTCAAGCTCCAAATGCTTTGAGTTCACATGTTCTGGGTGTTAAACTCTTTCTTCATTCCAGATAATTGCTAGGTTTCCAAATTAAAAACTTCCTCGGCATGAGTGGTGCTACAATTAGTATTTGGATCTAATAGAGCCTCCTTAGACTTTTCTCATGTCCACATAAAATCTTTTTTTGTGGGTTACCTTTACTTGAAATATTCAGTTCGGTCCATGTGTGTCATCTGATGTTATTGTGTAACAGGAAACATCCTTCTAGAGACCGCCTCCAAAGCAAAAGCTTTACATATTCTATTTGTGGCTGAAGAATGTGATAAAAGACTTAGGTATATACAGTTTTAATCACTGTTAGTTGGGAAATTAGACATAGAGGTTGTTTGTGCAGTCTTTGATAGGACCAGGCACGGCCTCTGGAGAATCGGTCCTCGTTTGTGCTAATATTGTAGATGGAGATCTTTTAAGAGGGAGTTACTATTTTGCACCTTTGTGGAATTCCCCAAAGTCTAGTATCTGGGTTATTACCAAAGGCACCTACCATCAAAGACTTGGCATGTTTTAACTACTGTTATTTAAAAAAGAGAAGCCATATTGCAAGCAAATGTTAGGCTTTCACAGGATACCACTATTTTATATATGTCTATTCTCTTTAAATATCTTAGAATAATTTTCTTGCCAGGGTTTACTTTCTTACTGCTGTTAATTTATTTTTAATTTGAGATAGTGTTGTAGCACATAGTATTCCATTTTCACCTCAGTTTATTTTAATTCCAGTTATAAAATGCTTTTTTAAATAGGTTTCTGTGAAATTAAAATGTATCTAGGCATTTCTGGTTTCTGAGATAATGTTATTTCCCTTCTTCCCTCAACAGAAAAAAGAAAACAAAACAAAACAAAAAAAAAACAGAATGATAGGTTTGTCAGATTGGAGAGATCTGGTGCTTCTTCAAGGTCTTTGAAAGGAGGATGTTGGAATGACATGATTCCCCTGTATGTTGACTGTTCCACATATTGTGAGAACATTTAGACTTTCCTTAAAGTCATAAATGACTGGTTTGGCAGAAGGAATGACACACGTCCCTTGTTAATACAAGAACACATTTATAGTCCAGTATTGAAAGTTGTGAAATGTCCTTATCTAATGCTGTGTTTTGTTCAGCACTTGGATGGAGTTTACTGTTCCGTCAGAAGAATTTGTAAGAGAAGGTCTGGGTTGAATTTTATATGACCATCATTTATGAAAAATTGTTAGACATAATAATAATGTAGAGAAGAGAAGCATTTAAAACTCCAATTCTTTCTAAGTGCTTAGAGGGCCTCATTTAAGAAACATACTTGATAAGTTATGCTAATGGATGGGAAAGCAGTTTGAAAGTTTACATACTGCAAATACAAGCTGCTGTTAGTATTTGGCAGTTTCTTATTTATTCAGTAAAACAGCTGTTCCAGGCCCTTCCCTAGGCCAAACTCTCTTAGCCTCGTTCTAGTTACAGAAATAAGCATGCAAGCAATGAGAAACTGGCATTTCAGTTAAAATATTTTGTGGTTTCTACTTTCCAGAAAACTGGCATTTCTCTTAAATTAGTCCCACTTTTTAGAGTTTTTATGTTTTAAAGTGTGTGTGTGTGTGTTTTGGTTTTGCAAATCCACAAAAAAACTGCTCCTCTGTGTCGGGCACTGGTACTCAATAGATATGTTATGATTGAATGAATGAATCAACGAATATTTTGTAAGGCAGCGATCCCCAACCTTTTTGGCACCAGAGGCTGATATGAGAATCTAATGCCTGATGATCTGAGGTGGAGCTGAGGCGGTGATGCTAGTGCTGAGGAGTACCTGTAAATACAGATGAAGCTTCACTTGCTTGTAGGCTGCTCACCTTCTGCAGTGCGGCCTAGTTCCTAACAGGCCATGGACCAGTACTGGGTCTGCGGCCCAGGGGTTGGGTCCTGTTATAAGGTACTGAAGCCCTTTGAGAGAATGTAAGACACAGATATTCTCCTTTGAGGTGCTTACATTTTAACTTGAGAGATATAGCCAAGTACACAGGTTCTGTGTATACTGCAAAACACAACTGTGCAGAATTAAACACATGGAGAATGAGAGTCCAGCAGGAGGAAGATAGGACTGTTGATGTGGCCTCAAATAATCAGAGGAGATTTGAGGGAATAACCTGGGTTCCATGGGATAAGGTATAGACTGCATGGTTGTATACCCCCCAAATTCGTATGTTGAAAATCTAATCCCCAATGTGATGGTATTTGGAGTTGGGGCCTTTGGGAAATGGGTTAGTGCCCTTATAAGAGGCAAGAGACCTTGCTTCGTTCCTCTCATATGGCAAGAAAGCATATGTCTGCAAACTGGGAAGAGGGTCCTCACTAGGAACTGATTTTGCTGTCCCCTGATTCTGGACTTTCCAGTGTCCAGAACTGTGAAAAATAAATTTCTATTCTTTAAGCCACTCAGTCTGTGATATTTGCATTATAGTAGTTTGAAGGGACTAAGAAAGGATATAAATAAGAAGGGAATAAAGCAGGCATCTCCGGAATGATGGAATTGCATTGAGAGAGCAATGGCCGTGAGTTGAGGGGAGGCCAGGGTGCAGGGGGATCCCCTCAGAAGGTATTTTGCATCTTGTGGTACTCTTAGGCTTATTGATTTAATCATCCATTATCATTTTAGAAGTTAGAAAATGGGGAGGAATCTGCGTTCACTTAGCAAAAACCTAGAACTTTCTTTTTCTTTGTTGTTGTTATTGTTGTTTTCCTGAGTGATAGTCTGTTTTGCTTACCACTATAGTCCCACAGCTAGAACTGTCCCTGGCAGTGTAGAAACAATTCAGTAAATATTTTAATAAGTTGCCACCACAGAGTTTATTAACAACTAGAATTAGAAGGTCCTCTTGCCCAACTCATCATTGAGTGTGGAGCTTTCTCTAAGTTTAAGGATCCCTAATTCTCCTTGTGCTTGACATTAATGGAGACATTTGAGAATCTGAGGTAATTGCGATGGTAATTTTGGATTTTTCTTACAACTGCCTTGACAATAGAAGAATATTTTGATTTCTACTAAATTAAATATAATAAACTTGGGAGTTTGTGAAATGAAACACTGAGGGATATTTGAAAGCAAAAAAAAACCCAGACAGTTTAATAATTTCAGAAAATTACATGGTAGAGATTCCATAGCATGGGCTGTTCACTTTTTCAGTGAAAAGAGGTCTAAACAGTGGTTTTTCCTGGGAAGGTAATGCTCTATAGTAAGCGGTATTTAAAGGGGCTTAACTCTCAACTCGAAGAGAGATGATTTAAAATATATATAAATATTTAATTTATATTAATATCACAGAAATTAGCACCACTTCTGATTCTTAAAATTATAGTAATCTTTTTAAAGTCAAAATAAGTCACTAGCTTCTGTGGTAGGCTTGAGAGTCCACGTGGCTGAAGGAGTGCCATTTTGATGAAGGTGCCATTTTGCCTTTCCTTCAAGACATTGCTCTGTGACCAAGTTCTGGTAGGAAGGCTTGAACTTGTGTTGCCATATTTTCAGAAACTGACTCAATGCTGCAGTTGTCCCATTTGGTCATGATTTTTGATTCCTTGTGGAAAATTAATGTCTTTATGAAAATTTAACATAAGCCAACTGTAATAAGCAGTGGCACCTATTCTAAAGAACACTATAACATCTTCCAACAGAAGTCATGTGGTTGAGTGCACTTTTACTATTTAATTTTTCTTTTATTGCTTTTTCCTGAGTCAAAATCCTTTAGCATTCCATTCCAATAAGACGTAAATAAGATCAAGCAATAAACTTTCTCTCTGCATTTTCTTCCCATCTCTCCTTCTTGGTTATCACAATCTCCTTTCCATCTGCCTCTTTAAAATGTTTTTAAAATTAAGTATTCTTATTTTAAATTATAGAAGAAATACATACTCATTAAACAATTTGAGCAATAATTTATAAATTAACATGTGCCACAAAAAAAAAAAATAAGTAGTTACACACAGACACATACACCTATTCGATCTTCCCTTCCACCCCTTCCATGGGCTCTTGCTGTATATTACAGTTTCGCAGCTTGATTTTTAATTTAACGATATATCATCGGTCCCATAAATATTGGTGTTTTTCAGGGATCTTGTCTAGGTTTTCCCTTCTCTCTCTGCACACTGTGAGTGGTGTTACACCACTTGTAGTTTTAGTCACCTTCATGCTCATTCCCAGATGTTCCCAGCCCACATCTGCCCATGAGACTCCAACCCATCTGTTCATCATTGCCTGCTTGGGTGCTGCATGGGCGCTAATTCCCAACTCTCCCTGTTTCTCTTCCTGTCTCCATCTCAGGGAGCAGTAATATTATTCATCCCATTTTCCAAGCTAGAGATTTGGCATCATCTAAGTTCTTCCTCTTTCTTATTCAACCACGTCCTGTCAATCACCAAGCCTATTTTTTCTACCTCTTTAATATCTTTTAAACCAATCAGTTTTCCCTATTCTGACCACCATCTCTGTAATGCCAGTCATCTCTTGGTTGGGGTGTTCTAATTATCTAACTGACTTCCCTCCTTCCACTCTCCTGCCTCACCTTCTAATCCATTTGCCTCATAGGCTCTGGATGATCTTTTTCCAGTGCAAATCCAAACATGACATTGCCTTCAGAATAAAGCCCAAACTCTTCAAGACTTACAATGTTCATATGATATGGCTTCTGCCTGTGCCTGGGCTGCCTCCTTGGTCATCATCCCCAGCTATGTTTGACTCTCATGCCAAACATAGTCAACCACTCTGAGTTCCTTGAATATGCCATGCTTTCACTTATACATGTTCGCCTCAGTACATCCTGTCTCCCCATCTCTCTGCTTCATCTTTTAGGCCACTTCAGTGATGCTTTGCCCACATACTGAGTTTGGTATCATTCCTATATATTCTCAGAGCATCTCACACTTATCTTTTTCATATTGTAGCATTGATCATACTATCCTGTAATTGCCTGTTTTTGGTTTGTGTCACCTGCCTCCTGCCACTGGCACCACCATCATTGCCACTATTAGACTGCGAGCTCCCGGAGGGCAGGGACTAGGAAGAGCACAGAATGGAGCACCTGATAGCAAGTGCATATTTGAACGATGAATGAATGGAGTCAGAAACCCAGGGAGCCCGTAAAGCGAAAGGGGTGGCCTGTTACTGAGTCAGAAACTCCACATGCCTTGAGGGACCAGGCTGGTTCAAAGGTCAGGGTAAGCATTTTTCAGGATCTGGGCCTGGCAATTTGGGATACCAGTGCTATTAGGGAGTAGAGCAAAGTGATCATGACCGTAATCTGTTTGCTTTCTGCTTTCCTTTGAGCTTCATCCTGTTTGGGCTTTTCTGTAGACTCAGCGACCCATTGCAATTGTAATGAGTGAGAGAATTGGAGGCTTGTACAAAGTTTGAGTCCTCAGTGGGGCAGAAGCAGAAATATGAGGATTCCTGGAGTGAGGGACTTAGATTTTGGGTGGTTACAACACTTAAGGTGGCTAATCTTGCCTCTATCACAGCTGGTTAATCCTGCTACGACCCCCAGTTTGTTCAAGCTCATTAAAGGAAGACCTTCATTTCTTGTGAATCTCTCTCACTTCAGAGTTCTTTGTCCACATGCTACAGTGGAGAAAAAATAAATACCACTGAGAACTTACATGCCTGGTAACTCTCTTTTATTCTCTATTGTGTGCTTTAGTGACTTTACACTTGAATACCACCCACCCCAGCTGTTACATTTTGTTAAATATGACCGTGTTCATGCTGATTTGCATGGGATACTTGTCAGCTCTATAGTGATAAAGTTAATTTGTATATCCAGACCTGGAAAATGGAGGCCGCCCCAGTGGCCCAGCCCACATCACAAATCTAAACCTAAATCAGCCGCACTTACAGAAAACACCTGTCAAGGAAATTTAACATACACCCATCACAACCCTCCAACTCAGATTTAACTGGTTTACCTTACCCTAGAATTTGGGACCCACTAGCCTTATAAGGAAATCCCCAACCTCCCAGCCAATCATGCCCTGTTTCCATGTTGCCACTTCTAAATAAAACTCACTATTGCCCAACACCCCTTGGGAAGAGCTCTCTACTGTTTGTGAGGCACTATACTTCCCCAACCCATGGATGGTTTTCCCTTGAATAAAGAACAGCAAACTCATTTCTAAATTGTTTTGGTTTCGTCATTTGACCATTTGGCAACGAGATGGGACCCAGAGACAGCTGCCGAAGGTTCCGGGGACGGCCCCTAGGTGCAGGTGTCCTCGCAGTCCTTTGGTTCACTGCCTCTTTGGCTGCCCTCCTGGATCTCCGGTAAGCTGCTCTTGGATGGAGCTCCGCTTATTTTGTGTTCTGAGCTCTTCAAGTTTGTTCGTTCTAATCCTTCCGGGTGGGAAATTGGGGTGCGAGAGACTCCAGAAATCCCAAAATCCCTTGGGAAGAACACTGTTCTTGATAGGTGCTGCAGTTCTCCAGTCCATGGATTGCTTTCCCTTGAATAGAGGGCATCGAACTCTTTCCTACATTGTTTTGATTTTGTCATTTGACAAAAGTAAACTTGGGATGTGGAAACATAGTGAAAAGAACTCTGAATCTGGGTTTTAAAGATTGGGGTTAGGTTCTGAGTTCTGTAGCTCACTCCAGCGATACAGTGTGTTCCTTCCTACCTTATATAATTTTGAATTAAATAGTGAATGTAAACTTAATTCTCTCAATGCAAGCAATTTGAAATAATGCAATTCCCCCCAAATTTATCAAGGTTTGCATAATTTATAAGCTCTTTGGGTCTATCAAAATATAAGCTGTGTTTATTTTATTGAAATATTTCCACTTTAGCTGCTGAACAGAAATACTCAAAATCTTCTGTCATGAGAATAGTCTTAAAATACATAAATCTCAGTCAGATTTTGCAGGGTCTT
>NW_011888784.1:22976353-22979110 GCF_000151845.1 Pteropus vampyrus | reverse complement strand
TTTCCACTTTAGCTGCTGAACAGAAATACTCAAAATCTTCTGTCATGAGAATAGTCTTAAAATACATAAATCTCAGTCAGATTTTGCAGGGTCTTCAGGAAGGTATCTCTTGCATAAAAGACAATGTTTCTGGCCTAGGTAAGTCATCTCTTGTCTTCACTTGATTATTCTCGCTGGTAAAGATTAAAATCCACCTTTAGTTTTAAATGAGGAAATACAAGTTAAAAGTACCTAGTTTAGTGTCTGGTACAGATCAGGCACCCAGTGAATGTTATTTGATTTGGAAAATGGATAAGATAGACAACCTAATCTGAATGTTTATTTTCTACTAGAGATGCTTACAACTGTAAGCAGTAAACTGAGGAATATCTCTGGATTACCCATAAGGAAACAGGACCAAAGGGGAGCCTACTTTATGTATATGTGCAGATGTTGAATCTATGCTTCCTCCATGATTTATTTTATTTCTGTGTTGAAATCATGACTAAGGTAGGCAGAAATGATTTAAAAAATAGTCTGAAGAAACGGTTCTCTCTCGGTTTCCTAATTCTTAAAGGGCCAGAACATTTTAAACACAGGCATAACTTATTATATTGCGCTTAGCTTTATTGCACTTCACAGATGTTGTGTTTTTACAAATTGAAAGCAGGACCTTCCACCAGCAAAAAGGTTACAAATATCTTTATTGAGACACTGACTTTATTGAGGTGGTCTGGAACTGAACCCGCAGTGTTGCCAAGGTATGCCTGTAATAATCAGACACACAAATTTTAGAGGGAATTTAAATCAGCTTTTTTCAGGGCCTCCTTTCTTCCAATAACTAAATGAATTTGATAGTCCAATAGTTCTTTTAATCAGGGGTTAAGGTCTTTAAAATTCCCAAATTCAAAAGGAATTTAAGTTGCTTTTACAGACGTGCACAGGTTTAAGGTAAAAGGAACTCTAGGGCGGTACAAGATAGGGTAGGTTTATAACACTTTCCCTTGTTCATTCTAAGAGCTGAATATATATATATGGGCTTTTCTGAACTATGGAGAAAGCAGATGTATTAATCATGTAGTAATTTGAGCTCTTGGGAAGAACATGCTGTCATAAATACAAAGCATTGTTATTAGCAATGCAGTGATTATTTATAAAACCATTTAATTAAAATTTTAAGTAAGCAGTTGAAGATAATTAATTTTCATCAATTTTGAAATAAAATTTAAAACCTCAAGGTAAGATGAAAAAAGTTGTTTTGGTTGACCATATCTTGGAAGAAAGACTTAGAGGATACATATGTCTTTGAAGCCCAAGGATAACATGATTTGGGCAAGTTAAGGCAGATGGGCAAGCACTGGAATTAGGGTGGAAAATTCTTTTCTTTCTTCTGGGTCACACATCTGTACAAACTGGGGAACTTGGAAAGGCCTGAAGGTAGTGGCCACGCTGTCATATCAAAACCAGATTCTTTCAAGTTCTAAGTTAGCTGAATTCACTAAAATTCCAAGGACAAAATATATTTTACCATTTCCACTTAAGGGCAGCTGATTTTTCCTTAATTCAGGAGTTTTGAGCCTCTCAACATAACAGATAACTTCTCTCCTGTCATCATGTATACTATCCTAGCCTCTGCTCATCAGTCAGAAAATAACCTAAATAACATTTGTTTTATGGACAGCTTTCTTATGAAATATCTCAGAATTTAGTCAACTTGATTGTTTTTTGCATATAGCAGAGAACCAACAAATCACTGCACTGAGGCTGGACTTGAAACATATGGGAGGTGAGTTCAAAGGGTAGAGGAAGATGGCTGGGAGCAGGAAAATATGTAGAGTGACCCTTCTTGGTCTGGTGGCAAGAAGACAAGTCTGGAGGAGAGAGTCTTGGCTTCTTCCCCTTCTCTCGTTTCCCTCGGTCAACTTGGATGTTTGATAAAAGCACTAACACAAAAGTAAGTAAGAAAGAGTCAGCCCTCTTACACTTTAGTCTTTGTCAAACGGTAGATTTTAAAATTTCTTTGGGGTAGGGATATCTTACTGACTTTTATGTAACCTCTTAAACTATCAACATCCTTGGTATGTAGTAGGTGGTTTCTTTTTAAGTAAAATTTTATCTTAATTATTTCAAGATAAACACTCTGCTTTAATGTTCTAGAATTTTTGAGCTGCGTGTTTCAGCAGATTCCGAAAAAAGATGTAATGAAGCTTAAATGGGCAAAGGTAATCAAATATTTTCTTCTTGTCCAGATGTCGTCACCTTGGTGAGACGGGGGGTGGGGCAGAGGGGGGAGCGGGGAGGGGAAGGCAATGGGGAGAATACGTAAACTCTCAATCATCCATAAGTACATTATGTATTATAAGAACTTTCTTTGGCAGTCCTAGTTAACCTTGTAACTAGCCAGGGGGTGGAATCCAACTGGAAATAGAGATGTGAGCTCACCAAGTGGCTGAGCCCTGCATTCTCGTGTGTGGCTAAATCTCTGTTATGAAACCAGATAAATATTATGAAGTATTATTGTTCTTATTTTGTATTTTTTTTCCCTTTATGTCCTTATGAACAAATGAAACTGGCAGCACGATACCTTTGAAAACTACTGTTGTGTTAATTCAATAAGAATGGTATCCCCTTAGTTTGTCTTCTTCCTTTGAGGGAAAGCATGAAATTATTTTTAGAAACTGGAGCGAGTAAGGATTGTGGTTTCCTCCCCTATTTCTTATGAGATTATCAAGTCTTCCAGATTAGACTCTTGAAGTTGCTTTTACTGGTGTGTCCTCC
>NW_011888784.1:22959361-22975103 GCF_000151845.1 Pteropus vampyrus | reverse complement strand
TCTACCACAGAAAAGTTTTGCTTTTGCTGAACTCTTCTTTAACATTAGTTTCAGAATATTGAGCTTTAAAGGCATTTTTATAAAAGGGATATTAACATCATCAGTGGTCCCTATCTATTGTGTGCCTGCAGTCTGCCTGCACTGAAAGGGGTTCTAATGAGCTCTTGTTCAACAACCTTGTGAGCCTGGAGTTTTATTCCTATTTTACAGACAAGGAAACTGAAGTCTACTTAGCAAGTAGCAAGCAGAGCTATCTCACCTGAAAGCCATTTTTGGAGGAAACTCAGCCAGTATTTGGGTAGCTGTAGAATTTTTCAAAGCAGTACTAAGTCTCGGGAACTAGTGTCCACTAATGGAACCTTTTTATGTGGAGTGTCTTCTTGTGTGAAGCCAGAGGTTTAGAAAAAATGGAATTGAAGAGAAGATCTTGGTAGGCCTAACTCATTGCTTTTTCTCAATTTTGCTCCCCGTCCCCATTTTAGCCCTCATATAGGAAGGCATTCGTATGATTTTGTTTAGAAGCTTGCCATGACTATTTAACAAATAGCCCCACCGAATTATTCTAATATTTTGGAAAATGACTTCTGAGATATTGGTACTCATACTGACTTCATCCCACACCTGTAATAGAGGAGCTTGGTCTACATTGCCACCACAATATACTGCACAATCAGACCCAAATTCACTATCACTTGAATATTTGGACTGCATGACTAGCCATCTGGATTTACTGAATTTCTCACTGAGTTTGATTTTAGTGTTTCATTTATCAAGTAAAGAGGGATGGTTTTATCTTAAGAGAAATTTGTCAGAGGTTTGGCATTGCTCAAAGACTATAGTGGTTCAACTACTGAACATATATAAATTTATCATTTTTGGTGTGTGTGTCCTTGTATTGAATCCAAATTCATTTTAGCTTGGGTGTGTTTATGATATTCTCTAGAGAGTTTAGTGTTCTGGAGTTTTTCTAAATTAACGAGTAGATTGCATCATGGAATGACCAATGTGGTTATTTCTCTGGATACAGCATAGCTAATGGTAATGGTGTGAGCATGCACATGTGTGTGTAGGGTCAGGGAGTAAAAGAGAGATTTGGAATTTTTAAGAATGATTTGTTCCTTAGTTTTCAGATTAACTTAAATTTCTTATTATAGAAGTAATGTATATTTATTGTAGAAAATATAGATGAATCCCAAAAAGAAATAAAAAGGAAATGCCATCTCGGAGTTTGTTACTATTAATATTTTGGTTCATCTTATCCCAATCTGTGTGTGTGTCTGCGTGTGTATGTGTGCACGCACACGCATGTGTGAACATTCATACATATGTTTTTTCAAAAATAAGCCTATACTATAAATATTATTCTAGAAATTATATTTTCAGATCTATTCATGCAATATGCTTCTATGACATCATTTTTAATGTCTGCAAACTTTTTATGGTATGGCTATATCATATCTTTTGAAAATTAGGTTTTTTATTAGTTTTCTTTTTTTCTTTATTCTGTTATTTTGCAGCAAGTAATAGCAAGAGGCTTTTAAATTTTCAGGTCACTCATTGGCCCCCTCCCTCCACAACAATCAGTAGTTTGTGTATCTCTGCTCCCCTTCCCTGAGACACACCCACAAGCCAAAGAATGCTGTCGTACTGATGGTTGCTGGCAGCTCACTCTACTTTTGCTGTTTCTTCTTGCAGGAGGCAGAGCATGTGGCATCCAGCCAGTCGGAGTGCCGGGGGAGAACAGGAATGCCAGCTCATGACAGTCCACAAAACCTCATGTTCAGGGGCCAAGAAACAGTGCGGCTTCAACCAAGGTGGGCCCTTTGGTGTCAGAAGTCGTGCTGTGCCTGAGGTTTCCTTGTGCTTGCTCCTCCCACACAAGAGCCAAGGCTTTCTGACTTTGTGGCATTTCTTATTGTCTGAGAAGCTGCTTAAAGGGGCCTAAAAGGAGTATTGTTGAGTCTGAGTTTCAGAGAAATGTAAATAACCTATTTTCTCTGTCTTCAGTTTGAAGATAATCAGCCTTAAGGCTCCGAGAGGAGTGGTGACAGTCCTGCCTTTGGAGAAATGCTGATTTCATTTTGTCCTGTTTTATTCTCTGCCAGAGACAAGATTAGGTTTTCCTCTGTGATAATGATAGTGACAACACTGTAGAGGTCAAGGCAATTGATTTTCACATGCTATCTCATACAGCCCTCGCCGCTTCCTTATAAAGTGGATACTCATAGCCCCATTTTATGGAGGAGGAGCCTGAGACCAAGAGACATTAAGGCATTTGCCTGCTGTGGTACAAGTGAAAAAGGCTGAGCTAGAATTTGAACCTATAAATGTCTGATTATGACATAGCAGATGTGATTTCTGTACTGATCCAAGTGGTGTCTTTAGGCCCTGAAGTAGCCCCAGGCTGGCCTCTCTGGTCTGCTAGACCTGCTGGAGACAGCCGTGAGTCAAGGGCAAGGACATGGGTAGAAACTGTCTGCAGCAAGGTTGGCAGGGCATTCTGGCGGGAGCCTGGTGTTGCAGCTGTCTACGGAAAGTCTTTTCTGGAAGTAAACAGCAGAAAGAATTCAATTGCTAGTTATGTCAGCTGTCTTTGTGGGATCTTGTATACAGTGTAATCATAGGCCTGACTCAGTGTACTTCTGAGAATGATCTTTAGAAAGTTTTTTCTAAGGTAGCAGAGTCTAAATGAATCAACAACTATAGAGAAGATTGT
This sequence comes from Pteropus vampyrus, assembly GCF_000151845.1. Classification (NCBI taxonomy): domain Eukaryota; kingdom Metazoa; phylum Chordata; class Mammalia; order Chiroptera; family Pteropodidae; genus Pteropus; species Pteropus vampyrus. The sequence continues at coordinate 22,972,387 of NW_011888784.1, read as the reverse complement.
GCTACGTAATTGTGCTTTAAAATATCCAATATACTAAATTTAGAACCATAGAGCCCCAAGAGGTTAATGGGACCCCAAAAGTAGGGTGATTCATTATCCAGTTGGATTCGTGGGTACCTCTTACCACCCTTCTCACAAGTTGCCATCTCTTATTTGTTTATTCTTACTTGACCTCAGGTCAGGTAAGACTCAACCTTGTCATTTCTCTGCTGATCAGGACATTCTCCCTCCTATTTGAGACTTTATTTCAATAAAGCTGCTTTAGGCAGACTAGAACAGTCAGTGACCCTGTCTCCCCCCACCAGACTGGTGACTGCCTGTCTCAGCATGAATGAGGCCAGCTATATTCCCATGCATATTTCAGAAGAGTAAAAAAATAAAAATAAAAAAGCAAAACAAAACGAAAGTAAATCATTCTTATTTGTTTGTGGAATGCACAGTGGCCCTTTGGGGTGAATATTCCACAGAGGCCAATGGGGAAAAATGGTATCAATAATTAACCTTCTCGAAGATACTTGATGTTTGGTAAACTTTAAACCACTTTATATCCCATTTACAGTGGGGAAGGTAAATGGTGATATTACCGTTATCAGAGGGCCAGTCAGAAATTTAATAGGATTATGTGGTGGGAATCATTCACATATGACTAGTAAGACTAAGGATATTAAATTAGCATCTCCCTGAAAAGGTAACACATGGGAGAGCAACTCTTACATTTGGGGTTGCAGAGTTACAGTTTTATTCTGATTCTCAGAGATGTATGGAAACTTTCCTGAGGTGCACATACGCAAGACGGTTTGTGTCAGATTTTAGGAGGTTCCTAAGTCTCTTCCACAAGTTAGGAAGAGGAACCAGATATAAGGTTAGTGGGCAGCCTTCCTTATTAACTCAGGCTTGTCTTGTCTTTCCAATAGGTTGGCTACTTCTTGCAAAAACAGATCTGGTCTCTCTTCCTCTACCCCTAAGTAAACCTCTGTAGGACATCAAATACCTCATTGTCTTCTTTTCCTCTTCTAGCCTCCATGCTGTGCTTTCACAGAGTTTAGCAGCATTCCAGAATATTCTATGCAACAATGTTGGCAATCAAGGATCTGATGTTAAGTTGCAGATCAGGAGGCATGTTAGGCCAGTTATGTCTGGTACTATTAGATTTAGTGTTTAGACTGGTCTGGTAATCTTTAAACTACAGTTATTTGTCATAACCATGGTGGTGTCATCCAGGGACATTTTAATAGAACTTCAAAAAACATCTTAAAATATTATAGGGATTATGAAATTGGATGAGTTGGTGAAATGAGATATCAGGCTAAAAACAGCTTTGAGTCAGGTAGCTCACATTCTTGATAACCTTACTCTTCCGTTTTATGTCAGTACGTGGCCAGGTTCAGGCATATCATGTCCAATAGGATCTTGATAGAGACATGATACTGTAACAGGACACGCCAGATCTAGGTCTGGCTCAAAGTGAGGAGAGAAGCCAGGCTAAATCTCGGCAGGTGTAAAATGCCGTCTTCTTGGAGCTGGGGAGAGAATGTTGTTAATAGAATGAACAATTTGAAAAAGGGAAGACACATCTTTCTGCAGCAAGGAGCAGTCGAGTGACAAATATCACGTGTCATTTAAGTGAGATTTAAAGGGGTAGTCTTCAGAGAATGTATGCATCCTTGTAGAAGTGATATTTGGGAACTGATTATGTAATGCGGTGGGCATTGATCTTTCCATGCATGCCAAGGAAAAATAACTTCATACCTTCATTTCTCAGAGTATGTTCTATCTTCAGCTCTTTCTAGAACAAGGAGCCTTTATCTGTGTGTGTGGATAAGCTTCAGGGAAGACTATGAATGTTTTTGCCTAAGTTTGAGTGTATGTATACTATATTGGTTTACAGAGGCTACTATAACAAATGAGCATAAACCTGTGGCATAAAACAACATAACTATATAATCTTATAGTTCTCTAAGATAGACATCCAACATGGGTCTCACTGGGCTAAAAAATCAGTGTCAGCAGAGGCCTGCCTGCCTTTCTGGAGGCTCTAGGGGAGAATAGATCCATTTTCTAGCCTTTTTTGTTTCTGAAAACTGCCTACATTCCTTGGCTCATGGATTCTCCCTTTTTAAAGCTCGCAACATTGTATCTCCCTGAGCATTCATTCATACATCTCCCTCTGACCAGGGCTGGGAAAGATCGTCTAATTTTAAGGATTCATGAGATTAGACCGACTCAGATAATGTATACAATCTTCCCATCTCAAGGCCCTTAACTTAATTACATCTGCAGAACTCCTTTTGTCATGTCAGGTAACATGGGGAGGGGGCAAGGAATGAGGACATGGATGGACATCTTTGGGGAGCATTATTTCGCCTACTACATAAGTTTATTTTTTCAGAGAAAACTTCTAAAACATTTATCAGAATCCCATGATACTCATGACCCCCCAAAAGCTTTGGAACCACTGTTTTAACCTCTTTCTACCTCCAAGTTTGCTTGCTCTTCTGAATTACCTCAACAGAGCCAACTTCACATGTCAGTAAAGCCCCCTACACCCTCTTTCTTTGCATCCCTCCTCTATTTGCCATGCCTCCCTTACCCATTCATTTAATTTTTTTGGTAATGCGTGCCCCTCCTCAGAGATCTCAAATCTGTGTGTGTCTATGGTAGAAGTTTATTTGGCTTTAAGATGTTCTGATTCAATATTTTAAAATCAGGAGATTTTTGGCAATCTTTTGAAAAATCTGAAGATGAGGTAACCGAGAGCCTACATTCTTGAAAGGCAACAATTAGCTGAAGCAAGCGCTTCATTTTTTCCCATAATTTTCACCTAGATCTTCCCATTTATTTATGCCCTTTCCCTGGCGCCTACAAATACTTTATTTATAATTCCTGCTTCAATCCTTTTTTTCACAGCAACTGCTCATCCCGGGGACTCTAGCTACCTGGAGCTGAGCCCTAATAAGGTGATGGCTGACAGTGTCTTAACGCCTCCTTTTCTGAGCTGGTGTGTTTACAATTTAATTTGGATTTTCAGTGCACATGAGTGGAAGAATTGCACATTGCACTACTCTGGCATGCTCTTCAGTACCTGGAACTTTTCAAAACACTTAAAATTATAGAAGTACATTTAGAACAAGAATGAAACTTTAGTCATCATTTAATACAACATCTCATTTTCTGATTTGACATCCAGTGAAGCTGTGGTTTGCTTAAGCTCTTACTCTCCTTGTAATAGAACCAAGACAAACACCATCAGTCTGTTTAGAGCAGTCACTTGATGAATATTTATCAGTTTGATTGATTTTTATAGCTAAAGCCAGTGCCAATTCTATGAACAATTAGATATGACAAAGTAGAATTTATGAATGTAAGAGAATGCTAATGAATTAGGGTACTTCTTACCCAGCAAAGTAAATTTACTTTTGAGAGTGATTAACTCACTTGTGTTTAAAATTTTGTATTAAAATTTATGACTGCATTAAACCTTTAATGTCATTAAAGATCTTGTCTGCATAAACAGGCTATTCCATTGCATTGTGTTACCACTAAATTCGATGGTTACTTTGCTAATTAGAGTTCATTAGTCTCTTCATCTAGAAGTCTCCAGTTAAAGAGCCTTGAAGATTGGGGTAGAGGTTAGGATAATGGCCTTCAATGGCTTTGACTATTTTTGTGACATTCCAGATGAAAGAAAAACTTCTGTTGCTCTATAGAAAGAGGAAGTTTTGTTGGCAGCTACTTTTCCATGGGGGATAAATCCTTTCATCTTTTATTTTTGAGATAGACAACTTGTGTGTGTACGTGTGTGTTTTAATAGCTAATTGTTTCTCATTTAATTTTTTTTCATAGAAGTAAGCAGAGTCTTAATGAGTTCTGCTAAAAAGAGAAAGAATGACTGTTAAGAGAGTGAGCACCAGAGATTGTTAATAATAGGGAAGACAAGATCTGCCATCTTGAACTGTACCAGAGCAGGAGCTGTGCATGTTGCCAGCATGTTTTGTTTTGTTTTTTTTCTTCTCATTAGTGTTCTCTTAAGGTTTCTTTTCTTCTTTTTTTTTTTTTTAATGAGGGCAAGGGACGCACAGGGGATGAGGTAGAGATAAAAAAAAAAAAAAAAAGCTTGTCTTGACAATGTTTCGAGACTCCTTGGTGTACAACTGGGTAATGAGAAGGTTCTAAAATAGCTTACTTTGGGTATATTGCATCGGAAGGAAGCCATAAATTGAGGACTCTTTTTCATCCTCTCATCTTGCCTCCACCTCCATGGGCACAAATCTGGTGAAATGGAAAGAACATTCAAATTAAGAAATGCAGTGTCTTATCTCATGTCTGTCAGGTGACCTTGGTCACTTCACCCAAAGCCTTAAGTCCTCTCCTCTAACAGGACTTTGGGTCAGCTGATATCTAAGGCCTTTTCTGACTCTTACAGTGAAAATGCTCAATGCTCTACATGTTTAAAGGATTAGACATGGAGAGACTTTAGCTTAATAATATAACATCTTACAGTCATAGATAAAAATAATTCCTCCTTCTTGCTGTAGAGCATAAAAAAATTTCATGCCAAATCCATAAACTGCTGATTGAAAAAGAGCCCACACTTGATTATTCTGGGAATAAAATTCTTTTTTTTTTTTTTTTTTTTTAGTCTGCCCCTTGGTCACTTGATAAATTGTTAATACTTTCACTGGATGATGATTAGGTATAAAGCTAAAAGGGAAACTCAGACATTCTCTCATTGAAAAATAATAAAATAAGTAAAACATGGTTATATTGCTAAATACGAAAACTCCAAGGAAATAAAAATTTATTGTAATCTTACTACTCAGATATAACCACTGTCACCATCACGATATACATTTTTCTATTGTTGTTATTGTTTTAATGTGGGCATGAAAAATAACTGTATCTGAAAGGAGCATCCTGATATAGTAGGGATTGAATCTGTTAGAAGGACTGTTATTTTAAGCCGGCCCCAGAGTATAAAGCCAGACATGAATGCATTCTGACTATACGATCTTTATACATAAGCTGAATAATAGACAAGTGGGTTAATTATCACAAGACTGGTGAGCTTATTTATGGTAAGGTGAACAAATTTGATTTTCCATAACAAATATTCTGTAAGAAACATGTTTTACAAATTTTGGTGTCATGGTAGCCCTGTGTTAGAAATAATATTTCTAGAAGATCGAACAAAAAAGTTTGTTCTTGACATCTCAACATCTTGGAAAACTTCTTGGCCTAACTTGGAGTAGGTGTAAGAGGGAAATGTAAGTAGTGATTATAGCAGAGTGTATATAAACTGAAATCTAATTTAGTACTTGGTCCAGCCAGTTAAGTGTTCAGTGTTCCTGAGGCCACGGGAATGAGGCTGTTCTTCAGCTTGTTCTTTATCTTCCCAACGAGGCAGTGGCTACTCCAGTGCTTCTGTCATCGTATTCATCAACAGGTGATTCTTTTTCAAGACTTATGTTAAATACCACACACACATATACACACACGTCACACATAGTGACACACACAGCTAGCTCCCACCTTTCCGCTTTCTCTATGTTTTTCTTTATCTTTAACCAATGCTACGTAAAAACAATTTTTGGATTTTTTTCATATATATTCATATGTATGAATTTTTTCATATATATGAAATCTTAGAGATGCATTTCTAGATAACTTTTTTGTCTCCCTTAATATTGTATTTTTCTATATTAAATATTCTAAAATATTAATGGCTGTGAAATGTTCCTTTCTGTGGATGTACTATCATTTTTTAGCTAATTCCAAATTATTAGTTATTTTGGTTACTTCTAGGATTTATATTTGTAGATAGTATAGTAAGAATCATTTTAAAATATTTTTATGTATATCCATTATAGTTTCCTGGGTTTGTGCTTAAGGGTAAAAGCTGTCAAGACATTGGATTTGAAATGGTTAAGCACTGGAGTAGCCACTGCCTCATTGGGAAGATAAAGAACAAGCTGAAGAATAGCCTCATTCCCGTGGCCTCAGGAACACTGAACACTTAGCCGGCTGGACCAAGTTCTAAATTAATGGAAAATATGAATTTTCCAGTTATTTGATCATGGAAGAAGATAGGAATATAAGGATAATTGATAACTTTGTGAGAACTAGATGGAAAGTCATGTGGCTGGATTTCTGTGTGTGATGAAATCACAGGATAGTGGCTCTGGGTGGAATGTTTGAGACTATTTAGTCTAACCCCCACCTCTCTATTTTCTATTTCATTCACTAGTGCTCGTAGTTTTCTGGTTCAGACTGTGAGGGCAAGGTATCTCTGGCTCTAACATTTCAAGAAGACATTTGGAAGTCATGTGGGATGTGGAGCAATTCTTGGTGGTGTGGGACTGGCCCTCACATCTCAGGGGCCCTGGCAGCTTTGATGCTAGCCCACCGAATACTAGTAGGCACCCCCAGCCTCTGAACCAATCACGAATGTCCCCCAAATTTCCTAAGTGCTCCCTGGGGGACATACTACCACCTCTGGAGAAATGCCAATCTGAATGATGACTATTTAAAACTATATTTTATGAGAGTCTTTATTAACATGGGTACATGTTCACGATCTATTTATACATGCAGAAACAATTTTATAACAGTAATACAATGTGATTCTAATTTTGCTTACTGAATAACTAGATGTAGAAACATGTACTGGAAAGATAAAAAACAATATTTTATTGGTGGTTACTTTCAGGTGGAATGATTATGGGTGATTTGAAAAATATTTTTTGTTTTTGCTTTCTAAAAATTGCCCCATTGAGCTCCTATTAAGTTTTTAAATGAGGAAATTGTTTATAAATAAAAAAAAAAATAGTATATGCTGCTCAGGATATGGAACCATAATAAATTTGTTAAAATCTCTGCAATCATATTAAGTAATTTTATTTTCTGTGGGTTTTTTTTTTTTTTTTTTTTTTTTCCGAACGATCTTAGTTTGCGGTAGACAGGAATATTAGGAGAGTGGCAGGAAAGAATGGATTTATGTTTAATTTTTCTTAACTGGAGGAAACTTAAAAGGCATTTTCAATGGTACTTGTGACTTTTACGGTTTGGGTCATTGGGATCAGAAAGGAAATATTAAAGATGACTTTTATAGGATCTGATGATGCTTAAAACCAGAAGTGTGTCCTAGGCACCTCTTATTTGGAGTGTTTTATTTTGTGGATAAAGACAGCAAAGAAAGTTTCTTCTCATGCCCTTTGAGTAGAGCAAGCCTCTCAGGGACTGGTGTCTTACCAAGGTCTTACTGAGAGAGCCCCTATGACTCTGTAAATGCCAAGGATAAAGGAAATGCCAGGGCCCACTCAGATGGGGAGGGGGTCCAAGAGGAGAAAGGTCCAGAAGGTATGGAAGCAGGACTAAGGCCAGATTTCAGAGGCTTTGTATATAGTGCATTAAATTTAACACCAACACAAGTAAATAATTTTGGCTATACCCTTCCTATTCAATAAATCCAAACACACATAATAGAGCTCCTGGCATAAGCATGTGGAGGGCTAGTTCCCCTAGGGACAGGGAGGGTGTTGTCAGAAGTGGATTGGAGATGAAATGTGCTGGGCACAGGAAATTAGTACAGTGTTGAAGTGACTTGGGGGCATAGGAAGAACTTGGAACTGATGGGAGGAGCGAATTAAGAACTTGTTTTAAGGTAACTACGAAAAAGGGTCTGATGTGCCAGGTCAGACTGGTGTGAGATGAAAGTGTGGAGTGGGGGCGGGGCGGCCAGGCTCCTCTGATTTGCCTCTCTGATCAGTGCTGATCCAGGTGTTATTTATCTTGCACCAAGACCACGTTGGTAAGGACAACTTTCTGTTGAAGCCACATATAGCATTTGTTGTTGGCTTTGGAATGAAATAATAATGAAAATCCTAACTAATATATGTACTCCAGGAACAGCAGGAACAGAGGTGCGTGCAGTTTTTCAAGACATAGACAAAGGTCCATGAGGCTGGAGTATAGTGAATTGCAGAGTGAATGTGTCAGATAATGTCAGAAGGGTTGGCAGTGGCCAGACTGCACAGGGCCTGGTCACCAGGGCGTGGATTTCAGGTTTTGTCAAAGTAAAGAGAGAAGCCATTGGAGGTTATACAAAAGAGAATGACATGTTCAGATTTACATCTTTAAAAGACCACTCTAGGTAGCGTGTGTTGTTGGGAAATAGGGAGACATCTTGGAGGCTAATGCATCATCCATGTGGGAGGCGATGGTGGCAATGAAGATGGCAGGAATAGGACAGATGAAGCTAGAAGACTCATGATGTTTCTCTTTCGGAAGACCCATAATGTTTTCCTAAACCTTTACTAGGAACATATAGCATTTAGTCTTGTTTAACATTTATGCCTATTCAAGTCTTTTGTGCTTTTTTTTTTTTTTAATGTCTCTTGTTTCTAGAGCCATCCTGATTCGTGATTTAAAAGTTAAAGTGTTGGAAGCCGAGTATCAGATGTAATATCACAATGCCCAGTGCAATGAGTATTTAATATTCATCAAATATTCACTTGTCATTCAAATTATCCAGCCTCCCCCACCATTACTTGCAATTCCCTGTGCCCTTCACTGCATCTGTCCCGGAACTAAATCTTCATTTGTGTATTTGTTTTTTCTCTGTTTCTGACTATAAGCTCCAGAGAGACAGGGATTATGTCTACTTTGTTACACTGCTCACTTTCTTATATTAGGTTCCTCTAGAAAGCAGAGCCTCATAGCAGGCCTTGAGTACAGAGAGGTGACCCTGGGAAGCAGGAAATAGAGACAGAGGAAGAGCTGACAGCAGGTGACTGGAATTAGTCCCTTGGCACCCCTCTGAGGAACTACATAGAAAATTCTCAGTTGTAGCCATCTGAAAATTGGGCTGTAGTGTTTATCCACATACTCCTTTCCAGGAGAGGTAACTCTCCCATACTTCCAGGCTGAGGGAGCGAGCTCTGCCTCGCAGAATCCTTCAGGTAGAAAAGTGAAGAGACTTTGCAGGTGCTTGAGGAGGGGTAATGCAAGTGAGCAGAGCTGTCCACAGAGCTTATGCATCTGCTACAACCACTCTGCCTCCTAGACTGAGCACTGCCTGGCACAGGGAGCTGTTGTCTAATAACAATTTATCAAGTGAATGGAGTAAATGAGATGATGCAAGCAAAGTGCTTTGTATCCTGCTCAGCAAGCCAGGTGCTGCTATCATTATCATTAATAAAAGTGTATTATTAAGACCTTAGCTCCCACAAAACCCCCGTGCTCAATATCCATTCCCAAGCTCTTCCTTTCTGGGTCACAGGGTGTTTTGAACCTATACATGACTACACCATCTCCGTCCCTCGGCCAGTCTTCACGCTGGCCTCGTGGGTCTGACTCACTGCTCCCCCATTCTCTGGGCATTGGCATGGGTCTGGCTATTTCTGGGCTCTGTTCCAGCCCACCAAGGTGGGGAGTGGTATCTATTCCAGTGCAGCTGGGCTGCTTTGTGTTTGCAGTTTCTCACTGTGTCTCCAGGGACACAGCCCTTCCTTCTCCTGAAATGTGTCTACTGGAAGGCCTGGCCAGAAACACCCAGGTCACTCCTGTACTCACAGAAATCCCTCACCTGTGCCCTCGAGCCACTGGTCTCCTCCCAGGTTATTATACCTGGACCTTTTAGGATGTTTCCCAATTAAGAATCCCCTGGAGTGCTTATTAAATATACATTACTAGTCCACTGCTCTGGAAAGTCTGACTCAATAAGTATGGGGCCCAGGAATATGTTTTTAATAATACTGGTTGATTCTAATCTTCAGAGAAGTGTAAGGTGGGAGGTGGGGATAGGACCCATGTTCTAGCTACTAGGGGGTTATGTTATTACGGTTCAGTGTTCTGCCTCTAGCTATGACATCCTTGTCCCCTCTATGGGAGTTCATTGACCTGTACAAATATGTACATCGAATTGGAAAGTCAGTTCCTGAACATCTGTTGACTTTTAGTTCTGTTTTCTGTCAGTGGTCTCTTTGGGAGTCATTTGAAACTCTGCCTTGTTTTCTTTGTCTTTGAAGTTGGCTGCCCAATTTTTAACTTTTCTCCTTTAGCATAGAAATTTGGAAAAAGCCAGTAAGAGAATGTCTTTAATACAACTAAGACTCTCTAGAGAAATAAACTTTATATTTACTGGTATTGCGGGTTGTTATTGTTGCTAATACTATTACCGGGATTTATTGGCGTCTTGTCTGTGTCTGCATATAGAGCTATTGTTTGTTCATAAAGAATGTTTTGCTCAGAGGTTTGTTCTCTTGGGATATACCTTTTGTCTTCAAGAGAGTTTCAGGAAATGACAGTTACACAGCCAGCCGACCGTCATCCGGGTATACATTAGCGCATCCCGTGTTGCTGTCTAACACAGAGGCTCAATCTAATGCCAGGGATTATCTGCAAATCTTAAGACGTGATCCATGGTAGGCACTGTTTAGCTTTAAGGTTCTGACTCTATATAAAGCACTCCAAAAAGTGTGTTTGATGCTCTCCTTTTACTCTTTCTGCCCAGGTTTTCTAACTCTGGGTTAGAAAGACACTTGTTAATCTTTAGCAGGTTTCCTCAGGGAGGGAATGCATCTCACTGTGGCAATGAGAGTCATCCATCCTGCCAGTCATGGATCCATGCTATAGTTGGAGGAGGGAACATGAGTTTTATCATAATCATTGTACACACTCAGACATATACCAGAATTGGCAGCTGCCCTCGAGTGCCAGATGCCAGGATTAGCCCTAGTATAAAATGTGCAGCGAGAATCATATGGTCTCTGCCCCGGAGAGCTTACCATCATGAGAAAGAGACAAATCAAATAATTATACAAATATACAATTAGGGCCTAAGATATGCTACGCAGCAAATGTAGAAGATTGAAATACAGTAAGACGTATAAAAAGGGAAACTGATTGGTCTGGTACCTAGTATCTAAAGGATGGATGAGTTAATTAGAAGAGAAAGTGGAGAGGGTAGAACCTTATGGGCGCAGGAACAGCACATACAGAGGCCCAAGGTGCAAAGGGACAAGGTACATTCAAGGAACCAAAAGAATGCCGATGTAGTGGATGCACAGAGAGGAAGAGAGATGAACTGAGGATAAAGATGTGGACAGATACTAAATCCTTCAGGATGTCATGGGATATTTTAAGAATTTTGATCTTTATTGTAAGTGCAGTGGATAGTGAAAAATAACAACAAGGTTGTCGTGTGGGGTTGGTTTGGGGAGGGTGGGGGAGAAGTGGGGAGACCTGGGAGGCAGTCCAGAAGACAGATTAAGGTGGCTTGGCCTAACGTGGTAGTGGCAGAGGTGGAGGGGAGAGGACAGATTCAAAAGTTACTTAGGATACCACATTGAAGGATGGTAATAAACTGGCTTTTGGGTTTGCGGGGGAGCAAGCGTCAGATAACTCTCAGATGTCTTCCATAAGCAATTGGGCAGATGGGGAGAAGGTTTTCACTGAGATAGGGAATACTTTCATCTCCTAATTTAATTATAGATAGTTGAAATCTTGGTATAAATAAAAAATCTTATGCTAAAATATTGTTTCTTCACAAATCATCACATCTGTGGTTTGATGTTATTCTTAGCCAAGACCAATGTCTTAATGCTTTGTTCTTTGTACTGTTTTGAATTCTAGTCCACCTCCCAGGGGAAGGCCACTGCAGGACGACCCTACAGCCTGGCTCAGCACATGCTTTAGGGTTCCAGCAATGTGGGAACACCAAAAATTTTTAGAAAAGCTGCACTTCAATTGGCTATCCATAGTTTTGCAGTCACAGAATCCAGGAAGAAGCTCTTTTAATATTAGCAAACAGTTTTATGTTTCTCTGTTGAAAAGCGATTTTATTTTGAATTATATCATAGTGGTGGCAGTCGTGGTGATGTGGTTATGGTGTGATGGTAGCGGCGGTGATGTGGCAGCAATGGAGAGGTGATGGGGAGGTGGCAATTGAGGTAGAGGGTTGAGCGAGTGTTGCTGGTAATGGGAGTGATAATAATGGTGGTAATAATAATGGTGGTGGCAATGCTTGTGGTAGTGATAATGGAGATAGTAGTGATGGTGGTGGTGATAATAATGATTGTGGTGGTGGTGGTCGTGGTGGTGCTGTTTGAAGGCATTGCACTTTGATCAGTACTGATAGCCATAATTGGGCTCTGACGAATCCAGGCTGCGTTTCCCATTGCCTGGGCCTGGGCCCGAGGGCCAGGAGGCAGGCCTGTATTGAAGCTGGCAGAGTGCTCTTACTGGCTTCTGGTCGCTCTCTCCAGAAGCATGCATTTGATAGAGATGTGCATGGTCTATTTCTCATTGTTGTTTTGGGTGAAGGGAGGCAAGAGAAGTGGAGGGAGTGTTTCAATGTGACCCAGTTTTTGTGCTTAGGCCGCCTTCCAGCCAGGATTGTAAATGGTTCAAGTAGTATCTTTAAACATCTTTAAAAGAAAGGAATTTGAGACAGCTAGCTACTATTTCAGTTCTCTTTTCTTCTAGTGAGAAGCTTTTGTTTGTTTCTTCTTCTGCCATGACCTTTACCTTTTTCAGTCCAGTAACCTCTTATTTCAATGTTTTCATTCTCAATATCCCCAGATGCCTGAGATTTCCTAGCAGTGTGAGTGAGTTTGGACAGTCTGGCTGCACGTCCTATTCTCCTTGCCTTTCTTTCTTTTTCTTCCTCCGTTTTACTTAGCATCTGTTGCACCATAGATCACTGGTTTATTTCTCTGAATTTTCTCTCCTTCAAGAATAAATAAGTTCCATGAGGGTAAAGACTTTGTTTTATTCACTGTTTTATTCTCAACACCTGCAGTAGTACCTGGCACAGAGTTGGTGCTTAATAATTGTTTAATGAGTGGGTGAAGTTATTTAATTGCCCTAACTGTCCCCTATTATGGCCAATTGTTATAATAAGGCTAATCTCATAGTTACCATGAAGATGAAATGAGATAAGTAAACTATCTTGCAGTCCAGCTTGTCACAATAAGGGCTGGCGAATTGTTAGGTTCTTCTTGACATTCTTCTTTTCTGTGACTTCTT
>NW_011888784.1:22956825-22959311 GCF_000151845.1 Pteropus vampyrus | reverse complement strand
GTGGTAATAATAATGGTGGTGGCAATGCTTGTGGTAGTGATAATGGAGATAGTAGTGATGGTGGTGGTGATAATAATGATTGTGGTGGTGGTGGTCGTGGTGGTGCTGTTTGAAGGCATTGCACTTTGATCAGTACTGATAGCCATAATTGGGCTCTGACGAATCCAGGCTGCGTTTCCCATTGCCTGGGCCTGGGCCCGAGGGCCAGGAGGCAGGCCTGTATTGAAGCTGGCAGAGTGCTCTTACTGGCTTCTGGTCGCTCTCTCCAGAAGCATGCATTTGATAGAGATGTGCATGGTCTATTTCTCATTGTTGTTTTGGGTGAAGGGAGGCAAGAGAAGTGGAGGGAGTGTTTCAATGTGACCCAGTTTTTGTGCTTAGGCCGCCTTCCAGCCAGGATTGTAAATGGTTCAAGTAGTATCTTTAAACATCTTTAAAAGAAAGGAATTTGAGACAGCTAGCTACTATTTCAGTTCTCTTTTCTTCTAGTGAGAAGCTTTTGTTTCTGTTTCTTCTTCTGCCATGACCTTTACCTTTTTCAGTCCAGTAACCTCTTATTTCAATGTTTTCATTCTCAATATCCCCAGATGCCTGAGATTTCCTAGCAGTGTGAGTGAGTTTGGACAGTCTGGCTGCATGTCCTGTTCTCCTTGCCTTTCTTTCTTTTTCTTCCTCCGTTTTACTTAGCATCTGTTGCGCCGTAGATCACTGGTTTATTTCTCTGAGTTTTCTCTCCTTCAAGAATAAATAAGTTCCATGAGGGTAAAGACTTTGTTTTATTCACTGTTTTATTCTCAACACCTGCAGTAGTACCTGGCACAGAGTTGGTGCTTAATAATTGTTTAATGAGTGGGTGAAGTTATTTAGTTGCCCTAACTGTCCCCTATTATGGCCAATTGTTATAATAAGGCTAATCTCATAGTTACCATGAAGATGAAATGAGATAAGTAAACTATCTTGCAGTCCAGCTTGTCACAATAAGGGCTGGCGAATTGTTAGGTTCTTCTTGACATTCTTCTTTTCTGTGACTTCTTTCACTTGGGTATTTAGGGTGCTATTCTGTTTAGCTTTTTACCTCTCTAGTTATATTTTCATTTTCTTTCTTCTGCACCTTACCTGGCCAGTTTCAGAGACCTGCTTAGTGGCCTTGAGTAAGGATGTCCTAGCTTTTATCTCTTTCAACTTATTTATTCATAAGGCTTTAATTATTATTAATAATAAAGCATACAATTAATTATCATCATTGTGTAATTATATTATGGTATTATTTTTAGATATGATTATAGAATCCATGTGTTATTTTTAGTTATAGCTAACAGTAGTAAAAAGCATTTTTCATGAACTATCCTTCACATCATGAATTATCCTATGAAGTAACTGTTTTTATCTACACTTTACAGATGAGGAAACCGAGACTTAGAGAGGTTAATATCTTGTCTGTGGGCATACACATCCCCAGTAAGTGGTAGATCGAGAAGCCCTTCTTGGGTCTGGTTTTCTCTGTCTCTTTATTTATCAATTCATCCGAAAGACACATGCTGCGTGTTTACCATATGGCTAGCACCATGCGAGGCTTTCACCACACAATGAGGGGAAAAAAAACTGCAGAACCTGTGACCACTGTGTATCACTGTTATGGTCACCACTCTCCTTCAGCTGAACATACAGTAGATCTCCCTTTCTGGGGTGGGCCCTGCTCAGATCTTTTCACTTCCCTATTTTAGCCTAGCCTCAAGCTTCTAACATCCAAATCTAAATTCGTGAATTGCCTGCTCTTCCCCTCCTCGCCAAAATTACACATTTTTCTATCTCCAATAGAAAAATCACCTGTCATTTTTCTTGTCACATAGGCTCAAAACTTTGGAATAATTTTGATTATCCCCTCTCTTTCGTTCTATACTTTGAATCCACACCCGAGACCTCTTGATCGTTTTTGTTTTTGAAAATGTATCTCTGCTCTGTCTCTGCCTCCCCAGTTCCTCTCCACCATTCTAATATCAGCTCCTGTGTGCTGATCCTTGACTAACTGAAGTAACATCAAGGCTGGGCGTTGATTAGTTTTATCCTCTGTTTAAGATAAACAGAGGCTTACTGGATTGTAAGCCTCCTAAAGGCATAGATACTGCCTTTATCTCCCCAACACTGTACCAGGCACATAGGAGATATTCAGATAATTATTAAATTCAGGCACCTTTGATACTTAGACCACAGTTCTCTAACTTGATCTGGAGGTTTATCTGGAGATCGTGATTAATTTTCCTGGAAGATCATGTGAGTATATTACTTGTTGGCTGTTCTGTGCATCTCAATAATATATACTATATTTTAAAACCAAGTCTGAATCTGCTTTCTTCTGTTAATGTTTGCTACTTGTGTATTTGTTTTACCATCTGCTGGTATCAAAGCCTTAGGGAAATTTATAGTTGAAAACTGGTAAGTATTCTTTCCATTAAAGAACACTGCTCTTCCATTTTTCTGGTGCTACC
>NW_011888784.1:22942660-22956775 GCF_000151845.1 Pteropus vampyrus | reverse complement strand
TCTTTCGTTCTATACTTTGAATCCACACCCGAGACCTCTTGATCGTTTTTGTTTTTGAAAATGTATCTCTGCTCTGTCTCTGCCTCCCCAGTTCCTCTCCACCATTCTAATATCAGCTCCTGTGTGCTGATCCTTGACTAACTGAAGTAACATCAAGGCTGGGCGTTGATTAGTTTTATCCTCTGTTTAAGATAAACAGAGGCTTACTGGATTGTAAGCCTCCTAAAGGCATAGATACTGCCTTTATCTCCCCAACACTGTACCAGGCACATAGGAGATATTCAGATAATTATTAAATTCAGGCACCTTTGATACTTAGACCACAGTTCTCTAACTTGATCTGGAGGTTTATCTGGAGATCGTGATTAATTTTCCTGGAAGATCATGTGAGTATATTACTTGTTGGCTGTTCCGTGCATCTCAATAATATATACTATATTTTAAAACCAAGTCTGAATCTGCTTTCTTCTGTTAATGTTTGCTACTTGTGTATTTGTTTTACCATCTGCTGGTATCAAAGCCTTAGGGAAATTTATAGTTGAAAACTGGTAAGTATTCTTTCCATTAAAGAACACTGCTCTTCCATTTTTCTGGTGCTACCATAACTACAGGAACACAATTTGAGAACCACTGTAAGATATAAAGAAATTATGAGCCATTCAGAGTTTTAGATGTTATTGGATAGGAGGGGTTAATTCCTATTCTCAAGAGGGTTTCTCCCATTTTTCGATAAAGGGCTGCTTTTTATTTTTTGCAGCCCTGAAATCACTGCATTTGTGGCTCAGGGACTTGATGGGCATAGGGTGGGTGTGCCCGCGGTTTTCTTCCTTACTTTATTTTTTTCTTCACTTGAATGATCTCTGCCTGAGCTCATGGTTGGGACACAGCCTCTTCTCACACCCAGGGGTGGGGGAGGGGAGAAGGAGGGACATGCTGGCTTGTGCAGAGATGATAGACATCAGTGTGACCTTCACAATTTTGTTTTACCATCTTCTTATTTTTCTCATTAGAAATAAATTGTACAGTCAGCAGTGCCTGTGGTCTGAAAGAACTCTGCATTCTTAAGAATATTTTGAAGTGAGGCTTGTGGCATTTCTAAATGTGCATCCTGACTTTTAGAAATCATTAATCTTGTTGACCATTCAAAGGACATGTATGCTTTCTTCAGAGTTCAAATTGAGGCAGATAATAACTGTAAATAATTATGTCCCAAAATAAATCTTTTTATAAATGACTTAACACTGACTAAATCTTTTATCTATTAAGATAGCAGGCCTTTTTATAAGGATAATAACTATAATTGAATATGTTTATTATATAATGGCCTGCAAACTGCTGCAGAAAAACTTGAATGTTATGTAATAGATGCCATTGGACCATAGCATTTGACAAATCATGATTTGGAGTGAAGCATCTGCCAGTAACGGAGTTTTTTGTTGTTGTTTTTGTTTTTAAACTAAAAAAATGATTTGGAGTAGATTTGCCTTTTTTAAGTTTTTTTGTTCTGTTGGGATCTCTATAGTGGCAAAGCCAGCTTCACCACGTTATCCAGCAATTGCTATAACATTTATTGTGTTAGTTAAGAGGATGAAATTTCCAAAAGCTCTCTTCAGTGAACAAATGGTGTCATTATATAACCAGTGTATCAGATCACATTCATTCATTCAAAAAAGCTTTTTTGGGGGATGAATGAAAAAAATACTGAATTTTAACTGAGGGTTTAGCAATGTAGAAAATGGATATAATCGGTGGATTTCTTGGAGCTTACATTTTAATGTGGAAATGTAAATAAACAATATAATTTCTGATAGTGATAAGCACTCAGAAGAAAATCTAAAGACAGTGTGATGGAGAGTGAAGGAGATGGTTACTTATAGTTAGGAAGATCAGGAAGGCCTCTTTAGGGGGAGCTAAGCTGATGTTTACATGCAGAGAAGAGTCAGCTTTATGAAGACATGGTGGAAGAGCTGTCTAGAACAGCAAATGTGAAGGTTTGACCAGGCAACGAGCATTATGTGTTGAAACAGAAAGCCAGGGGAGATGGAGTGTAGGTGACAAGGATGAGAGAGAAAGAAGGTGGGGCCAGGAAGGCGGTCAGGATCCAAACACTGTAATGTGTTGCAGACCATTATAAAGTCTGGATTTTATTCTAGGAACAGTGGGACACCAATGAAGGTTTTTACGAGGGGTACAACTAGATCTGTAGCTGCCAGCTTCAAATATGCCTTGTTGAAGAATTTTTTTAAATTGAAATAATTTTTATTTGTATTTTATAGACTAGACCAGAAGCCTGCCATTTTGCCAAAGGATGCTTTTGAAACTCGGCAGGATGAGGTAGGTGCAGTCAATGCTGGTTGTATGAACATGAATTAGCCAATCATGAACTTTATTATTCTTTTTCTGGTACTAGGAATCCTTTCTGATTAAAAGTTTAAGTATTTTTGCCCTTAAGTGAACTTGTTTTCCTTATAGTTCTTTGGGTAATGTTTTCCTCGCTTTGGAACAAATACATTTAAAATGTTATTTGCGAGATTGCTCACTATGTCTTGGACTTAAAGCAAGTGCAGCAGTCATTTCGTTACACTCTTTTCAACTTTGCTTCAGGATTGTATAACCATGGCTGTAACAGTTACATTTGTAAAATTTTCTCTTAATTTTTTCCCCTCTCCCCCTCCGCTTCTCTCCTTCTCCCCCTTCTCCCCCTCTCCCCCGCTACTTCCCCTCCCACTTCTTCCCCTTTCCCCCTCTCCCCGTCTTTTGTTTTCCCAACAGATTTTGCAGGCTCAAATATAATCATGCTTACTATTTATACATGGAGCATGAGATAATGTGGCGTGTGCTTTGAGACACTGAAATCATATTTTCCAATCCAAATGTGAACTGGACATCACGATGTTAATAAGCTTGTTTTAGATTTTCTTTGAAATATGTAATTTAATTATTCTGTTGGAAATTAGTATAATGCAATAAGGATTCATATTATGAATGCCTTGGCTTAAAACATTAGTTGGGAATACTCTGTCTAGTTTCTCTTGTCCACATTGTATAATTAAGGAGCAGTGGGTAGTATATCTGATTAAGATCATAGTGAAAAAAAGGAAAAGCCTTGACACTCAGATGCCAGGAAAAGAAATGATGGGCTTCAGGCAAATTGTCATTCGAAGATGTATCTCTCTTCCCTCGCCGAAAAAGTAATTAACTGAATTTAGGCGATTTTCTTTTTTACTGTAGAATTTGTCAGAAATGAATAGCCAAAGGTAAACAAGCTGTCTGATTAAATCAAGTTAAATAAATAACTAAAGTTGTGGAAAATGTTCTAAAGATAATATAGAATATTCCTTGTTACTTCTTTGTGTATAGAGACAGCCTTCAAATTCCACAATCTCACTCATGTTAACAATAGTGAAAAAGAATTTAGGAGAAAAAAGGCAAGAGGCTGAATCAATGAATGCAATTGGTTGCCCCACTGTGAACAAGCAAATGCTGGTTGTAAGGAAGCACTTGATTTGTTTTGACATAAGTGACTATAAAAATGAGGTGATTGTAAGAGTTAACTTGTGGTAAGTTTCAAATATTTTGTAGAAACTCTGATTTGTGAGCTGGAAACTCATGAGATTACTTGAGCATTCTCGAATCACAGCTGTACAAAGCTCTATTTGAAAATCTGCTTTTCTGTATTCTTTCACTATATTGTATTTGTAAATTATATGATATGTGGCAGCTCACTGCTCTGGTATTACATGGATGCAAAGAATGCTGAATGAAGATGTGTGTCCAAAAGAGTTCGTAGGACCATATTTTAAATGTGCACTCTTCCATGAAAAGGGGGTGCTGCAGATACAGACAGGTTGATAATAGTGAGTGTGTGCTCAAAGTGGTTGTTCCAACTGGATAAATTGTGAATACAGATCTACATCCTTTCATGCAGTTTTTGTTGTGACTAAAGTTTGGGGGCCAGAGGAAATACTTGAGAGGGAAGTGTGAGTGGGTCCAAGGTCATGATGTGTTCAGATGCATCAATGGAGACATTCTATAGAGCAGGAATATATTTAACTGTGTCATTCCCAGTGTTCCCCAAACTTACGGGACACCACACTCTTTTATGAAAGAACCTTGTAATAATAACATTTCTTTAGGCAACAGAGTTTCTTGAGCCTCACGAGAAGCATGGTCCATAAATATTTTTCTGATATTTCTATGGACCCTAAAGTTGTATATAAATAATAACATTTTAGAATGCTATGTATGTATGCTACGTATGTACTTTGTATTTTCTCCAAATTTCACTTTGGTATTTTACTTCTACCTTTTGAATTTCCGATTTCTACTTGCTTTGTCACAGATAGATGAGGCTCAGCTTAGTTTGGTTCCAGAGCTGGTACTTGACCCAAGGTCTCTCTCATATACACAGTAAGGTTGACACGTGGTATGACATATCTACATATGAGCATCTGTCTCTTTGTGTGTCCCCCATACTTTCCCAGTGAACTGAAAAACTCTTTTCTTGTCTTCACTTTGGCATGTGTATAGATTTGATTCCTGCCATTCTCACATTTTTTCTGTCAGTCTCAAGCTCCCAGTTTTTGACCTTGGGTCTCTTGATAGGACTTGTGGCTCCACTCCATGAGTTTTGGTGTCTCTGGGACTATGCTATAGGAGTTAGTTTCTGAAAATCTGATTAAGTCTTCCTTCTGCCATTGACTTGAGCTGTCAGACTCTGCCTCTGTGAGGTATCAGGAGATCCATTAGGGTCTCCTGGATCCTGATCTGTTAATATCTCATCTACCTTAATCCTTGGTTTTAGTTATTCTCCCATGTCCATGTAATTGATAAGCATTCAATTGATCAAAAGTGGTTGAAGGACAAATGAAAAAAAACAATATTATTTTCCCTCTCAACATCCTAGTAGATTCCGTTCCTGGCTTCAGTTTCAATTGAGAAAAATAACAGATTTGTAAAGAAACCTAACAGATCTCCCATTTCCTGAGAAAAAGTGCCATAGTAGGTCCTCAAACTATTTTTTCTAGTTCCCAGACTGCATTTCATAAAGCATCACATCAACTTCTTTTAGTTTTTCATTTGTAAAATTGGGATGGGAGGTTTTGAATTGGGTTAACTCTAGGAGTCCTTTCAGTTTTCCCTCCCATTTTCCTAGCGCTTTTGGAATTTAGTTATAGGTTCCCATCAAGCATGAAATGAGGCAGGTTACCCCAGAGTGACTCAGGGGTAAAGCCTCCTCAAGGACAACCACCTGAGGCCTGGCTTGGGGAGTGAAAACTAAATAGCACTATAAAAGTGACATATGTGCTTAATGTAATTATCAGTCTTACATGAGAAAGAGGCTACCTGATCACAGGTGAAGACTGAAGCTGACTGAGGATCTGCAATAGTACAGTCCTCTTAAGGAACAGACTGAAGCTCTGGATCAATTTGGACCTTCTGTCTAGTTCTGTCCTTATACTTGCCCAATCCAATTCCTGTCATCATCCTACAGAAGGAAATGGTCACCTTAAAAAATGCCCATGAACTCTGTGCTCAGAAAAAATGCTTTATTATCTGATAGATATTTTGAAAGTATTCTGCACTTAACGTTGAATAAAGCAAGTTTCTGCTGAGTGAATAAGAGTTTGTTTCCATTTCACTTTTTACCTGGAGTTCCAAAAGTCCTAGAGTAAGGTTAGCCACAAGGCAACTGGCCCTAAGAGAAAAATTTGTCTTTGGTTGCTCTTCCGTAGATTTCTTATTTCCCTTCCCTTTGAGGATTGTTGGCTTTGAAACTGTCTTGTGCTGGCATAAATCAATCTACAGTTGATCCTCTCCATGTCTAAGGAGCCAGTTTATAAATCTAAAAAAAAAAAAAAAAAAAAAATCTTGTCATGGGTTAAGTTTATCCAAGAGAGATATGTCAAGCACAAAGAAGCAGATATCCAATGTTGGAATGGGAAAATGAATAAATGCTGCATCAATCTTTTGCCCACAATAAGCCCTACAACTCTAATGTGAGGATTTCAAGGTGGCAAAGTATTAAGGGGTAGTCAAGGGAAATACTTCTGGCTTTTTTTTTTTTTTTGGCGTGTTTCCCTAGATCAAACTGTGGTGATATGGTTCTCATTAGGTAAGGAATCTAAGTGAGACAATTGATTGTTAGAACATAGAGGAATCTAGAAACTTACTATAAGAGGATAGAATAAGTTCACTTACAGGGTAGAATGAAAGAGATGGAAGGGATGGAGGTTGTTCTTAGAAGTTTTGAGACCCTGAAAGTTTATGGCAACCTTCTGAGATGGCCAGCCATAGTTAAGTGGAAGTGGTACGATAATTGAAGGGGCTGAGGAATTACAGGGCCAGATGTTAGCACGTTTATTTGCCTGACGTTGAAATAACTAAATCTGAAAGGGGCCACTGATGGAGAGGAAGAAACCCACCCAAATGGAAGTGACTGAATTGTATGCATTCAGATCATGGAATAGGAAGAAAGACATTGCCTTTTATAGGGGAGAAGAAATGGATGGACTTAGCAGTGAGGGTCAAAAGGGTAATGCCAATCTATTTTTTCCACCCTGCTTCCCCCTTTCTAACTGTGAGATGGAGGGTAGGAATAGGAATGGTTTCTGAAGGTTCGGAAAATTTTAGTCCCGTTGTTCCTTCATGAGAAGAGTTGATACAGAAACACTGGCTATGCTATTTCACCTGGTAACCAATAACTACCTAACATATCTGAAAGAGGCCAACACTCAAAAGTTCTTTGATATCATGTTGTGCTCCTTTTACAAATACTTAGAAAAAGAGGATAATAGCATCTTTATAATGAAATGAATAATCTGAAGTACAACTCTATTCTGAAGACTCCATTATGAGTCCTTTTTAGATTACAGAATAAAGTCAAAATATTTTAGTTGTTAATTGGCACTTCAGGGCATCCTAGAGATGTGTTCTACCCCTAAGGGCATTTTGACTTTACCAAAAATAGCTGGGACATTTTCAGATTTGTGTGTGGCATCACTCTCATTGATTGGTGAAGAGCCAGAGAAAAAGGTGCTCAGAGTAAGACTGGATTTAGTTTTGTGTTATACTGTATTCTGACTGAGGCTCTACCATAAAGGATCAAAACCCTTAGGCATATAATTGAAATTTTCAGCAAAAGTCTATAGTATAGGAAACAAACATAATAAATTATTAGCATGCAACAAATGCTTAATGGTGACTCACTACCAATAACAAAACGTTAAACCATGAATTTGTAATCACAGTTATTCTCTGAAGGGGACATCTGTTTTTCTTATTTAGCTGGCTATGAAAGAGATCTGCCCAAAATCAATGTGAAAGATTCATCTTTCCTTCAAATGCTAGTCACCCCTTATTTGTTGAATTATGCCAGTCAAAATAATTTCACATTGGCCTGAACACTGAACATATCTTCCTCTTTAAAGTTTATGAGGAATCTTTTAACACTTTAATTTTATTAAAAGTACACCAATTTGCACAGTTACAGTGCCCCTTTTTGAGCCTATGTGCACGTTTATGTGTGTGTCTACATGTGAAGGATATGATTGTCTTTTACCATCCATAGTTTTAGCATATAGGTATTTGGGCAGCAAGCCATTATCACGCTTACTGTTTTGTTAGAGATGAATTTCTCCCTCCAAATAGTTTTCATTTTGAAAAAATAGTCTAGCAAGAGTCTCTTTAAGTCCTTTGATACTCCTGAGTTGGCAAAATGATATTATTTCTGTAGAAGTAGACAGCTGTATTTTTCTACTGAAATGCAAACCCTCTCCATAGGGTTGAGCCTTAATTCAGGATTGATTGAAGACTTTTTCTTCCAGGCACCTGGCTTTTTTTTTTTTTTCCTTCAGTTCAACCTGGCTTTACTAATAACAGGATTTTATTGATTCACACGGCTGAAACTTTAGAATCAAGATGGGCTCCATGCATGGCTAGATTTAGAGATTAAAGACTTTTCATCCAGATGCCATCTCTTTCTATCTCTTGACTCTGCCTTTCTTTATGGACTTTATCTTTAGATCAACCCCTCACTAGGGACACATTATTTGTACAGTTGGTAACTCCAGAGTACATTAGTTTTCTACTGTGTAACAAATTACCAAAAAGGGCTACTCATTTATCAATTTACAGTTACATAGATCATAAATTTGGGTGGACTCAATTGGATTCTCTGTTCAAGGTCTCACAAAACTGAAATTAACTGAAATTAGCTGCAGTGGACTCTTATCTAGTGATTCTGGAGAAGAGTCCATGTCCGAGCTTATTCAGGTTGCCTGAATTTACTTCCTTGCAGTTGAAGGACTGTGATCTCTGTATCCTTACTGGTCATCAACTGAAGGCAGCTCTCAGCTTCTAGAGGCTGCCCACATTCCTCCTCACATGGACTCCTTCATCTTTGAGCCAGCAACACTAAATCTCTCTGAATCTCTCTGATGTTGTCTTTTGCCACTAGCTGGAAGAAACCCTCTGCTCTTAAAGGGCTCAACTTATTGAGTTAGGCCAATTCAAATCTTCTCTGTTCTTGGTCAGTTGAGTTAGGACTCTAATAACATCTGCAAAATCCCTTCATAACAGCACTTAGATTAGTGTTTGATTAAATAACTTGGGTCTAGGAATCTTGGGGCTATCTTTTGGATTCTGCCTATCACACAGTGAGAAAAGTCTTTCTTTCTAACTCTGAGTCTCATTTATATTGCTTGGGGGCATGTAGCCCATTCTTGACCTAGTCATTATGACCTTGGCATTTGGAATAAGCTGGTTGGCTAGACCATACTTCCCACTTTAGATCTGGGAGGGCTGTTATCAGAAGATGGGTCAGTGGATGCTGAGCTGCATAATAGTGGTCTCTGGAAGCATAATATCTAAGGTAGTTTTCCTCTGTGCTGGTCCATTGCAGGATGCCATTTGGCATTTTTCTAGTATAGTTTTCTGAGCTGAGATAATGTGACTTTGCCTCCCTACCAATATTTCTTCCTCAGCTGAAAGCTGGAATGGTGTCCTATGATTCATTTAGTTTCAGCCAAGTTTTCTTGTCACTATCAGTGAGGATGTCCTTTGGCCAATATGGTGATGGTGTGAACCCTGGTTTTAATTCCCAGTTGAATGAACTACAGAGCAAAGAAACTCGGAACTGTTTCCAGACCTAGTTTATTCTGTGCTGCCATTCAGACGCAACTATCCAGTCTGCCTTCTCGTTTCCAGGGGAATCGGTTCTGTAGTCTTCACCCTCCAGGGAATCTTTAGAGTAGTGTTGGCAGAAAAAGCAGAAGCCATGCCAGCAGCTACCCATATTCTTTCTTGCCTGAGAATTAACTTGGAAGAACTTGAGAGGTATTGTACTGAGCAGAGAAGTTGTGGCAAGACTTCTCATAGGTGACCCACCTGTGTTTGCCTCTCGCCTATGAGCCTTCCCCATCTCCCACACTCACTGCAGCTTTGTCCCCTTGGCCCCTGCTGCTTTTTTTTTTTTTTTTTCATGGTATGGCATCTCAATCCTTTTCCTTGTTGCTCTTTCATTTACTCCTCTTCACACGACTATTTTCCTGCTCTCTCGTGGAAGGCTGGAGGGAGCTGTACCTAGTTCAGTGACTCCCAGGTGTCAGTCTGTGTTGTAGCTAAAGGAGAAAAATTAGAACAATGCAGTTAGTTTTCTATAAGGTTAAAGGTTATAAACAACTCTTTAATTTAGGAATTATTCTTAATCTTATTTTGTAATAACATGATGGGAAGG
This sequence comes from Pteropus vampyrus, assembly GCF_000151845.1. NCBI lineage: Eukaryota > Metazoa > Chordata > Mammalia > Chiroptera > Pteropodidae > Pteropus > Pteropus vampyrus. The sequence goes on along the minus strand of NW_011888784.1, from coordinate 22,947,039 downwards.
GTTGCCCCCTACATGTTCTCACTTGGTAAAATATGAAGCTAACAGTTTTTATGATATATTCTACTCCCTCCACCCTTGTCAACTTTAAAATATATATATTTCTGCTGGTCCTAGACCACAGTTTTTCCTGAAAACTGTGACTTTTTGGATATTTTTCCTAAGGAGTAATTTTTTCTTTCAACAGTAGTTACTGAGAAGTAAATTCGTACCCAGCTCCAGGTTCGGTACTGGAGCAGGGTGTGGGGGGCTGCAGTAGAAGAATTAAATTTGTCATCTGCACTTTTCAGGGATTTAAAGTGACAGACATCAACTCAATATCCTAGAGTCTGCCCTTGCTAGTGCTGGTATCTTTTACTCTTTTTTGGAAATTGTCGGTTTTCTTAGAGCTATAAAAGTCGGATTTTAAGGCGGTCAAAAGTTTAATTTTCATGTTTTCTAACAAAATAGTAGTATATGAAGAAATGGCTAATGTTTTTCAGTGTGAGCCACCATCTTTAGAGACATTAGTAGGTAATTTGTTTCATATAGCATGTGACTTTATGATTCCTAGTGGGTTGGTTATTAATTTCTAATGTTTATTATTGGATTTAGAAATTAAAGCAGTCTCACAAGGAAAAGTAAAGGGCCTACACACCAGCATAATTGGATGGTTTGCCCACAGACACAGAAAGAGCCAGTGGTAGATTTGTGATTAAAAGCCCCAGTAGGCCCTCTACTATGCACACATCTTTCTGAACGTAGTTTTTAAGCAGAATATTTTTCAGGGCTAAAAGAAATTGGAACTTAAGAAGCCATAAGTAATAGCAATAGAGGCTACAACATGGACTAGATTTGAGGACTTAGTCTCTGGGATATAACGGATGTTCTGGAAAAAATGATTTGTTAGGGGTTTGTCTATCTTAACACCTGTGCTTTTGGATAGTTTAAGTACTAGAAACTCCTAGGAGAAACTATTGAAGACCATTCTATGAGTTGAAAATGAGACATATTCTATTTTTGGAAAGCCAATGTGTTATCCAGAAAAGCTCAAAGTCCTAAATTAAAATGTGAGTTTATAAAACGATTTTTCTCTCTCAAACATCTTATTTTTATTGTTTATTTGATAAAGTGAACATAATGAGAACATCACCATGAAGTAAAACTAAGTACTCCCCCCATCCCAGGTGGAAATCATCTGACAGGAAGGAAATTTGGTTTTGGTTATAGTGTGTTGTGGTGGTATTGTCCTTGCTTAAAAAGAAGGGCTGCTAGCACCAGAATAAGACCTGGATCTTCTTATCAACATAGAGCTACTCGAAGTGAATGGCTTGTTCTCTTACATTGAGTTTCTCCATTGGGTATTTCGGGACAGTGAAGGCTGACCATCCCAAGCAAAGGAAGCCAGGATGGGCTGAGCTAAGGTGTGTCATCCTTCAGTTAGACTTGGCTGCAAACACGATGAGCCAAAGCAACACAGGCCCCAAGGATTAGCCTTGGATTTAGCCAAGGATTAGCCAAAAGCCCATTGTCCCTAGGGACACGGCGAATTTGGTGTTTTCTTGTGGCCGTCACCATTGGAAGAATTCCTACTTTTTTTGGCAAGAATATCCAGAGTACAGCAGCAGCAGGGCAAGAGGAAATATTGCCTCGCTTCCAAGCACTTCACGCTTTTTATTTCTTGGTTCAGGGCTTCAGCTCTCAAGAAGAGGCCAGGGCAGGAGGCTAATGAAGGTGTCACAGGGCTGGGGATCAGAGAAAAACTATTGTTCCCAGTGCAGATGGAGCTAGGCAGGCAAACAAGGCAGCATTTAGAGTGGGTCAAGGCCATAGAAAATAGGGAAATATTTCTAAAAGTGTGGACCTTAGACTTTCTGCATCTAAATGACCCTGCCCCGGTCTACAGAATTGAGGTCTCTGAGGTGGTTCCTCCCTGGGAGTACACATCTTTAATAAACTGCTAAGTGATTTGTAAGTGTTTTAAAGTTTCTGAACCAGAGCAGCAGTGGGGTGGGGTGGGGGGGGCGTGGGGGGGAAGTTGAAATCAAATACTGCATAAGGGTCCAGGAAAACAAAACTAATATACAATGGCAGTCTCTTTATTGGTTGCCTCCTGTCCTACTCATTGTGCTAGGTCCAGCAGTGAACAATGAAGGCATGGTTCCAGCCCTTCTGGAGTTGGAAAGAGCCAATAAACAAGTAGACAAATAAAATTGCATATTGTAGTGAGTGTTAGAAGGAAATAAACAAGGTAATAACACAGAAATCGGGGCACCCTGCTTAGATAATGTAATCAGGACTGGCTCAAGAATTTGTTGGAAATTTGACCCTGAAGCAACTACAGCTGAATCAGGCTTGGGGCGATGGAGGCAGAGAACAAGTAGAAAGGAAAGCTTGTGTGTGTGTGTGTGTGTGTGTGTGTGTGTGCGTGCGTGTGTGTGCGCGCGCGCACGCGCACACACACACACATGCATACGCTTTATGGGAGGAGTATACATGCACAGGAAACACGAAAGCTCAGGGAAGAAGAGTAGTAAGAATATATGGGGGTGTTCAGGGATTGAGTTGTATCCCCAGTTTTAAGCAGATTTCTCATTTGAGTTTGCTTCATATCACTATAGAGAAACTATATTCAGTTGTCAGATAGATAAAGGGATGGGAGAGGGCACTAAACCTCTTCACAGGAATTAAAGTAAACTGTCTCTCCTCTGCAACTTGTGAATTGCAGACCAAGGCACCCCAAAATAGTAGTTAACCATCGAGCCTGTGTGGGTGTTCTCCATTCCGACCCAACTAAAGTGGGACCTGGTAATTGTAGAGGAGAGAAAATGAGTGGAGTATTTTTTAAAACAAGCAGTATATTTTCCATTATGTAAAAGAGAAAAATTTGCTTTTAGAAAACCACACCTAGGTGTCATGGACTTCTCTCTGGCTTCTTTCGTAACCAGATGAGAGAGTTAGGGAATCAGAGTAGTTGTTCTTTAGAGGATCCACCAGCTTTTGCTCAGTTTTCCTGCAGATCCTAGAGACCCAAGCAGGGAGACTTTGAATATAAACCTGGAAAACCTCTAGCAGGCCATCCCCCGAGGGATGGGCCGGAGGCAGCCTTACAGGGAGCAGAAGTCCTAATAAGAGAAGGGCTGAACTGAGGTAACATTAAGACCACAGAAATTTACTACCCTTTGTTTTTCTGTAATGGAGACCATGTTCCTGCATTAAAAGTCACTAAGTCAGGCATGGCTGGAGAGTGAAACAGCTGCTTACTCCCTCCCCAGGCTCGCTGTTTCTTTCCTCCATAGCCCTGTGGCAGTTATAACTCATTATTGTTTGATTTGTTTGGTTGTTTATGAGCTGCCTCCCTACTAGACTAGAAGCCCCGTGAATAAGGGGATGACATCAGTTTCCTACTCCAGAGCCCAGTGAGCTCTTTGTGTATTGAAAGTTGCCTGAGCGTGGGAGAGGCATGTGTGATATTAACTCTGTGTAGGGGCATGACCTCTGAATGTGTCATACGAGCTGTCCTGGGACCTCCTCAGGGGTGGCTCTTTGGGGCTCAGCCCTGATGGGACAGGCTGGATGACGTCTGTTGCTCACTGCAAGGACATGTATGTGACAGTGGCACAGATCGCTCATAAGTAAAGCCCCCCGTCCTGGGATCCTTGGTCATCAGGAGAGATGCCCCTTTTTGAGCCCATCCCACAGAGGGTGTCCAAGTCCACACCCTCTGTCCTGTGCTGAGAAGCAGCAGGCTGTCCTCAGGTTACAGGTCAGTTTGGTGTGGGGAAGGGAGAGGTTCTTTCATTCTGCCTTCTTGTCCTCAGTATTTAGCAGTTTAAATTTAAGCTTCTGTGTGGAGGTCTTGTCCCTCGAGACCTTCATTTTTTTTTCCTGTTCTATTTGACAATTTTGTCTTCCTGATTCCTTTAAGCTTACTCCTATCTAGTAATTTATTTGTATTGCGTAAGTACTTTGTTCAGTTCCACAATTTATCTAGTAATTTATTTGTGTTGCATGAGTACTTGGTTCAGTTCCACAAATACTATCTAAGCACTCACTCTGTGCACCCTCTTTAGGGTATGTGCATGTTTGCTTTTCTCCCCTTTAAAGTTGGAAAGATACTTGGAAGTCATCTAGTCTCAGGTTTACTAAGCAGATGCAGAGAGTGAGATCTGGGAGGTAAACTGATGAGTCAAGGCCTCAGAGTTGGTGTATATTTTGGTCTCCCACATGATCAGAGCCCTGGCCAGGAGCCTCTGGAGTTTGGAGATATTCATAGTAACCACAGCGTCCACTCCTTGAGGATTTGCCACATGCTGGTGCTGTACAAAGTGCTTTCTTTCCATGCCTACCCTCACTAAATTCTTAGAGCAGGTGCCAGTGTCACTGTTATTATTGCCTCTTCT
>NW_011888784.1:22924390-22942220 GCF_000151845.1 Pteropus vampyrus | reverse complement strand
ATAAAATTTAACATTTTAATCATTAAGTCTACAGTTCAGTGGTAATAAGTAATTCACATTGCTGTGCAACCATTACCACCATCCATCTCCAGAACTTTATTTCATCTTTCCAATCTGGAACTCTGTATGCATTAAACACTAACTCCCTTTCCCTCCTCCTCCTGACCCCATCAGCCTCTGGCAACCACCAACTACTTTCCATCTCTCCGAATTTTACTACTTTAGATATTTGCCCTTTTATGACTGGCTTATTTTCCTTAGCATCATGTCTTCACAGTCCATGCATGTTGTCGCATGTGTCAAAATTTCCTTCCTTTTTAAAGCTAAATAATATCCCATAGTATGTATATGCCACATTTTGTTTATCAGTTTATCTGCTGACAGACACTCAGGTTGCTTCCACTTTGTATTAGTCTGCTAGCATGGTATGAGGACTGCCATAACAAAATAACACAGGCTGGGTGGTTTAAGCAGCAGACGTTTATTTTCTCACAGTTCTGGAGGCTGAAAGTCCAAGATCAAGGTGCTGTTGGGCTTAACTTCTGCTGAGGCCTCTCTCCTTGGCTCGTGGTTGGCTACCTTCTCACTGTGTCCTAACCTGGCCTTTCCTCTGTGCATGTGCATCTCTGCTATCTCTGTCTCTTCCTTTCTGTGTCTCTGTCTGTCTGTCCGTCTCTCTTCTTATAAGGACATCAGTCATATTGGATCCTTATGACCCATTTTATCTTAATTACTTCTTTAAGGGTCCCATCTCCAAATACAGTCACATTGGGGGTTAGAGCTTCAACATGTGGATTGGAGGAAGGCACAATTCGGTCTATAATATTTCTCTTGACTATTGTGAACAATACTGCTATAAATATGGATGTGCAAATATCCATTTGAGTCTCTGCTTTTAATTCTTTTCGGGCATATACCCAGCAGTAGAATTGCCAGATCATGTGATAGTTCTAGCTTTTAATTTTTTGAGGAACCACCATGCTATTTTTTTGTAGCAGCTACACCATTTTACATTCCCATGGCATTGTTTCTTAATTTTCTGAAGAGTTTTGCTCTTTTAAAGAAATTATTCTGATTTCCAAGGTGCTCCATTAGGAAGCCTACCTGGAATTGTTCTTTTTGTCTCCCAGGTGTTTAGTTAGTAAATCTTTCCAGAAAATTGGTGCCCTTGCTCCTTCTGGACCTCCTTTCAGCAACCTTGGGCTCTTGCTTCCAAATTCAGCTGCTGGGAAAACATCCCAGAAAGGAGGAGGAAGCAGTAAAAAGTGGTCAGGTCTCAGGTAGATGCTTCATTGAAGCTGTGGGCATTCAGGCAACAGTCCCTGAGCACTGAGGATGTTTGTGCCAGATTTCACCCCATCTTGAGCCTGCTTATGCACCTGCCACTTTTAAAATGGCCAAGGCACAATAGATTTTAGATATTCCTCAATAAGCAGCTGTGTAACACTGCTGTAGGTTTGCATTTAGTAACATCGGCCGTATGAATGAGGGTATGTGTGCGGGAGCGGGTATTGTGAGATGGAGCAGGTGGGGTGTGAGGAGATGTTGGGGGTAGATGTGTATTGGAGGCAAGGTATCAGTGTGTGGGGGTAGGGGTAGACGTGTGTGTATGAAATAGGATATGAGAGTGGGAGTTAGGTATGAGAGGGTGTGGTAGGTAGGGTGTGGGGATGTGTATGGTAAGGCGTTTGTATGTATGTGTGGAAAAGGGGATGGAAGGAATGAGTGAGAAGGAATGAGAGTGTATACTGGGTGGAGGTGGGTGTATTTTGGAGTTAGTGTGTGTGTGGAATAGTGTATAAAAGTATGGGGGTTTGGCATGAGGGCATGTAGGATGGGGTAAATGTATGTATAGAGTATGGAATAGAGATACGTGTGGGATAGAGTGTGAGGGTATGTACAAGATAGGGATGGGATGTGCGTGGAGTAGGATGTGAGTGTGTGGCAGTTAGGGGTGAGGATTGTGGGGAGTAGGGTATGTGGAGAATAGGATATCTGGAGGATAGGGTGTAAGTAGTTGTGAGTGAGAGAGAGGAGTGTGTGTGTGTGTGTGTGTGTGTGTGTGTGTGTGTGTGTGTTGGACGGTCATAGTAAGGAAAAGACCAATGGCTTCACTCTAGGTGGCCACCCCTGCCAGGAGCCTAGTGGGTGGAGGAGCTGCTGAAGCCCGAAGACCTTTCCCACAGCGGGGGGAGTGGCGCCATCATTGACAGGGACGCAGGCATGACTCACTTTCACCTGGTCTAGGGAATTAATTTGCTGGACATCTGCATCATGTGCGTCAGGATATGTGCGTCACTCTGTATGACTTTGTTTTTATTAAGAACCATGGGAGAAATTTAAAATGAGAAATGAAAGCAGTGGCGGGGGGAGCTTATACTGGGAGCTATGAAAGATGAATTGCTTCTCCCTCAGTGGCTGGGTCACACTAAATGACCAAGGTCATCTCCCTCATTCCCTGTACTCTATTCTTAATAAAAGGCAGCTGCCTTTTATTCCATGTGAGAGAAGTAACTTTACAATACACATACATGCGTGCACTCACAGGTGCACGTGCGCATGCACGCACACACTCATACTCCACATACACACGTAGATAAGGCAGCCCCGAAGCACCTCCCAGATGCCAGGCAGCCTCTGCAGCACTAACTCTTTGTGCACTGCGGTCTGCTGCAGTCTTTGCAGTGGAGAGATGCTGGCTTTTATGAATGGTAGCCTGGGAGGGGCCTAAAGTCATCTGCTCCTGATGTCAGCACAATGAATAAAGCACTTGCAAAGTGTAAAGCCTCAAGCACTTGGGAAGCAGATACCTTCTCAAATTGGTTGTCTGGCTGCAGCGACTCTTGCTGACGACATCACTAGTCCCATGTGTAACAGATAATCCATATACAGTAGGATTTAAATGAGGCAGAAACTGAAGCCGCCTATGGAATAATGCATAGCTGATTCTGGCACAACCAGCTCTGCTTGCAGCAGTTGGTACTGTGACCCTCTTCCTGCCAGGTGCTGGGGAAAGGTGCTTGCAAGAGCTGCAGATCCACTGTTGTGTGTTAGGCATTTACTTAGCTAGTCCCATGTTCTGCTTTTGCTGGCAGAATTCCTTGCTGAAGCTCCAAGCCCTTGAAACTGATCTCTGCTCTGCATTTTTGACAAACCAGGAAGAAGCTGCTCAGGTGCATGGCGTCAAGGACCCAGCCCCAGCAACCACCCAGAGTGTCCCTGCCGAAGTGGCAGATGCTGCAGGTAAGAGGCTGGCTGGGGTAAAGTCCTCATTTGTACTCTCAAGATAGTTTAGCTTGCTACTTCATCCTAAATCTGGCCCCCTGTGGAAAATGGTGCCTGGTGCAACGTGAATGCCGAAGAGGCGCTTGAGTTATACCTGAGGAGCTGAGAGGGGTCAGGAGGAGTTAAGATGTGCTATGACATATAGAGCCTTCTCTCCAGCTGGGGGCCAAGAGTCACACTTACATAGATGAGTGTCAGGTGAAAAGTACCCATTACAACTTCTAGTCTTTTTTTCTATTTGGTCTCTTGTGACAAATGGCGTGCTTATTTTATATCACTAGGCTTAGATAATCTGTGCTTGAAGCTCATGAGTTTCGAGACATGATATTTTTGAGGTACTGAGGAATGAGGGTTTCAACATTGCTACTTCTTTTCTTCTGTTAATTGCTTGTAAGATGGTCCGAGGAAAGTGGAGGTGAATGGTATATCATTCTGATCCTGTATTGTCTTGTTCTGTCTCATTTTTTTAGCATTAATTTCTGTATTGAAAATTCTCAAAATTGGGTTTCATTTGTCTGTTACTTTCTCTAGTTTTAATCCAGAGGATGATAGGTTGACTTTCAGCAGAAGGCAAATTAATGTTCCTAGGAAGACTTAGACAGAAAAGAAACACTAATTTACATGAGTAGAAATGAGAGCACAGCTTATCTTTTTTAACACAAATGGGTCAGAGGTTTGCAGACTGGTTCCTGGATAGATGGTAGAAATAAGCTTAGGTGAGTTTGCTTTGTGAGATGTCCTTTATCTCCAGGAATTGAAGGAAGAGGTTTACAGAGGTAATCTATTTCAGTACCATTAGCGATAGCACATTCAAACATTACTGTTTCAAACACCCATATAATCTAAACAGGCAAAATAGTCATCTCCAGTTTTTGGATGTTTTTAATAATAGTAGTTAATAATTACTAATGGTAGCTACTATTATTATTGAAGATTTTCTATGATCCAAGCACTTGTCTGAAAACTTTATATCTATTATATTAAATCCTTAAGCTAACATGTGAAATAATACTATTTACAGTAAGGACACTGAAGCCTAGAGTAACCCTGCTAGGAAACAGTAAGTTTTTTCCCCATGGATGCAGGTGGCCAGCAGCTGGCTGTCCTTGTTGCCTGGTGAGCTCCCCTGCTCTGTTTGCCATTGTGTTTAGATGAAATGCAAGTAAAATTGGGCATGAGCCAATGTCAGTCCAATTAGGGGTTTAAGTCAGATTATTAGACAATGCCCTTCTTCTTCCACTAATCTCAGCCAACAACATACAAAACACACGGAGAAGTCTAAGCCAAATACGAATTAACTTTCGAGTTATGTGATATTTGGTATACGATACAAGTATCCAGCAAAGAGTATTTAGTAAAATATTTATTGAAAGTTCGATATGGATATATATCTATATATTTTATAGTGAGTGTATGTGTCTTATTTTCTGGAAAAGTCAAGTGCATTTTTCTCACTCTAGATGAACAGGATTTTGAACAAGCTTATTAACACTTCTCGTAACATGGGAAATATACTGAGTTTATGTAGGCATTGCCCATACAAAGGAACTGTCAATATATTCCATTTTAAGTGTCAAATGGCAGAAATAGACAGAAAGCTTCTTATAGAGGAGGCTTGTGTGTTGGATAGTGGATTTTCCAAAATGTAGGTGAATCTGAGATGTCCCATAGCCCTTCCAAGAGTCTATGAAAAAGAGTTTTTCGTTCTGTGTGTGTGCGTGTGCGTGTGCGTGTGTGTGTGTGTGTGTGTGTGTACACTAGGCAACAACAGCTCTTGCAAGTTTTCAGTGATAAAACCCATCTTGATTTTTCATCTTTGTGGACCTTATGAATGAGGAGTCTCCATTAGCTAAAATGACTGAGTGGGAGCTAATATGGAAAAAGTGAAGAAGCTCCAGCCCCTATATTCAGCCTTGTAATACTTTGACACATTTTTCTCTAATTTTAAAATAAAACCCTTTGATACAATCTGGAAACTAGATAGTCTCGGGGATCTAAGGAGTCTCTTCGTTTGGCAGGGACATTGCCAAAGTGAGAGGCATCTGGAAGAGGCTTTCACAGTTAAGTTATAGGGCATTTGGTCTCATTGGCTTCCGAGACACACTTATAAGAAGACCATACATTTTCTAATCCATGTGTCACTCAGAAGAAATTTTGTTTTCATATTAGATCAGCAGTTCCAACATTCAGCAACATTTCTAGAGTGATCTTTGAACATCTGGAAACTTTAGTTTTTGTGCGTGTGTAACTCCCTGATGAGACTGTGATTGCATGTTAGCACAGATGGCCTTAAGTCTATAAAGATTATAGTAACTTAAAACTTCCTCTTAAAGTCTCGCGTCTACCTCTGAGCTTTTCATGTATATAAATACTCAATTAGTATTATTGATGTCAATACTTGGTATAACAGACAAAATCTAACAGGTGAGTTTTACAGGAATATCTTACTATAATATGCTACTAATTAACCATTAAAAGCAAACATTCACAAATAAAAATTTATGTCATTCAAATAGATTTCAGACTTACTTTAGACTTGAGGGAGTGACTTAAGTAAAGTTTAACTTTTGCAGTGGACATCTGAAATGATGGTCTGAGCAAAGTATTGTAGCCTCTGTGTCTTGAGATAACACTTGGCTTTTAACTTGGGTGTATGGGTTACAGAGGTCAGTCTCACCCAGTAAAATACCTAAAATGTTCCCATGTTCTAGAAATCCAATTATAAACTGCACTTTCAGTAAGAACACATTTCATGGCAGCCCTCGAAGTACAGTATTCTAGATAGTGTTCCTGAATCTTCCTGCACATCATAATTACCAGGAAGTTTTCAAATGTGATTCTCAGTCCTCATCTCTAGACAGTCTAACGTGGAAGTCCTGGAATCTTTATATTTTATGAACACTTCTGAGTATTGGGAAATACTATTCAAGTGGACAGTGTTTTTGAATTGTGAGAGAGAAGGTTGGGTTCTCTCAGGTTTTCTTTGACTCTGCTTCACCTCAATTTCATCAACAGAGAGAGGCTCACAGATCACATGGACTTATAACTCAGGGTCTGTGACCTGTCAGCTCAGTTCACTTACATCAGGAAGAGAAAGGTGCTCAAGCACCCAAGTGTGTAGGCTAGAAATGGTGAGATGGGGGCCTGGACAAGTGATGGGAACAGAGACAGATTTGAGGGGTTTAGAAGCTGTTAAAGAAAAGTGATAGAGAGGCAACCAGTTGCAAGGCAGCTTTGGGATGATCTCTAGGGTAACTAACTGTCCTGGTTTGCCCAGGACTGTCCCAGGTTTTAGCACCAAAAGTCCCACATGCTAGGAAATCCTGAGTCCCAGGCAATCTAAGACAGCTAGTAACTCTACCTGTAGGTTGCAAACTGTAAAATGTGAGATGAAAACCCACACTGTATTTAGGCTCAAAATTCCTGTAACTGAATTAATAGCCTCTAACTGCTGAAGCAAATGTATCCTCCATGGCATCAGTAAGCATCTTTTCTGGTGTTGTCGAATGGAAGATGGAATGAAGATTGGCTTTTTAACTTGTCATTTTTAAAGTATGTGCAAGGACTGTTTGACGTTCCACATGATTAAGCATAGTAACCCCAGTTCTGTCTGACCACGATTGATGACATGGAGTTTGTAGCAAAAACTGTCACTGGAGACAACTGAAGGCTTATTATTAGAAATAATTATTCCACAGAAGTACCTAATTAATTCTTTTATTCTAAAATATTGATTTTTCAAATCAAACTTTCCATTTGGGCAAGAGCCTTGTCACTAATGTCAATTATTAGAGAACACTAATGTCATATATCTATTTACAATCTATATTTATTCCCAGAAAGAATTCTGCATGGTTGTAGGTTTCTTCCAAATGTTGAAGTCGAAGTAACACAGAGTTGAAGAGGACTTCCTCTCTCACATTTTAAGATACTGTCCACTTGACCACAAGTTCCCAATAACTTCGAAGTTCTCATTGAACTTAACAGATGTCTGGGCTTCCTACCCTAAAATGCAAAACTAAAATACAGAGATGAGGCCTGAAAATTTCTGTGTTAGAAAGGCTTCCCTGGTGATTCTTTGGTGTAGGGAGATCCGGGAACACTTTCTATAACATAGTGCTTCTCTAGGAATGCCATGAAATGTGTTCTTGCTGCACGTGCAGTTTACAATTGGATTTCTGGAACAGGGGAGCTCTCAGGTATCCTGCTAGGTGGGGCTGATCATCCACACAACTTGATGTTTCATTTTATCTGGCAGCAGCCCCAGACAGTCATTGAAAGTCAGTAAGAGGGGTTCTCCATTACTTCGACCTTAGAAGTACACAGAATTCCAAATATCTTTTAGAAACTTTATTGATTAGGGTCTATGTGTTATGTGTGTGTTATTTCTAAATCCTCTGAACCTTTTTATGTTTTTGGTATGTACCACCAGTTGCTTTAACTAAAAAATAACTACCACTGTGGAAAGTAATACTTTCATCTTTTTGTCCTAAATTGGTTCCTTTAAAGCAGTAGTTTTCAAAAAATCAACCAGGGTTGAGTTTTTTATTTGTTCGTTTTGTTTTGTTTTGTTTTTTTAATACCTTGGGGATAGTTGGAAATATCTGGAGATATTTTTGGTTTGAAGCTGGAGGGTGAATGCTACTGGCATCAAGATGATAGAGGCCAGGGATGCTGCCCAACATCCTTTAATGCACAGCACTGCCCCCTCCTCTCCCCACTGCCCCAAAAAAGAATTATCTTGTCTGAAATAGTTTATCTTGTCAACAGTTTAGAAATACTCTTTTAAAAGCTTTTTAAATGGATAACACCAGGATTAATTAACAATGACCTCTTCATCTGTGGGAGGCATTGTTACATGGATTTTCTTATTTTATCTTCAACAGTCCTATGAGGTAGGTGCCATCATTATCCCCAGATGAAAGATGAGGAGATAAATTTAGAGAGTTAATGTAACTTGCTGAAGATCCTACAGCAACTGAGTCACGGAGGTTGAGAGGAAAGGGGAGGAGTTAGTTGGAATCCATAGTCTAAATGCTTTACACTGTTCTATTTGCCTTCCAGCCTGTGTTAAATCTGCATAGTTCTAATGTTCTAGAATTTGAAATTAAGCCCATAGCCAACATTTATACTGTCTACATAACTAATGTGTTTTGAAAATTATTTTTTCTTTATGCATCCCTGACTTTGTTTCGTCAGACTGAAAAAACCCATGTTTGTAGTTGTTTACCCTGTTATAGCCCCTCTGTTCCCATTGTCATGTCAGCTCCTCTGCTCTAAACCATCTCTAGGATGCTGCGCCTTTCTTGATGTGCACTTACCTGACCTGAGTAGTGTATTCCAGATGGAGTCGAATAGTAGAATCGTATTTGTAAATACGGGCTTAGGTATTATACTTTTGCAAAATAATACCATTGGGGGAAATAGGGCAAAGTGTACAAGGGATCCCTCTATTATTTCTTAAAACTGCATGTGAAACTACAATGATCTCCATACAAAATGAATTAATACCTAAAAAAATATGGGCTTCGGGGTGTTTTATAAAATAATTACAAAATAATTATGCTTATTGGATTCCAACCTCTTCCTAGAGAGGCACACTGTTTTTTTGGCTTTTTATCATTTCAGTGTATTCCATAAGAGCTTTAAAAATCCCCATTTTCTATCAAACTAATAGTTTAGTGCTTATTATTTAAGAGTATGTGGAGTAGTTTTCCCCAGCTGCATTGTCTCCTGGTCCACAAAGAAGCTTGACTGCCACTGTTGAGCTTCTTCATGGTTTGTGAGCATTTTCTGTGGTTGCATAGCATTTTATCTTTGAAAAATATCAGTATTATCTGCAAACTCAGACTCCTGACTCAATTTCCTCTTTTTAGGCATTTTCGAAATGTAAAATAAGATTAATCCAGGATCTATTTGCAAGGATTAATGCTGACATGTCCATCATGAAGATACTAATTCAACCCTGTTCTTTGCTGCATATTCTTAAGTAGATTTCATATCCATTGCAAAATACATATCCCAATCATCATTTGGTTTTGCTTTTAAACAACTTTTGACATGGAAAACATGCCATAGACTTCTTTAAACACAAGTAAATTATATTCATTGGCTTTGCCTTTTTCAGAAACATAGTTCTTTGCAGAATTTGATATGCTAATAGGGTGATCTTGGCCAGAATGGTATCTACTTGTTAGGACTGTTGTGAGAATGATGTAGCTAAATACATATGAGGCTCTTAGCACATCCCCCATGATAAATGCTCAATAAATGTCAGCTGTCATTATTTAAAAAGCTTGGCATTTTTGCCATATTCAGAGCTTATGTTGCCTTTCCTCCAGTTAATACTGCTTATATCTGTCTTTAAATATCACTCTATCACAATTTCTAACTCCTTTCAAGGTGTGGGTATGCCATTAATACACTTCATTCCCTAGGTCTCCTTTAGAGGCTTGCATATCATTGACTTTACACTAATTCCCTTAAGCAAAATGTACTTACAACAGCAATAATCTATAGGGGTGATGACTGAATAATTACCTCCTATTACAATTGAAACTACATTTGTTACCATAAAGTCTATCCTGCGCTAAAACTGTGACATAACTTGGCTGGAAAGTATCTTTACTATTAGTAATTTTTTTCTTATGCTTTTATAACCATCTTCATAGTCTCTGAAAGAGGAAGTTTCACATTAACCCTTTATTTTCCAAAGAAAGTCCTTTTTAGATGATTTGAAAATTCACAGATGACAATGCAATTCTCTGAGGCCATTTTTATAACTGCCTTGTTGGAAGGAGGAAAAAATCAATCCTACAGCTGAAACTTTCAAGTGACGATTTAAAAAACTTTTAAAATTCAGTTTTTAAGGCAGGCCAGGGACTATGGTAACATGTATTACTCCTTTTTTTTTCACTTTACAGCTCTTTACAAATGAGGATTCTGAGTTTGATGAGGCTCGCCTGCCAAGGATATAACAATGGCGAGCAGGTGGCATCTCAGACCAAGCCTGGGGCTCTGACTCAGGTGCCCAGGCTTTTAACGAGTAGGCTTATAGTCATGTTATTTTTTTTAATTAATAGATTTTTTTTTCAGAATAGTTTTAGTTTCACCGGAAATTGAGCAAAGGGTTCTCATATACCTATTTTCCTCTGCACATAGTTTCCCATATATCATAGTCATTTTTAACCTTTTTTCCTGGTTATTTGTTCTTCCATGCTTATGAAGAAGAGTACAGTGTAGAAGTGACCAGATGGCATGCCTAGATGCTTGGAGTCTGAGACTGCTCTGGAAACCCCCTCAGGTTCATAACAGACAGCTTCTCCTGTCTCTTCCAGTTCCCTGAGAAATATATTTTTCTGTGGCTCTATGTAGCACTGGGCGTCCAATCTCTGACTAAGTTTTTCCACCTGACGTGGTGCCTAGTAAAGATACAGCCTGCATTGAAGGTTGGAATTTCCTTCAGTAGTCTTTCTGTTTGCTTCTATATATTTTATTTTTGTTCTGTTTTGCAAAGTACATCTGCTCATAAGTGAAAACTTTTTTGAAAATGGCTCTTGCTATCTTAATAGCAGATTTTTATCAGCAGTACCACTGAGGTTATCAATGGTGCAGGATTCGACTAGAAGACCTGAGGAATCATTTAATCTGAAAAATGATCTGCATCACAGCACCCAGCTTTCTCTATATACCAAGATGGCACTTCTGAATCTTGGACACTATCATGGGTGATGCTTACTCTGTCCCCGGCCCCATAGCTCAGAGACAGTCATTGAAAGTCAGTAAGAGGGGTTCTCCATTACTTCGACCTTAGAAGTACACAGAATTCCAAATATCTTTTAGAAACTTTATTGATTAGGGTCTATGTGTTATGTGTGTGTTATTTCTAAATCCTCTGAACCTTTTTATGTTTTTGGTATGTACCACCAGTTGCTTTAACTAAAAAATAACTACCACTGTGGAAAGTAATACTTTCATCTTTTTGTCCTAAATTGGTTCCTTTAAAGCAGTAGTTTTCAAAAAATCAACCAGGGTTGAGTTTTTTGTTTGTTCGTTTTGTTTTGTTTTGTTTTTTTAATACCTTGGGGATAGTTGAAAATATCTGGAGATATTTTTGGTTTGAAGCTGGAGGGTGAATGCTACTGGCATCAAGATGATAGAGGCCAGGGATGCTGCCCAACATCCTTTAATGCACAGCACTGCCCCCTCCTCTCCCCACTGCCCCAAAAAAGAATTATCTTGTCTGAAATAGTTTATCTTGTCAACAGTTTAGAAATACTCTTTTAAAAGCTTTTTAAATGGATAACACCAGGATTAATTAATAATGACCTCTTCATCTGTGGGAGGCATTGTTACATGGATTTTCTTATTTTATCTTCAACAGTCCTATGAGGTAGGTGCCATCATTATCCCCAGAAGAAAGATGAGGAGATAAATTTGGAGAGTTAATGTAACTTGCTGAAGATCCTACAGCAACTGAGTCACGGAGGTTGAGAGGAAAGGGGAGGAGTTAGTTGGAATCCATAGTCTAAATGCTTTACACTGTTCTATTTGCCATCCAGCCTGTGTTAAATCTGCATAGTTCTAATGTTCTAGAATTTGAAATTAAGCCCATAGCCAACATTTATACTGTCTACATAACTAATGTGTTTTGAAAATTATTTTTTCTTTATGCATCCCTGACTTTGTTTCGTCAGACTGAAAAAACCCATGTTTGTAGTTGTTTACCCTGTTATAGCCCCTCTGTTCCCATTGTCATGTCAGCTCCTCTGCTCTAAACCATCTCTAGGATGCTGCGCCTTTCTTGATGTGCACTTACCTGACCTGAGTAGTGTATTCCAGATGGAGTCGAATAGTAGAATCGTATTGGTAAATACGGGCTTAGGTATTATACTTTTGCAAAATAATACCATTGGGGGAAATAGGGCAAAGTGTACAAGGGATCCCTCTATTATTTCTTAAAACTGCATGTGAAACTACAATGATCTCCATACAAAATGAATTAATACCTAAAAAAATATGGGCTTCGGGGTGTTTTATAAAATAATTACAAAATAATTATGCTTATTGGATTCCAACCTCTTCCTAGAGAGGCACACTGTTTTTTTGGCTTTTTATCATTTCAGTGTATTCCATAAGAGCTTTAAAAATCCCCATTTTCTATCAAACTAATAGTTTAGTGCTTATTATTTAAGAGTATGTGGAGTAGTTTTCCCCAGCTGCATTGTCTCCTGGTCCACAAAGAAGCTTGACTGCCACTGTTGAGCTTCTTCATGGTTTGTGAGCATTTTCTGTGGTTGCATAGCATTTTATCTTTGAAAAATATCAGTATTATCTGCAAACTCAGACTCCTGACTCAATTTCCTCTTTTTAGGCATTTTCGAAATGTAAAATAAGATTAATCCAGGATCTATTTGCAAGGATTAATGCTGACATGTCCATCATGAAGATACTAATTCAACCCTGTTCTTTGCTGCATATTCTTAAGTAGATTTCATATCCATTGCAAAATACATATCCCAATCATCATTTGGTTTTGCTTTTAAACAACTTTTGACATGGAAAACATGCCATAGACTTCTTTAAACACAAGTAAATTATATTCATTGGCTTTGCCTTTTTCAGAAACATAGTTCTTTGCAGAATTTGATATGCTAATAGGGTGATCTTGGCCAGAATGGTATCTACTTGTTAGGACTGTTGTGAGAATGATGTAGCTAAATACATATGAGGCTCTTAGCACATCCCCCATGATAAATGCTCAATAAATGTCAGCTGTCATTATTTAAAAAGCTTGGCATTTTTGCCATATTCAGAGCTTATGTTGCCTTTCCTCCAGTTAATACTGCTTATATCTGTCTTTAAATATCACTCTATCACAATTTCTAACTCCTTTCAAGGTGTGGGTATGCCATTAATACACTTCATTCCCTAGGTCTCCTTTAGAGGCTTGCATATCATTGACTTTACACTAATTCCCTTAAGCAAAATGTACTTACAACAGCAATAATCTATAGGGGTGATGACTGAATAATTACCTCCTATTACAATTGAAACTACATTTGTTACCATAAAGTCTATCCTGCGCTAAAACTGTGACATAACTTGGCTGGAAAGTATCTTTACTATTAGTAATTTTTTTCTTATGCTTTTATAACCATCTTCATAGTCTCTGAAAGAGGAAGTTTCACATTAACCCTTTATTTTCCAAAGAAAGTCCTTTTTAGATGATTTGAAAATTCACAGATGACAATGCAATTCTCTGAGGCCATTTTTATAACTGCCTTGTTGGAAGGAGAAAAAAATCAATCCTACAGCTGAAACTTTCAAGTGACGATTTAAAAAACTTTTAAAATTCAGTTTTTAAGGCAGGCCAGGGACTATGGTAACATGTATTACTCCTTTTTTTTTTCACTTTACAGCTCTTTACAAATGAGGATTCTGAGTTTGATGAGGCTCGCCTGGCCAAGGATATAACAATGGCGAGCAGGTGGCATCTCAGACCAAGCCTGGGGCTCTGACTCAGGTGCCCAGGCTTTTAACGAGTAGGCTTATAGTCATGTTATTTTTTTTAATTAATAGATTTTTTTTTCAGAATAGTTTTAGTTTCACCGGAAATTGAGCAAAGGGTTCTCATATACCTATTTTCCTCTGCACATAGTTTCCCATATATCATAGTCATTTTTAACCTTTTTTCCTGGTTATTTGTTCTTCCATGCTTATGAAGAAGAGTACAGTGTAGAAGTGACCAGATGGCATGCCTAGATGCTTGGAGTCTGAGACTGCTCTGGAAACCCCCTCAGGTTCATAATAGACAGCTTCTCCTGTCTCTTCCAGTTCCCTGAGAATTATATTTTTCTGTGGCTCTATGTAGCACTGGGCGTCCAATCTCTGACTAAGTTTTTCCACCTGACGTGGTGCCTAGTAAAGATACAGCCTGCATTGAAGGTTGGAATTTCCTTCAGTAGTCTTTCTGTTTGCTTCTATATATTTTATTTTTGTTCTGTTTTGCAAAGTACATCTGCTCATAAGTGAAAACTTTTTTGAAAATGGCTCTTGCTATCTTAATAGCAGATTTTTATCAGCAGTACCACTGAGGTTATCAATGGTGCAGGATTCGACTAGAAGACCTGAGGAATCATTTAATCTGAAAAATGATCTGCATCACAGCACCCAGCTTTCTCTATATACCAAGATGACACTTCTGAATCTTGGACACTATCATGGGTGATGCTTACTCTGTCCCCGGCCCCATAGCTCAGGCAGAGCTCTGTAATCTGAGCATTTGGCTCTACTTTTGTGACACAATGAGGGAAAAAAGGTGTTTTCAAAGATAAGATACCGTTCACTGGCCATTTCCTTTGGTTTTTCTCAACTGCCCTTTGACAGTGTGCATAGAGGCAAAGGAATAAGCCTTGAATAATCAGAAAAGTGAAAAGATTCATCTAGTCACTTGGTAGATTTGTCTAAATCATTGTTTCTTCTTTCCTCCTCCAACTGGGCATTTGGTTTGGTGCTGAATAGAAACTGCCTCTAAAAATATGACTTATCCCTGCCTCAGATGTTCTTCTACAAAACAGTGCAAAGAATGGATCCATTTCCGATCCCAGTATAACAGATCTGGAGATCTCACACCTGCCCTCAGTGTGGTTGTGTCATTGCGGCCCACAGCACGGTTCTAATTTAGGGTAGAATTCTCTAACGTCTGAGGATCTGTCTTCCATTGGCAAGAAGTTCACTTCCATTGCACGTTTCCTCAGAATAAACTCCGCCTCTCCTTTCTTCTCACCCACCCTGCCACCCTGTTGTTTTTCTTCTTTTTCGTCCTCCACAGCTTTCTGGCTGTTTCTCTTCCTCACCCACTACCTTGCCGCTTTGTCTTTCTCTGTTTACATTGGATCTAATGGTTTTTACTGCTTCTTTTCTTTTCCTTTGCTTAGCTAGTTATGGTGTGAAATTAAGGTATATTTAAGATATTTATTAACCTAAATACATAGATTTTTTTGAGTATCGTTTTAATGCTAAAAATTCCAGTGAGTTCAAACTGTTTATGCCTCCCAAAATGGTATTATAAACAATATGCTACTCAAATGACAGTATGATTTTTCTTTGTTATTTATTCCTTATTCTTACCACTGAGACAGTGAAAATACTAAAAAAAAAAAATTAAAAATTAAAAATGTCTTTCGTGAAAGTGTATATAAGTTATTACTGAATTTTAAAAATAATGAGTTATAGTATAACTGGAAGATGTATTTATGTATTTCTGCTATTTAAATGTTATGTTTACTTGGTAAAAAAAAAAAAAAATTGTTGTATATGTTAGTCGTAATAGCAGTAACTCAAAAACAAAATATTCCCAAATGGCCCTCCTATAATTCTCGAGGAAACAGATGTGATGGGATTAAATTTATCTTCAGAACTACTCAAAAACCTAAAACCTAGGTCTGTGTTTACCAATGAAAATTTAAATAGAAGAATGTAACCAAAAATGCAGAGGCAAGGCATAAGTTTAGATCTGAGCTAAGCTTCTCTATCCATGTACTTTTCTGGTTTTCAGGAAGAATTTTGGAATTTCTCGTTGCTTAGCTAACCCAGTGCCCTAATCTATTAGCTGTTTATTGTAATTGAAATCACAGAGTACATCGGCTCCTTCAAAATGAAAATGGGGCTCATTGCCCCTACCTCGCTCCAGAAGTGGGGTTTGGGGAAGTATGTGCTGACATCAAACCCAGTTAGACTCTGTCTCCTGAACTCCATACCTGCACATATCCAGAGCCTACTGGGCACCTCCACCTGGATAACCAAAAGTGCCTCTTAACTCAAAGCTTCCAGAACTGAACTCACTTTTCCCTTTCCCAGCTGGCTCCTCTTCTCAATTCCATAACTAGATAAAAGATACCACCATTAAATGCAAAACAACAACAACTAACATTTATTAACGGATTATTATGCACACCCCCATCACCCCAGGTACTGTCCTAAGCACTTGAGTTTCTTTATCTTCTTTAAAATCCTCTCCACAATTTACAAGATTATGTTATCATTCTTACCTAAAACAGGACTTGGCATACAGTGGGTGGTCAATAAACCTTTGTTGAATGAATGGATTCCCATTATACAGATGGGGAAATTCATATTGAAAAAGACTGAATAAAATGTCTCAGGTCGCACATATGATAAAACTGGGATTTGAATCTACGTGTTTTTGAGTCTATAGCCCATGCCTTTATCCATGATGGCAAACTGCCTCTTGGTATCTGCAGGGCACCTGTCATAAAGCCCTGCTTTCACAGTGACAAATTTCCTACCCCTCTAGCTCCCTGATGTTTCTAGTGGGCATCCACAGAAGCTGGCACACAGAAGCCTGCTTAGAATGCCAGCCTTCCCCCGCTCAATAACTAGGTCAGCCTCACCAATCCGAATCCCTCTTCATCTGTCCCATTTGTCCTCATTCCTAACCTGTCCATCCTAACTTTGGAGATAGCACTTCTCCTCTCTTAGTGGCCTGTGAGCAAGCAAGCCCATCTGTTTTCCCAGGCTTAGTTACTGAAATGACTTCAGGCTTCTCTGGGTTCTCTCTCTGTGACCTCATAGCTAGCCCCTTAATGCCTTCAGATGCTCAAATTCTACATACCCCAAACAGAAGCCATTGTGTATCCATTAGATGTTTTGGGATTGTTTCTTATTTTTGTTTTGGCAGCTCTCTTTGTGTGAGGTTGGCTGAGGACTCTAATGCTTAAGCCTCGTTACAATCATGCACATGCTTTTGGCTCATTTAGCTTTTAAAACCAACCGAGGCTAATGTTTGGCATTTTGGGATGTACCTAAATGCCACCTATGAGCTCACCATGGTGAGCAAACCCAAGAGTGCAAATTAACAAATCCACAAGATTGGCTAATTTAATACTCGGATCTCAGCAGTCCATCTCAAGTGGCTACAGATAGAGGTTTACTTAAATTTTGAAAGACTTTAAAAATTCACATTAGAAAGAGATATTTTTAAATCTTACTGACTCATTTAACAGCTGTAATACAGCATCTGCTTCTGCCTGGGGTTGCAGCCAGATCAGAAGTGGTCTCTTGGCCTTCACACACTAATGATAATTATCTTCTCTATGTCCCCTACTGCTCAATGAGTGAGCCACTAAAAACACTCTTCATCTCCCAGGGTCAGGGATGTGGAGTCTCCTATCACGGACACTGTTCAAAAGGCATTAACACAGTCACACCGCCTTCCCTATGGAATTTAAAATGGAGATCATATCACTGCCAGCCTCATGTGGTTTTATGAAGATTAAATACATGCAAAAATTCTTACAACCCTGAGGACATAGAGAATCACTCCATAAATGTTGCATATGACTATTATTCTTATTTATAAATAACTGGTAAGGACAATGTGTTCACGGGCATGTTAGGTCTCATTTCAAATATTAACCCCATTGAGACTCCTAGTATAGCTTCAATAAGAGAAAGTAATATTTCACTTTCTTATTTTGATGATATTAATTATTAAAATGATGATTTTTATGGTACTTTTTTT
>NW_011888784.1:22918477-22924285 GCF_000151845.1 Pteropus vampyrus | reverse complement strand
AAGGTCATCATTTCTGAGGTCTCTCTTAAAAGTGGTGTACCTGGGATTCAAACTCACCATCTTTGCTCTCTATTATGTCACCCCTGGGGTTGTTTCTCACTTCTTAGCAAAGCTTATTTTCTTTTTTAAGTCTTTATGTAATTTTTTTATTGTTTTTTCTTTCTTATAAAATTAAGACATCTGTTACAGACATTTTAGAACATACAAAGAAAGAAAAACAATTTTTTTTTTTTTTATTGTGGTAAGAACACTTAAATGAGACCTACATTTTTAATAGCTTTTAAAATGTACAGTGCAGTATTGTTAGCTATAGACATAATATACAGCAGATCTCTTTTCACTTTTCAATCATAGCCCTGTGAGATGGGCCAAACAAGAACATTGAGAGGGGTCGGTGAACCCACTGGAGCCCCACAAGCAAGTACAGGCACGCCCAGACTCCTGGCTCCCAGACCCTCTCTAAACCACACTGCATCACACGACAGGCCTTGGCAAGCTGTTCTTTCCTTTGGAAGAAGAAATAATGTGCCCCCAGGGAACCATCAGAAGCCACCCGAGTTTAATACTGCCATAAGCTTTTCCCTGTAAGTGGTGGCCTGGGCGCTGTTCCCGGGATAGCAGCAGCGGTGGCTGGCTCTGAATCTATGCTGGCCTCTTCTGAACAAGGAACTCAATAATTCCGTCTACACAAATGCACACACATATACACGCACCAGCTGATTTAATTAAGCCCTTCTCAGCTCAAGTGGTGAGTTTGGACAGAGAACTAAGGTGCTACAAAATTACGAGTTTTTGAGTCTTTGTTGGTTTCCATCTGGTTGCTTTGGGTCTTTTTGGCTCACTGCTGCCTTCAGTGGTGAGTTGGGGAAAAGAGGATCAGGATGTTAATTGGGCAACACTGGTAAATTATTTGAATGCCTACGGAAACAGATGCCATGTAAGTGGAGGTTTACAGTTACTATTGCAGTGCAGTGGGTTTCAGAGCCAAGCTCTTTTCTTTCCTCCACTACAGTCATATGGCTGGCAACCCAATTCCTCCATCTGGGCATTATAAAACAGTACCCAGAAACTCATTAGTTTGACTCTGGGGCCACAGCTGAGCTGAAGAATTGAAGGCCTCACACCTTTCTGATTTCAGTGAAAATATGCTCATCCCAGGGGCTTGCTAAAGATTCTTTTCTTCCTCATCATTATCATCAAATGATACTGCCCCTTAACAGGTAATATAAATAAAATGCATTTCTCTTTCAATGGTTTAAGTCTAATTAATAGTTTAAGAAAAGGACTTGGTAAGGAATCCATATGCCTCCTGGTAGGTAGGTGATCGTTAGTATATGCTGTGATTTATTGATTATTAACTTTTACTGCTGTTACTCTTTAGGGATCCTGCAAAACTGCAGTATTTTCTGGGTAAATTATTTTTAGCAGGGGTTGCCTATGGTGGGTTCTGTCAGTCACAGCAGCACACCTTGCTTGTGGGCCCGGGCCTTGGCATTCATCTAGCTCCAGCTCTTTCTCAGCCCTCATCCTATCCATTTCCGACTAGCCTCAGCCACTGACAGAAGTGCTGTCATTGGGCTTCGGTGGCACAAGGGAAGGTGTTACCCACCCTCTCAGTCTATAATCGAACAGGAAAGAAGCCGACTGAAAACACACAAGGACCTAATCAGACCTTTGATGTTACACAAAGCAAATTGCATTTCAAGCTCTAGAGAACCCAAGCCATTCTAAATCTGCTTAAGACTCATCCAGTACCAAACTGTGATCAATGTTTATTTTGGAAAAGTGGATCGTCAGTATTTTCAGATTCCGCTTATTCACCCAGAAAATCTCTGTTTCCCTCTTTCTTTGGAGTAGTAGGAGTAAAAGAAAGCCTTGGGTTGTCCTGACTTGTTTTCTGGGCAGATCTGAGGAATTTGTTTTGGCTGCTGCTTGAATAACTCTGTATAGAGCCCTGTGATGGAGAGACTCTTATCCTGGCCATCCTGACTCAGTGTCCTCCTGTTCCCCACTTCTGTGCCCTCACCTCTGTAGCACGGAATGCCCACTTCTGGGCTGATTCTGGGGTGGGGAGTTAATGAACTCATTTAAGAGGAGAATGAATGATCACAGGGAAAATTTAGGCACAGAGATGCCTAAGTCAGAGAGAGGGTTTGGAGCAGGTTGTTTCCCCTGTATTTTATTTTTGTCCAAGATAAAAATGCTACTTAAGATTTTGGAGGAGAAACAGAATCATTCCTAATTTTTCCATGCTTTGTAGTTGTTAGGTAGCTTCTTTGATCTGTTAGTGCATTTGTTTGTACACAAATCTATGCTTTTGTATATAAAATGGAATCATTACTCTTTTGTTTTTAAATATGTGGTTTTTACTTAGCATATTCTGAAAAATCATTCCATGTTGATAAGCAGAGTTCGCCATCATTTTTAATGGCTGCTGAATAACTTTCTATTTCTAGGGACTCCTCCCTTTCTCTTTTGTTTTCTCCTCTCTCTTCCTTCCCTGGCAATTCTGTTATCTCTTTTCTTCCTTATAATCTATCATCTTTTTTTTTTCTAGCTCCAATTTATTCTTTCTTCTTCTTCTTTTTTTTTTTTTTTTGCACTTAACATTTTGTAGTATACACTCTATAACATATGCAAATGATATGACATAAAGAGAGGATGGGGCTGTGTAGTTTGGGGCTATGCTGACTCTATGACTCATACTGAAATAATTTGTTTCCATTTTTTTGTTGTTGGGGCTTTGTAATATTTTTTATCCAGGTTCTATGAGAACAAACATGACAGTATTTTGAAAGCCTTTCATATCCCCAGAAGGAAGAAGTGACAAAGAGGCAAGACATTATAATGAATGTTGATGATCTTTATTTAGGAACATGACAGTCTCAAGCCCTCTGCCACTTCTAAGTCTTGATGATTTATCCTGTTTCCACAGACCCTGCACCAGTCTATAAAGATGGTCAGAATGGAGCAGACAGTGCACCAGAAGACCCCCAGTCTGTCGGGCCCAGCCGGCTGCTCTATCACATCACTGATGGTGACAACCCCCTGCTGTCACCGCGATGCTCCATTTTCAGCCAAAGCCAGAGATTCAACTTAGATCCTGAATCAGCCCCTTCTCCACCCAGTACTCAGCAGTTTATGATGTAAGAAAACCTTGTTTTCTTATTATCTTCATTTTATTGTTTTTTAAAACTACTATGTTTACAAACTGCAATCAAGTTTTTGTCTGAAATAGTGCAGACATGCCTACTAAATGCAATTTTAAGACCTGAACAATAAATGGTGAAAATCAGTGTACTTTCTAGATGGGATTGCTGTTTCAGGCCTTCATATTTGACCATTTTTGGTGAAATAACCAGAGTGCTAAGTAAGTATATATATGTGCAAATGTCAGGAGTAGCATTTTTGATGAGCTCAATATTCTTTCCGTGTCTGACAGTGGGCTTAGTAGATGGATTGTGGCAATAGTTAGATTTTTCTTAGATTCTAGAAAAGTGATAGCTTACAATAGCTGACCCAGCTCCTCTCCCTTCCCCCCACCAAAAGAAGTAGAACTATATGTTCTTTCCTTCTTTTGTGTGTAATTTCTACAGAGAATTTTGATGCAAAGCTAAAATGAGATACATTTGGTTAAAAATACATGCAGGGTATTTCTAGTTTCTCTTTAATAATTCCTGTTGCTATTCATGAGTTTATTCAAACGTAGGTCCATGGACTCTATATTGATAGACTTGAGGAAGTTAGCGAATTATTGCTAATGTAAAGTGTGTGTAATGTGAGAGGGTAAGTGCATCTTCTGGAGAGGAGGCCCATTTCTTTCATCAGATTTGCAAATGCTCTGTTATGTCAGGAAAAGTTAGCTCCTCACCTAAATCTTCTTTGAAAATGTCAGTAAGTGTGGCTCATGCCTTCTGTTGAGGATAATGCTACAATAGAGCTGTCTCTTTTTAGTCTTAAGTTGGTCTCCTCCAAGCTTTAGGAAATGCACTTCCTGGACTAATATTCTGACTTTTGTACACTAAAATCCCTGATGAAATTTGCCCATAATGAAGTTCTGTGATCAGGGGTCTCCATTAATGAGCAGATGCTGCCATAAGAGACTAATCAAATAATAAACTGTCCTCTGGACTTCTCTGGTAATCCAGGAAGCTTGGTTTGTAGACCAGCAGCAGTATTTACTGGAAGACCATTGTTTTGGTGATTCTTTTCCTCCCTATATCATTGCAGGCCCCGAAGTTCTTCACGGTGCAGCTGTGGTGATAGTAAGGAGCCACAGACCATTGCCCAACTCACCAAGCACATCCAGAGCCTCAAGCGGAAAATTCGGAAATTTGAAGAAAAATTTGAACAAGAAAAGAAATACCGGGTAAAAACCGTGGGGTTTAATATAAGAAGAACATAGATTATTGTCAAGAGATGAGTGGGC
The DNA here is from genome assembly GCF_000151845.1 of Pteropus vampyrus. Taxonomy (NCBI): domain Eukaryota; kingdom Metazoa; phylum Chordata; class Mammalia; order Chiroptera; family Pteropodidae; genus Pteropus; species Pteropus vampyrus. The sequence goes on along the minus strand of NW_011888784.1, from coordinate 22,919,856 downwards.
TTTTCTGTCCTTTTTTGTGGGGAGAGGGTAGCCCTGTGTTTCCATTGGCCAACCTAGGACCTGTCATAAATTGAGTTCCCATCCTGGTTCTGTCTTGTTTTCACATGCTGTCAGTTGATAGCTCCTACTGATTCATTACAACTCTTATTTCCAAACTGATTTGATCTTTGTTCCTCCCCACCCCCCCTCCATGAGGAACCTTACTATCACTAGTGTTCCTAGGACTTGAATTTGGAAAGCTTTTGAATTATGGTCTTATTTTTTCTTTAACCCATTCCCATTTGCATTTTGATAAGAACCTATTGAGGACCCAAAGAGCAGGATTTCTAATTACTGAACAGAACGAGGAAGAGTTTTCTTTGGCATTAAAGTAATTCTTGGTTGATAAACCTCTCAAGTGATATCTTTTAACACCACTATAAGAACAAACCCCGATCCATCCTTTTCTGTCAGAGAAACACTGGCTTCATGCTCATGCTGAAGGTTGCAACCATAAAACTTTTTATTTCTTGCATAAGAAACAGTAGAGTCAGAGGTGTCTTGATAGCCAAAGTGTCTAAAGTTGTATTTATTTTATTTAATGGTGACTATGGCATAGAGAAAAATCATATTCATGTAGAACTGCACAAAGGTATTGGGTCTCTGGCAGGGGGCCCAGAACAGCTTCCTATTAGAAGAGAAGAGAACTGAGAATACTGTCTTATACATCTTGAAATATTTAAAGTGTCACTAAGCACCTGGTACAGAGGTAATCGGAAGGTCTCTGTGAGTGTGGGATAAGTTCTGGGAAGGGAGGTGAGAATGGGTAATATACCACTCTCTTGTTTTCTTGTCTTGTGTTTCCCACAGTGGCTTCAAATTCATTAAAAGAGAGAGTTTAAGGACTGGTTTTTAGCTTTGCAAAATGGATGACATATAATCAGATTGACTTGTAGGACAACCTAAGAGTGTTGCAGATTCTTCTCTTATAGGGAAGGAGGGTGCTCGACACATTGGGAGTGCAGATAAAGAAACTGAGGCCCAGCGAAAACTTATAGCTTGCCTAAGGTCATGCTCTATTAGCTCAAGCTTGAGTGGTTGATTAAAGATGAGTAGTTTTCACAATGAAGGAGTAAAAGTAAAATCCGTACGTGTCCACATTTTGAAAGCTCCGGTCATTCTGAGAGACACTGAATTTCCCTGTTTGATGCTGGGGTGTTATTGGACCTGGGATGTCCTCACATTGGAAACTGTAGTGTAACAAACAAGTAAGGCTTCATTCCCAGGGCCTGTTAATAATTCTCACTTGGCAGTTCTTGAATCAGACTGATCTGGATTTGAATCTAGCACCAGCCACTTAGGAACTTTGTGACTTTGAACTTGGTACTTGACATTTCTGA
>NW_011888784.1:22649594-22917165 GCF_000151845.1 Pteropus vampyrus | reverse complement strand
TGGCAGTTCTTGAATCAGACTGATCTGGATTTGAATCTAGCACCAGCCACTTAGGAACTTTGTGACTTTGAACTTGGTACTTGACATTTCTGATTCTCAGTTTATCCACCTGTAAAGTGGAGTTAATATTAGTAGTGACCTCTGAAGTTTGTGAGTAGTAAATGAAAGAGTGCTTATGTAATGCTTATTATAATGTTTGGCATAAAGGAAGTAAGCGGTCCTAGATAATGTTAACATTTTAATCTATTTGAGTGATATTTGAATAGGCTATCTCATGGCAGCCTCTGCCTTATTGAAGGAAAATTATATACATTAATTATCCATTGCAGGCCTTTTTTACCTGCAGCCACAGACCCTGGATTACTTTTCTTAACTATAACAACCACCCATCAGCTGCCTATTTTGGAAGAGAATTTCTTCTGGCACCTCTGGCCTTTGTCTAGAGAAGCTTTGAGTCAGAGCAGACACATGTCCACACACTGAAACACTCATGCATGCAAATGGACGGATCCAGGAGCAGTAAAGGAAGAAGGCTTCACTGCTACTTCAGTGTGTATAAGTCTTTGGAGTAATCAGAACCTTCCATGTCTCAGGAAACAGGGCTTCTCCTCACCCTTCCTGTCAGAGTGCCAGGCTGTACTTAGAGGTTTGACCTGTCAGTAGGCTTTAATTGGTTGCTCTATGTAAGGCTTTCCTTCCTGGTGACCTGCCTGTGGAATTGCTAGCACTGCCAGGCCTCTGTGCTAGTCTGATACCCTGGTACAATATAACATCTTTCCCTCTCTATTGAATGTAACCATTTCACATTCCTATCCGAAACCATGTTTATTCCCGTCAAGTGATTTTACATTTAACTATCATTAAAGTTGTGGACCTGAAAAAGGCTGTTTTAGCCAGATGGCCACTTTCAGTGGAATTAGAGAATCTTAGAATTAGAAAGGGTCAGCCAGTCTTATAACTTATTTAGCCATTGAAGAAACTGAGGCCCAGAGAAGGGAAGTGACTTCCTCAGGATCATACAGCAAAGAATTGACGCAGCCAAGATGACAACTCTTTTCATCTCTAAATCAGAAATCCTTCTAAAGTGTCTTTTGAACTGTCTTTGGCAGACCAAAAATCTGATCCAGTGACTCGGGACCCCCATTTTAATTACACTGAACAAAATCTACACTGCATAATTTCTGGGTGTATGGTCCTTAGGTGTCTATTAAACTAGAATTATTCAGTTCAGAAGTTAGAAGGCATGAAGATCCACACCTTGTGTATGAAAACTTTCCATGTGATTTGAAAGCTGCTATCCTTGTGAGCTTGATTTAACCTCTTTTGAAAGTTCTGCAGGAGAGGGGAAATTAAAAATTCATTTCAGAAAATTTCAAGCTTTAAAATATTTTGTCAGATAGATGCTTAGATAAAGAAGCTGTGGTACATATATACAATGAAATATTACTCAGCCATAAGAAGAGATGAAATACTGCCATTTGCGACAACATGGATGGACCTCGAGAGAATCATGCTAAGCGAGATAAGCCAGACAGAAAAATTGAAAATCACATAATATCACTTATATGTGGGATATAAACTTAAAAGCAACAAATGAACAGGACACACAGAAAGAGACTCATAGACATGGACTATAGACTACTGGTTACCAGAGTGTAGTGGGTGGCGGGAAGGAGAGGTAGATGGGGTAAAGAGGGTCAAATATGTGGAGACAAAAAGAAATCTAACTATGGGAGGTGAACACACAGTGTAAATATATATATGCCTTATTGTTAGAATGTACAGCTGAAACTTATTGGATTTTGTTAACCAGTGTCACCATAAAAAATAAATATATTAAAAATAAAAAAATTAAAAAATATCTTTTGTCAGAAAATTTAGCCTTAAATTTCTAAGTCCTGTTTGAGTAGTGAAAGCTCATTTATTTAGTGGTTATTGGCTTAGAGTCTTAGATTTTTGTTTTAGTTTTTAACAGTATTTTGAAAGATGGCTTTAATTATGTGAAGTATATACAGTGAGAAAGACATGTTCCAGAGAACATGGTGTATGTTTAGACCAGAGTGGAGAATTCTGTGAGGATTTAGAGAAACCAAATGCAAAACATTGACCATATAACCAGATTGTTACCCACAGCAAAAGTAATAGATTATATATCAAGGAAGTATCACAGTGCATCATCCTAGAAGGCCATGGGTAGGACCCAGCTAAGCTCTGTATTTTGGAGGAGTGCCCACTTGGGTCACTGTCCACGGTCCTGAAACCAACCCTAGGAAAAATATCACTCATTTTCCTTCAATCGTCTTTTTCATCCTGATTTTCAAATGTATGGTTTTTACAAAATTCTGAAGTGAAGTGTCTTATGTTTCACAGTTAACATATCTAATCCCATGTACATTTGATGATCCTGTCATACAAGCACTGTTTTTCCTTTGAACTTGAGAGAAACACGATCCTCTCCCTAGGCTTCTTTCTCACCAACAACTTGTTGATGTTACATGGATTTAGTGGATCCTTAAACATGGCAGAGCCCCTAGACTTAGTCACTAACAGTGCACACATTTCTGGCTATCATTATGATGTTTATGATTATGTCATCTGGAGCATTACTGTATAGTTCCTTGTATGTCCTCAATTCAAAGTAACCATTAATCTTCTTGAGCCTGCAATTAAGTTACTGGGTGACCTCAACTCTTTTAAGGAAGTTTCTTACTGATCCTACAGGGTGTAGGCTAAATATGTTTGGCTATCCTCTTCTAGTTTTTCTTTTCTGTAGAAAATCAGTTTTTCTGCTCTGTGAAGAAATTCAGAAATTGAGGTGAATGATTTGTATTAACAGAGTCATATCCTTCTAAAATCAAAAATGTATTCTTATTGTCACATCTTAGTGTGATTAGCTACCTGGTAAGACATACATACCCCTATGCATTTGTTAGTGAAGACCTATTCAGTGTTCCTTTGAAGGTCTGGCAGTAACACTACTACCTATCATCACTGTCAGTAATAACAATAATAATATTTATAATTCTAACTCACACATCTATAGTGTTTAGCATATGCCTGAAACTATTTTCAGTGTTATGCAGCCTGATGAGGAAGGTGCTATTATATTTGATAAATGAAATAGAGGCATAGAGAGGCGAAATAATTTGCTCAAGGTCACACACATATGATTAAGTTTCATTTTAAGGTTAGCCCAGTAGGATATTGAGTCTATAAGCAGTGAGAGGATTAGAAATCTGGGTATCTCCCTGACATACTGACTTCTTAGACTATTGTCAGGTTTTAGAGGTCTTAGAGTCCTTTCATCAGCTTGGTGGTTATGTCTGATAGGGGCTAAATTTTCCAGTTTGTCGGTATTCCCCAGGCAGTTTGTAGTCATAAGCCATGTATGTGAGCACAGGCAAGGGAGTAGTGCTGGTTTGTATCAGTGTAGTCATCTACATCAATAAAGAATGGCCTGGCAATGAGGTGTGAGCTGTAGGTGGCCCACAAGGTGACTGAGGGTTAGAATCTAGAAGGCATTGGCATGGTTAGGACTGTGAAATGCTAGGTGACCAGGGCTGTTTAGAAACAATGTCCACGACAAAGACGAAAGTGTGGAGAGGAGGTCAAGAACATTTGCTCTGTTTTTCAGAAGCAACTTCATTAGTTGGAGTTTTTACTCCTGAATTTTTCTCCCAGCTTTATAAGTTTTCTTCCTGAACTATCTCAATGAAACTTAGCTGTTAAATAATTATTTTTCTTTTTCTCTTTACTTCTCCCTTTTCCTCTTCCTCCTCCCCTCCATCCCCATTTCTCCCTCCCTCGGTAGCCTTCACATGGTGACAAGACTTCAAATCCTGAAGTCCTGAAATGGATGAATGATTTGGCTAAAGGTCGTAAACAGCTCAAAGGTAAAGCCAGCCAAGGTTCTCTTTTCTGAGGAAAAAAAAAAAAAAAAAGCAGTTAAAATAATGATAATGTTCTCCAAGAAGTTTTTTATTTTTTCCCACTTGTGCTCTCTTTAACCTTTTTTCCCACCTAGATTGGAGGTCCTAATTTGAAATAAAGGCTCCTAGGTCCCATTCACTGTTTGGCCTCATTTAATAAATCTTTGGAATTTAATAAATCAAGTGGAATGATTTACTTCAGTGCCAGGAACATTTCAACATGTGGAGCATTAACTTTCCTGGGTTATTGGATTCTTGGATGTTAGAAATAGAAGCCTGAAAAGTCATTTACTCCACAATCATTGCATAGGTGAGGACATTTATGTCCAGAGAGAGGGAAAGTTTACATAGCTGGGCAGTGTGGTAAGCTAGGTGTAGAACTCAGTTCTCTTGCTTCTTAATCTAGCGTTCTTCTTTCTCTGTCTCTCTGGTGATGGTGGAGTGAGTGTTAATTAATTCTAACATCAATTTTAAAGGACTATGGTTATTTACCAATAAAATGTTATTCTCTTCCTCTCTTCATACTCATTTCAATACTTAGAGACATAGGAGTTTTTCCAAATTTCAAGGATGACGATTAAAGAACTGGAAAGGAATATTAATTCGGTGGTATTAAACTGTAACGATGTAACAGGTTTATAAAATATGCAGTGTTTAAACATCATGCCAGAGTCTAAAAACAAACATCGAACAAAGAAAATGAGCTATGTAATTGAGAAATCAATATAAATAACCTCACTCAAACAACCTGTCCCCTAACATATTCTGAAATGTAATTCCCTGATAAGTCCCAGGTGGCTTTTTAAATTATGTAGCTTTATGTAAAGCCACATTACAATAATGATGATTCCTAGATTTTAAAAGCTTATGAAATCTGTTAAGTTGAGGCTGGCACTTGCATCTCTGCTTTCCCATCCCTCCTGTATTTCCTCAGATGTCTGCATGTGTAATGCCTTCTAAAAGTACTTGCATTTCCACAGAGGCTCTTAATGACCACAAAACTTTGAAAACCTAAGTAAATGAATCTTTGAGTGTAGAATTTCAGGTACTCTGGTAGGTAACAGATGGAAACTTGGGGCTAGGTACCACTGATCTTCCTCCACCTCCATGAGATCCCAGCCTCCATGAGGGTCCCTCTATTTTCACATCTGATTTGGAGCTTAGGCTGTTTGCCCTGGTTATTAAGGCTGTCCTTGCCCCATGGAAAGTCATCATCATCACTGTTCATTTCCACTGAGTTGGCATCAGGGGAGGGAATTCCTGAAAAGATCTCTGCTCTTACTAGGGCCAGTGAGTCATCTTCACTCATGGTAACTCATGGCATTTGTCTTAGAATTAAAGCTGAAGCTGTCAGAGGAACAAGGGAGTATTTCCAAAGGCCCACCTAGAAACTTGTCCTGTGAGCAACCCATAGCCCCCAGAGATGATGGGAAGCCGGAAGCTGTGGGCCCTGAGCCAAGCTCCTCTGGAGAGGAGACTCCGGATGCTGTGACATGCTTGAAGGAGAAGAGAGAGCAACTTCCCTCTCAGGAGGATTCTAAGGTAACTCACCACATCTTCACAAGGCCCCAACACTCCACATAGTGCCAGTGAGATTATGGTTTTGACTCATTTATCAGAGTACTTTGGCACCACATAAACATCTTTAGGAGACTGACTCTGAAATTTCAGTCAGATGAGTTCCTAGTGGGCTATTGGCCATGATCTATGGGAGTTACCACATGATTCCAGGGTGTGTTGCCATTCTGGAGATTATAGCACTGCCTGTTGATGGGAAGCAAAAGGCAAGACACTAGGGCATATCATCCCTTTCTCCCACAGTTTCCTCTGATAAATTAGCAAATGAACCCAAGACTAGGATTATAATCCCATTTTTATTATCATATTTTATTAAATAATAAAGCAGGAATGAGGTAAAAATAATAATGAAAGTGCTTTAGTATTTTATATAATAAAAATAGAGAGGTAGGGTTTTTTGAGGAGTCTTAGGTATGATGTCTAAAGACTTTAGCTTTAGACATATTCATTTTGAAATCTCTGTGAGACATCCAGATAGAATTGTCAATTAGACATTTGGATATATGAGCCTGGAGCTCAAAGAAAAGATTTACTATATTTTACAAAGGAAAAGATGAGAGCAGTTAGCATTTACCTGATTAACCCCTTCTCATCCTGTATATCTCTGCTACATTTCTCTTATGTCAAGAAACCTTCCTGTCTCAACTCAAAGAGTGGTATGGTTTCCTTTCATTTCTTGAGAGTTATAGCTACCCCATCATAGCTCTGACTATGCTCTATACCATTTTATCTCTTATACTATACTTTAAACGTTTTGAGTAGAAAGGCTGTCTATTGCTCATGATTCTGCAGTGTCTGTACATAGTAGGTATTGAATAAATGTTTGCTGAGCAAATGAACAGATGAAGGAACAAACTACCATATTTAACCTTGAAATGAAGTCTTATTGAGGAGAATTCTGCTTTTACCTATTCTATTATACATTATTTGGTCTTAATCATAAGGTGACAACATATGCAAAATCTCAAAGATTCACTATAATCCCCTGGACTAGTCCTTTAATTGGGACATGTGATCTACAAGTAGAAATGGGCCCTTGGACACCTCTATCTTTATAAAATAATGTTAGATTTAAAAAATAACCAATATATTTTGTGATGAGTGAATAGAGGGTTTTATCCACTTAGCTAACCTATTTCCTCTCCCCCAAAGATTCTAGATTCTTGTGATAGCCAATGGATAAGTGGATAACTTCTGTATGTATATATGTGTATATATATTATATGTCATATAATATATACCCAAACACATCTGTGGTTTTTCATCCTGCAGTGCCTCTGATGGGCTTTCCTGTATTTTATAGTTACCTTGACCGCTTCTGTAAAAGCAGCTTGGTCAATACCAAAGTTCTAATTAATATGCTCTACTCAATTGACCAGGGCAGTGGGGATGACTTGGGATTGGTATAATAGACTTAGAACAACACTCAGCACTTGAATGAGCCACTTTCTAACCATGTACACTTGACAAGTGAATGAATTCTCTGAGATCCAACTTCCTCACCTATAAAATGCAGATAATAACTACTTATATAGTTATGACAATAAAGGGAGATACCTGGTGACTGGTGGGCAGTCATTTATTGTGAAAAGCTTTGAGCACTTATAATGTATTGTTAACTATGATACGTGCTGGATATTAAAAATAAGCAAGATACAGAAGTCATGGGGTTGCTGCCCTCATGAAACTCGTGATCTCCAGGGCGTCGGGATACAACAAGCAACTCAAAATCATTAAAGATTTTGATAAGAACTGTGCAATTACAAACAGACAATGTAGTAGAAAATAATGGACATGGTTTCAGCTTTATGCACGGTATTTAAGAAGGCCAGTAAGGTGATATTTAATGAAGAAGCAGCAGCAGGCCAAGAGAGTAGCAAGGAACATTCTAGACATATGGAACTGCAAGTTTAAAGGCCTTGAGGGAAGAGATTATGTGTACGTGGAATTCTTGGGTCTGAGGGCTGGAGCACTGAGTAGCATGAGGTCAAGTCAGATAGATTCAGGCTCATCACACAGGACCTTTTAAGCTGTAGAAAGTATTAGGAAGCTGTTGAGTGGTTGTAAGCAGGAAAGTGACATGGTGTAATTCACATTTAAAAGATCTTTCTGATTGCTGTGTGAATAGAGCGGAAAGGGAGGAGGAAATGGGTAGCTTGGACTAGCATAGTAGCCTTGAAGATGGAAAGAAATAGACATATTCAAAGTATATTTTTGATACAGAATTGAAAGGACATACTGAATCATTAGGTGGGAGGGAGTGAAGGAAAGGAAGAATCCAGGATGGTTCTGGGTCCATTACTGAGATGGGGAAAATTAGAGGAGGAGCAGATTGGGAGTGAGTGTGAAAACTCAAGAGGTCTGTTTTAGATATGTTAATTTTAAGAGGAATAGGGTGACCAACCATCCTGGGTTTCCCTGGATTTTGCTGGTTTTAACACTGAAAATTCCATGCTCTACAAAACACCTCACTCCTGGGCTACTGGGATAGTTGGTCATCCTACCGAGACATCTAAGTCAAACAGGGACATGAAAATAAGAGTCTGAAGATCAAACAATAAGCTCTGAGTTCTTTAGATGTCATCTTTGTTTAAATGATAATTTATTTTCATTATTTTAAATGAAGTATCTGTTAAACAATTTAATAAGTGTTAGAAGCCCCTTCAAATAAACATAGTATCTCTGCAGTGGGCTAAAATTAGGCCTTTTAAATAGGAGAGCATCTGTAGTAGAACATGTGGGCCTCACTATTTAATGCTGCAGTATTGTTCCTGGGAGAGTTGAAATGGCTAGTAAGCTATAAAGTGAGTCTTAAGGGGGAGTCTAGAAGCCACAGCTGGACCAAAGGGAGGATTGTAAGTTTCCAAAGTAGCTAGTATTATTTATGGCTTCTCGGTGAGCTCATTAGCATTTGAGATTATCTCATTAGATCCCACTTCTTTAAACTCAAATTGACAGATGACTTTCATCTTTACTGCTGAAAATGCATTAAATATTAAAACTTCCAAGGTGAAGACATGTCTAGAGAGAACTTTATTATGATTCTTTCTGAAATTTTTACATTTGATGTTTAGTCAGAGACCATACTAAAGCTGAGAAATCCTACAGTATTGCCCTATCAGTGCAGATATTGCTACTGAGTAATTTTCTTCCTCTTCCATCTATGGATAATTTTTGGAGATAATCACTTCTGGGTCACGTGGTATCCTTTGAGCACTGGAAATAAATGAATCATCCCATGGTTCTGATATTAGTGCCTATTTATGTCCCTTTTTTTTCTTTTGAAAATCCAGAATTGGTGCTGACTCATATACCCATTTTCTCTCTCTCTCTCTCTCTCTCTCTCTCTCTCTCTCTCTCTCTCTCTCTCACACACACACACACACAGCTGGCTACTGAGTACTATTTAAACTCTTCTGATCAATTTTTTAAAATTATACTTTATTAGTTTCAGGTGTACAGTACATTGGTTAGACATTTAGAGTTTATAAAACAATCCCCCTAATTGCTCTTTCTCTCCTCTGGCTCTACACATAGCTATCACGTTACTGCTGACTGCATTCCCTATTCCGTGCTCCCCATCCCTGTGACCATCTATCAACTACTAATTTGTACTTCTTTAACCCTTTACCCCATTCTTCTAGCCCCCCAACCCCCTCCTGTCACCAGATTGTCCTCTATATTTGTTTTTGATTAGTCTGTTCTTTTTGTTCCTTAGATTCCACATTTTATTGCCCTTTCAGAGAACTGTAGGTGGGATCAGGTGTACAGCACACATTAGCAGACAGACGAGTAATGGCTGTTGCTTCTTACTGCCCTTCACCAATGCCGCATCTTTGAGAGGGGAAGCAGATTTTTAAAAAGAATAATTCATTTTATTTTTCAAATTCAAATAAAAATTTAATTACTGATTAGTGGGTTCTTGTATATTGATACAAGAAGAGATGAGAGACTTTTAGAGGTAAAGGGCAGCAAAAGGAAGATATTATAAAGTTCTGCCTACTTATCTATTTTTAAAAAAATTGTCGAATAGGTAATACTTTCTCATGGAGTTCAAAAAGAAAAGATAAAAGGCTACACAGTAAAAAGGTTCCTTCTCATCCCATCTGTCAGCAAAAGCTCTGAGGTTTCCAACCCCTACGTAGGTAAATATTGTTATTATTGTCTTATGTATCCTTTTGGAGTTTCTATATAAAGCATACATAAGAAAGCATCAATATACATTCTTAATTTGTCCCCTATAAACAAAAGATAGCAGCCTATACAATTATATATCCTGTTTTCACTTTATGTATTCTGGATAGCTTTTTATATCAAGACATAAAGAGTTTCTCTTTTTTTTTTTGGTTTTAAAATTTATTCTTTAATAGCATCATGATATTACTTTTTTAGTAATGTACAACATTGATAGTAACCTCAAGTCAACTAGTTTGATAGCTTAAATAACATTCAGTATGCTTGGCTCTGTGCCTAGGATATTTACATATGATAATTAAAAGTGATCCTCATTCTTTCTGTATATTAAGAATCTAAGGTTCAGAGATTACATAATTTTCCATGTTAAAAATAGCATGTACTTTTGAAGTTGAATTCATGTCCTCTGATTTCAAGGCCAATATTAATTGGTAGTCCCGTACTTAGAAGTCTAAATTGACCAAACTATTCTCTTCAGTAGTTGCTTTGTATGATTATGTTCAGTACTGACTTTCCATGTTGCTTGATTGACTGATTAGTTCAGATGGCCAGACTTGTTCCACATATACTAGGGCGACATGGACACAGGAAAAGCTTGGCAGGACTTGAGTTCCTAAAGCTAAAGACTAACAAAGTCCTTTCACTCATTATCATTTTGGTCACTCTTGTTTTTTATCTTTTAGGAATAAATTTAGCTTTTCTAGAATTGGGAAAATATCTAGAATTGGGAGACTGTTAGTTTTACTTCCCTCTTTAGGAGCTTGTTTGATTCTCATGAGGATGAGTCAAATAATTTTATTTATAAATTTCTGTGGTACACTGTGAAAGAATATGTGGGACCAGTGCCATGGGGAGAAAGGGAAAGAAGCATGGTGGTAAAAGCACTTAACTGTGGCAGTTCTTCTCAAACAATTTTCTGACCAGGTCCCAGAAAGGAATACACTTGGGCTGGCCACTCAGCAGCAGTCCTGTCCCTGAAAACCAGATCATTTGGGAGGCTACTACTCTAGACTTTGATGGTTCAAATAACCTACCGAATAGGGAGTCCAGTTTTTTATAGAAAATTTGTCAAGCTGTCAACAAATCATATCGAATTATGTTTTATGCACAGTCCTCTCTTGCTCAACCTCCTCTGTTTCACTGCTTTTAATGCCATAAAAAATGGAAGAGCACAAAATAAAGATAATTATCTTTGGGGGGTTTATTGCCTTATATTTATCTTTACAAATTGAATACCCATTTATGCTCTGGGATATCTTTCTCTGGCTGTTTTAGTTTAGTCAATGTGGTTCATATTTCCTTCATTCACATAACAATAATAAAAAGTTAGATATATCTAACATACCATAGATAGGCACCAGTATGCAGACTTACAGAGGGGGGATGCATTTTAGAAACAGAGTCATTGAATTCAAAGGAGAAAATTGTCGTATTCTTAGCAGAAAGTAGCTGAGGCATAGCAAAGTCTAATATATTTCTGACCCTTAGATTTACGGTACCTATCCAGCAGAGCCAGTTTCCTTCATGAAGAATGACTTAACAGGCTGCCTACGGCTTCTCTCCATAAGCCTGTGAATAGATGAAAGCTCCTGGCACAGTTTCACTACTAACCTTTTTTCAGGGCAGCCTGTCCTCCTATCCAAGTCTATTTGAAGATGAGCGCTTATGGAATTTAGAGTTTTGACAGTGTCTTGTACTTACTGGCATTGAATGAACCCTCATGTCTCTTTTTGGGGATTGCTTTGGTAATGATACTAAAAGTAAAAACATGGAATCATTAGAATGAAAGATAAGTACATACATTGTACATGTACCTTGTTTTTCACCTAGCAAATGTGGAAAATACTTTTCTATGTCATTCATCATGTTCAAACTTGCTTTTTGGTCACTCTTCTTTTTTATCTTTTAGGACTAAATTTAGCTTTTTTAGAATTGGGAAAATATACTAATAATAAAATCACAAAAATCATAGTGCAGTAGAGAGATGTCAGTAATAACTAAATGCGTCATTTTCTGAAGTGCTTTCTATGGAATATAAGTCACAGTAAGATACTGAATAAAAATATTGTTTCGATGTTTTCTGAATTTAGATTAAGATTTTTTTTCTTTATCATTAAAATCTAATGGAATGGAACACATGAAAGGTTTGGTGTGTGTGTGTGTGTGTGTGTGTGTGTGTGTGTGTAAAGATGTGTCGTGACTAAAAAAATGTTTAAGGGATGATTTGAGCTAAAAAATGAAAGGCTCCTGGGGTTACTTAAGCAATACTTAAAAGGCTTCTACAGAGAAAGGTGAGCTTTCTTTCTACTAAAAAGAAAAGAGCCTTTGGTTATAGTCTGTGGGATTATATGAAGATTGTTAAAAATTAAATTTTCCATATAAACTTGGGCTGATAGATTGGTAGTAGGGAAGGGGCTGTGTTGGATACTATGAGAATTTAAAGAAATATGTGATTTTTTTTCTCAAGAAACTTCTCATTTATTTGGGCAGACAAGACAAAACGCAGAAAATAGTTAAGGCCCATAATGAGATAGAGAAGTTCAGAGAAAAGGGAGGTCAGTATGGGCCAGTATGATTCTAAACTGGGATAGGGGTAGGGTAGCATGAGAATAACTAGAAATGTTTAAAAATACACATGCTTGAGCCATTTTATTTTCCCCTCAAGATTCTAGGGGGTCTAGAAGGCAAAGCCAAAAGCACATTTAGGCATCTGTACTTTGATAAAAGATAACTGGGCAATTATATTTCTGATATTTCTACCATTTTCTTCCTACTACTTGCCGAGTGAGAACCACTGGACTGGAGTGAAAGAGTGGTTGTGTGTAGCAAATACACAACAGGGAGAAAAACCAAAGCAAGCAGAGGAGTTTGGTCACTTTGGATAAGAGAGATAGGTAGGTAGGTGGATGGATAGAGGGATGTATCATTGATAGGTAAATAGGAAGCAATTTAAATTTTTATGCACAATGTGACCTCTTAAAAATACTGCTTAGGGTTGGGTCATACAGTAGAGGGGTAATAGAGTGCATTAGTGGACCTGATGTTATGAAATTTTTTAGTTGTAAGGAACTTTTTAACTCTAACCTTCTTGTATAAGTAGAAAATTGAGAATTTGGAGAAGTTAATTGTTTTATCTAAAACAGTTTATGTCAGAGCTAGCCAGTAAGCTAGTGTGTAATCCAAGCATGTAGTGATGAAGACCTGAGCAAGGTTGGTGTTTGGGAATATTATCATGTTAAGTCCAGATAAAATACATGTTTAGGAAGAAAAACCAATAGGTCTCAATCATCCATTAGTGTTTTTAAGAATAAAGAATTAATTAAAGGCTCCTTACCATTTACACATTGACTCTTTCAGAAAGCTTTAAAAAACATCTTTCTAAACTTGGACCTATCCTTTAAGAAACTGTTTCTAGAAGAAAAGTGGCATGCGCTTTATATGGTATCTTATAAATGACTTCGCTTTTTCATTATATTATTATAATCCCTCACTTTGTGGAGTCGAACTTTTTTTGCCTGCTAAAAATCTCGATTTAATTCTTGTCTGAGAAAGAAACAGTAATGAATTTCATGTTTTTCAGGTAACTAAGCAAGACAAGAACCTCATAAAGCCTCTTTATGATCGATGCAGAATTATCAAGCAAATATTGTCAGCGCCTTCCCTTATTCCAACAATTGTAAGTCAGGATGCTTGCATTAACTAGAAATCTGTATTTATGCTTTGTATTGGTGTTTAGTTAGGGAGGCAGCACTATGAGAGTTATAAAGGGTCCTTCTTGGCTGCTAACAAGGCGAGTTATTTTCAAAAAGTAGAAATGTGGTCTCCATCAACCTCAGCACTATACTTAACAGTGGCTGATAATTAAAATTATTGTGAAACAGGAATATATAGTGTTTTTTTGTTTTCGTTTTTTTGCAAATGTATTTTTGAAGGCAGTTTTAACATTTTCTTCCATTGCTTGGTTGAGTAGAACAAATGATGGATTTCAGTTTGGCATTATCTAATTTACAGCACAGCTAGATAAAATATAGCCTTTCTATTCTGTTATTTTATCTCCTTTCCTAAGAAAATTGACAGTATGTTACTTGATATAATGCAACATTTGTTTTTGATACCATTCAGCCATTACTGTACAAGATATAAGTAGATTCATTTCAATAGAAAATATGAATACTAAAATTGAGTTAGACTACTTTTAATAAAGAATGATTTACAAGAATACAGAACTAGAAAAGCACCACAAATCCTACTCCATCAATATTCAACAGTCACTTGTTCAAGATAGCAATATAAAAAGGAATAAATATTAACAAATATAAATTTAAATATACTTGAGTACATTTACACTTTCACAATTTTAAAGACAAAGACAATAGTGATTCGTAATCTTTGACATTTTTCCATTAAGGAAGCATAATTTAAATTGGGGTATGATTTTCGGATTTCCTTGCAAGAAAATCTTTTGGTTGTGATAAGCATTACCAGAACAAGTTAAAGAGTAACTCCATTTTGCTTTGGCCTTAGTAGGGCTCTTTCCTGAATTTGTCAATTTTCTGAGTACCCTCTGTATCTGAATGTGGCCCACAGCAGGACCTGCTTTGGGGTATTTCTGGATGACAAAAGGTGTCTGTAGTCCATCTGATCCCAACCCACATAAGTGTTATGAATCTGGGACCTAGAATGTCTGGGTAAAAGAAATTACTAGGCAGGGCAGCCCAGACTGGACTACATCTTAGATGTCTCTGCCGCCTTTGGCCCAGTAAGCAGAAATGAACGTGGTGAACATTTTAGCCCAGCATGGGTATCTCTTGGCTCATGAACTTCTGCAAGTTTTTTGATGCAACTGAGGAAGAGTTCCTTTTGGCTGCTTCCTTTTCGGTTCTCAGTAGGCATAGGGCCCACCTACTGTTTTCATGGCATCTTTTTATGGTTCCCCATCCTGTTTTTGCTTCCACAAGAGACATTTAGCATTTCGTGACTTTATTTAACTCTGCCTACGATAAGCAGGAGGAAGAGGACTCTGATGAAGACTGTCCACAGGGAAGCCAACAACCTTCTTTGCCAGATCCAGCATCTCACCTTCCTGGTGGTGATCACCTAACCTACTCTAATGAGACTGAGCCTGTAAGGGTCCTACTACCAGATGAAAAGAAAGAAATCAAACAACCAGCCCTCTCCATGTCCAATTTACACGAGGCCACCATGTGAGTGCGAATCTTAAGTGTGGCATCATCTTTTAACACCTTCTGGTCTGTAGTACCTTCTATGTACATACAAAATTCAGAAGAGCTATTAGACTCTCTAAAAATGCTATCTACCAGAAAGCCTTAAAAGCATAATCTGGTTGTCTTCTTAACTGGAGAATTGAGAAGATGATGCCATGAAGAACCAAGCCCAATGAGGTCCTAAAGATGTCATAAATGCCAATATTCAGTTTGCTACAGATGCACATCTTTTCAGCAGGGCCTGGCACCAGTCTAACTCTTGGCAGTTTGTGAAGTGAAGCTGGCCTTTGAAAATGCCAGACCAAAGGAATTGAGATCCTGTGTGGGTTAACAGTTATCAGGGCCTTTATTCTAGTCTGTGCCATTTAGATAAGATGGTTTCTCCCGGTTGGGAATCCCCTTGGCCTTAAGTAAATGAGCCTCCTTTTGTTTCCTAATGGCCCTTCAGTCAGGACCTATTTGGGATTTTCATTAGCATTATCATTATTGTCATTCAGTAGCTGGCATTTCTCTTGATCATTTGGCTTTCCTTTGGTTTGTACATTACAGGCCGGATTATGAGATTTCCTTTAATGTATATTATGGTAAATGTATGCCCAAGATAGGGATGGAATCCCTACAAATATATGAGGTGAAATCAATAATTAAATTGTAAGTTGAAATTTTAGTGTCCTTGTGGAATCAGTTGGTACCTTGATTTCAGCTCATAGAAGAGTGACCTATTTGGAAGCAGAAAATTAATCTTTCTTCCTCCCTCCCTTCATCTTTCCCTACCTTCCTCCCTTCTTTCATTTATTTGTTGGTTAGTTGATTGGTTAGTTCTAAAGCAGCTGTTCTGAACTTATTTTAAGTGTTGGACTTTTCGGAAACCAATGGAATTTTTTTTTTTTTTTAAATAGAATTTCAGGGAGTTCACAGAGTCTCATTCTCTGAAACCATACACTAGTTCCCCAGATAAAAATTCTTGCTGTACAGTATGTGATTTTTCTCTCTCTTGTCTTAGTTGAATGAAGTGAGTAGAATTTTCAGTGTAGTTTTCTTTTATGTCTTTGTTTCCTTTCCTCGGGGTTTGCCATTCTCCCCATACTCTAGATTAAGGGTAGAATTTTCTTTAAAATCTTTTCCTCTTGTGCCTCCATGTTCATTCTATCACCAAACACTATGACTGTTCTTTCAAAAAATCTTTCTTGCTCATCAATTCATATGGCTTTTATCTTCACCACTTTTATAATGGATTCAGTTTATTTGCCTCCTGTCTGTCTTCTCTCCTTTCCTATGACATTGTTTTCATCAAATAACTTCCTCTGCTTATGTGCTCCTCTATGGTCAAGCTCTATATGTGCCATACTGATTCAAAGACACCTTTTTAGGAAGAACACTTCTGCCTAAATATCATAATATGCTTTTGCTGAACACATAAATCTGTTCATTATCTCTCAATTATCTCAGAGCTCAGTAACGGCAAATATATATTTTACCTGATATAGGCCTGTACTTCTTGACCATCTCCGAGAAACTAGGGCTGACAAGAAGAGACTTCGGAAAGCCTTAAGAGAATTTGAAGAACAGTTTTTTAAACAAACGGGAAGGTAAGTGTGGGTGGAGGTATATTTTAAGTTAATATTTCCTAGAGAACTATTGTTAAATATGAGCTAGAATTTTTTGAGGAACAGTGACGTTATACAAGATGTAAATAATTTCCACAGTGACTTAGACCAAGGATTTGTCTAATGCAACATTCTGTTAATGCCATTAGTTAGGTATGTTTTATGGGAGGCTGTAGCTATCAAGTATGAAAAAAAAGGTTTGAAAAATAAAGGATGAACTCCCCAAATCCCTAACTTTAAATAATAAATATCGCTGTAATTATTCAGTCTATCTAAACCTTTAAAAAATTGATTTTTCAGCCTACATAACTTCTTTGTTCTTGGTTACTTAGTTCCACAAGTTATTCTCTAGTTTATTAAATAATTCTTTCTTTCCATTAAATATATCCTTTAAACTTCAGGATACCCTTAGTTATTTTATTTTAGGATTCGGTCAAATGTTCATAGCTATTCTTTCTATCCCTTAAATATTTAGCTTAATCCTCCATTTGTCCTTTCTTTTTCTATGTCAACTCAAGTGTCTCATTCTGCGCTCCATTAGTTTTCTCTAAATTTTAGTGTATCATCAACACAACAACAAATATATATATATATATATATATATATATATATATATATATATATAAAAAATCATGAGATAAGGGTTAGTAATCTACTTCTGGAAGAGACAATGACAAATCTCTTAGCTATTCTGAGCCTGTTTCTATGATGAAATAACTGGACTTTCTGGGATGCTTTGGAAGTATAGCTGTTATATGGGATGTCAGTCTTAAAAATAATAATAATAATGGATATAATTTTCCAAAAGTCACAGTGTTGCCAAGTGGGGAACAAAACGGACTGGCATGTGAAGGAATAGCAGTTCAAAAGTCACAGAGTTATTAAGGTGGCAGAGGTGGGAGTCAGTGATGCACTGGCTTCTCGGTATACCTCTTCATCTATGTATTTGCCTTTCCTGAATGGCTTTCATTTCAGCAAACTGAGGGTTGCCCTGATGGAGAGAGACTATTTTCTAAAGCATCTTAAAAGGTTGGTCTACTCACCTCTTAGGTCAGCAGCTTTTTCATTTCAGTCCTTCAGAGCTGTTCACTAGGACTGGACCTAGGTCAAACTTTTTGCATTCAGCAAATAACCCACCTAGTTTTCTGCCTGGAATCTTTCTTTCCAGTTCATTGCTACAAGTCCAGGTTACTTACCTTTTTGCTGATATTAACTAATCTAGTAAGGATGTTGTGTGGCTATTAAACTTAGTATAAAACATAATTTCCTGTTTTCTTTTTCCATTTCTATTTTTTCCTTTATAAAATTTCCATACAACTTTTACATTTTTACCTATCTAAACCCAGGAGTGTGTTTTAAAGAGTTTGAGAACTTCTCAGTGTACTAGTAGTCCTGCCTAATGGATCTGCCATGGTACTTGGCATGCCTTCCGACATAGAGGGAAGTGCTACATACAGTATTCTACTTCAGCTGTGAGTCCTAAACCCATTTCAGATATGTCTATATTTGACTGAGGTTGTATGCCCTCTTGTGGTAATACACTTACACTAAATGCAAAAGTGGTGATATGTTACAACCAAAAATAAATGGTTGAATGGCTAGGAAATATGGATCTTAATCTTGTTTTCTTAAGACATTTTATTAGGAAGACCTAACTATCCATAAGGTAAAATAATCATGCAAATGGCTTACTAAAAATTTTAAGGTGCTGTAAATGTTCTTATAATTACTATACAAGAGGCATAATCATATAGATTTGACATTAACAATTATGAGTCAGGAATTATGCTAAGAAGCACTTTAGCATGTTTTATATAATGGGAAATTGCTTCAGGAAATACTAGAAAAATTTTTTATTCTGGTCAATGCACTCTTATTTATTAGGAAAACGGAGTATGCAGGGAAAAGTTACATAATGGATTATTCATGTTTCCCAATAAATTAGACCATTTCTTCACTTAGATTTGTGTATAAAAATTAAAGTGGTTTTTAGACACTCAGTTTGATAAGTCTGGGCCATAGTACAGAATGGAGGCAAAGGAATTATGTTATATAATTTAGACATTTAAGAGGAGCCCTGCCTATAGATTTGTGTACCATTCTGAGTTCTGTACTAAAAATTGCAGGGCAGTGAATAGTGGTACAACACGAGTAGATAACTACATTTTTGGGAATAACCTTTTTTTATTTGTAAGAGATATAACTTTTATGATACTGGGAAAATAGAAGGGGGCATACATAAGACATTAAATGTTTGATTTTTATCCATGTTCAGCCATACTGATATTGAAGAGTATTTATGTTTATATTCAGTAGCAATTGTGGTGACTTCATCTGTTTGCTACTCCTTGTATTTCAAAGTCATAGGTGAAAATGTTTTAAAAGCAATTAGCTACCTTATCAGCCAAGGAGCAAAAGGCTTCTGAGATCCTAAAGCAATTATTGCCCTGTAGACTAAAGAAAATGTCCTGGCAAGATATTTTTGTTGGAAGGCAAATGGTTTTAACTCCAGATGATACCTAATTGTCGTTCAAAGTAAATGGCAAGAACATTTAGAATGCATATGTATAAAAATCTATTCACTGTCTTATGTCTAGTCTTAGTAGAATTAGATGTAAAGAGAACCACTGAAATTTAGACTCATAAATTACTTCAATCAAGGAACTTCTCAGTGATTCTACTTTCTACACATTAGCAGAAACAGGTATAATTACAAGAAAACCTGGAAATATTTCATGTTTGTAAGGTAGCTATTGAACTTTTTTCTCCGATCACCATAAATTTATAAATTATTTTTGTTAATATGATTTCTGTAGTATTTTTACTTGATATTTTAAACAACTATCACTATAAAGGTAGAACATTCTGCATAGGCATGGAACTGTGGCATGGATAATGGGGGAATGACAAGACAAGGAATGCCTGAGGGTTCTGTTTTTTTCCTCTGACCTTTTCACTTGCCATATTGTTATATGCACTGGACCATATATTTGCAAAACACCTATGACACTCAAGTTCTTGAAGGGTACTATTATGTAGAAACCTACTAACACATGGAAGAAGGAATGAATGAAGGTGAAAGGGAAGGTGAAAAAGACATGATGCAAAAACTAGGTGGAAACTACTTCCCTGTACTTTCTCAAGTAAGAATTATAAAATGATTTATAATGACTTGATTTATTCTAAACTAATAGATGGTATTTTTTGTTTTGCAGAAGTCCACAAAAGGAAGATAGGATACCAATGGCAGATGAGTACTATGAATACAAGCACATAAAAGCCAAACTGAGACTACTAGAGGTCCTAATCAGCAAGCAAGATGTGGCCAAAACTATCTGAGGTTCAAGAAATATTTGTGATCACTTTCAAGATAAAGTTTATTTTCCTCTGCCACTCTTGCTAAGTAAGTAGTTTTGACATACCAAAAACTGAAGCACTTTAGTGGTAGTATTAGCTGTTTTTAAGAAGGGATGGCAAATCTAATTATAAATGAGAGGGATTTAAAAAGGGTGGAAGTACAGTAACAGGATAATTGGAAAAAAAATTCAACTTCCTCCATGCCAAGGAGAAAACATTATAATTATTTTGGAAAACATCTCAATAACACATAGCATCCACTTGTTCAATGGGCCACTTAGTAACGTCTATTTAGTGTCCAAAGATTGCTTATGTTGATGTATGGAAAAAAGCATGATTCAAAAACTTAAGAGGAGGAAAATAAACTCTTCTTTTTACATAGGACGGAATACAGATAGTAAGAATGTAATTTATCTGAAACTTATAATAGATTTTTAAGTAATAAAAAAAATCTACTACCTTGTCCCGTCTGCTAGACTTTCAGTACCCTAAAATATACTAGAATGTGTCACTGCTAATTTTTTATTTCTATATAAAAATAGTACATTATTTTATCTGTTAATTGAAATTTTACATTTCTGATTACCAAAGTTCATTCTGATAGCATGTACTTTGTGAATTATCTTTGTCTATAATTGGCAGATGTTTATATTAAAATAAAATATTGTATTAAAATTTGAAAATAGGTATTTTGGATAGATAAGTGTCTGCAGTATATAATTTAATGTGATCATAGTTATGATTGCTAATCTTTTTGTTTACTATAACTAAGATTATATAACTATTTTTCCATTGGGAATATGCATTTTCTTAATGTTCCAAGGTCTATCCTTTGTTAAGTCAAAAAACTTTCTCATGAGCTATAGCTATTCGTCATTCTGTACAAAATGAAAGGTTTGAAAATTGTTTGCTATGATACCTTGGAAAAGAAGCCAGAATATTTTATTTGCTTCATCAACTTTAGTGTATGTTGTTTTGTTATTTTATACTAAAACGTGTTTGTTTCTGCTTTTGTAAAAAGTAAAAGGTTGACATTTTCTCTTGTACCAACCATGTTTGTATTTCTATTTTCTGTAATGTTTAAGCATGATGTAGAACAAATTCACATTTTCATATAGTTTGGATGGGAAGAATATTGACTATTTCAGAGGCTTATTGTTTTCTCTGTATTTACCTGATATTTTGTAACTTTTATGAATCAGAATAATGTCCTTCATAAATTTGTTTAAAGTCATCTACTTGTAACAGGACAGATACACAACTATTTGAGGTTTACAAACTACATCTTTGATAAGGGAAATGGTTTCGTGACATGTATACAATTGCTATTAAAATGTAACTATATTCTATATGACTGTAAATATTTTATACAACAATACAAATAAAATATTTTTCTATTATATTTATTATGTTGAAACACAGTAGTTGTTTCCTGTTAGCTAATATAAATAACATAAATAACACTGTCAAACAACAAGTTGGAAGTGCTGACAATTCTAGGCTTCAAGATTTAACTCATGCTGCAATTACACCCTTTCATGCGGTTTGGAGTTATCCCAATATTTGTTCAGTAGATTAAAATGAATGCATATTCAAACACCATTTATAAGCCATTATTTTGTATTTTGCTAAAGCAGTTTATATAATTGTTTTGTTATGTTTGGCATAAAGGAAAAATAAAAACATTGCAGCATCTAGGCAATAGTGTCAGAATATAGAATTTAGGATTAAGTAGTGGAAAGGGTAGGGAATAGGAAACACTAAAACGGCTCTGAATGAAATTTGAAAAGCGGCAGTTTGCTTTTGGTGATAGCGGCATGTGCATGCTTCAGTGGAAAACATCTGGTAATGAAAATGGACAACAGAGAATCAATGCTCCTAAGGGAAAGAAAGGGACTGCATAAGAAAGTGGGCATTAACGTCCAACACTGATATTACAGGTTTTGCAGCTGGGATCTTTCTTTGCATTTGCAGTAGACAAACTCATGAGCTGATGACCAGTGATTTCTGCCACGGTGCCCAGAGAAAGATCCACAGGGTCAGTATAAATGACTTCTAAAATGACATCCTGGGCATGGTGGTAAACCAGCACCCCATCTTCTTCTGTGCAGGTCAAAAATTTATTATCCTTGGAATTTAGTTGAGGAAGGCGCTGCTTACAAAATTCATCTCCTGGTGATCCCACAGGAGCAATAACAAGAATCACATAATGATAAGCAGTGTACATACAGTAGAAGTCCCCAAAGTATAAGTTAGTGTTGGGGTTAAAAAGTTTTTCTGCTGCTATCTCAAACCTGTATCTTCCATAGGGTGAATCCTGGGGCGGCTTCCCAGTATTGAATTCAGTGCTGCAGCTGAAGAAAATGCCTTCTAATTTTCCACTGATAGGAGATCCATGGCTACCACTGTTATCCTTGACAGAGGGCTGCATAGCATTCCCATGGTGTTCTCTGCAAGAGAAAAAAATGTGCAATGCTTGGTACAACAGTGGTAAAGCTATTGATTTATAGATTTGAGTAGGCCTAAAAGTCAACTGTCTGCTATTAGAAGTTGGAATGCTCATCCTATTATCACATCAAGGAGAATGCATCTTTGACATTATCTATAGATGGCTAAGTTCTAGCCTTGACCTTAAGCTAAGGATGTAAAGACCTTGGAGGTCTTTAACATAATAAATTTCCTGGTCAGAAAAAACAAACTAATTTACATGGATTTTACAACTATCATGGAAAATTCAACAAAAATAGATATACTTTTTAGTAAATAAAACAACTTTCATACTAGTATACTGGAATCAACCGTACAATATATACAATAACTTTTTTATTTTCCATGTTCTCTCTCTATCGTTTTTTCTTCTTGGAAGAATTTTTGAAAACAGATGAAGCAAATTTTAGAGTATCTAAGCACCTGAAAACAGACCAGTTCCCGCCCAAAGAACAGAGAAAATCAGAGAAATACTGACCTCCAGTGGTCACCTAAAATAGACACTGGCAATATTCCAAAAATCTAAACCTAATACCAAGATGTATTTATTTATTCTATTGTATTTCTTATTAAAAAAAAAAAAAAAGCAATAGTGGATCCTTTTTGTTTTTAAATTGTATGCTTAAATATAAAGAAATACCTTTGTTGGTGAGTATATACAGTCATTTCCATTCAACAATATTGAGAAATACAATAATTTGTGTTGTATCTCTGTACTCTAAATTAGGTGAATGGCATCCACCATGAATTATATGGACTCAAAGGTAGATAATTTACCAGATAAAAGAATTACGGACAAAACTCAGTATTCATAGGATGGATATTCAAGTATAAGGCAAGAAAGTTTTCGCCATCAAAATATGTAAAAATATATAATATTGCAAAGCACTTCATTTGAACAACACAGATGCCTAAATTCATTTCTCTTTCTATGATTCCTTTTGTATTTTCCACAGCTTGGAGCTGATTTAAATCTGGAACCGTGGTTTTGATTTAAGAAAAACTAGAGCGGAATGAAATAACAAAGTTTCCTAAATTTCTTTCACATACAATCCTGTCAATTTACGAACCTTTAAGAGTTTAAAGTGAAACCAAGGCTTTTAAAAATGACAAATTATAGGAATTACTGTGTAAAAGTTTTAGAACCTATATAGGATTTATCATTTTAAAAGGCTTAGTCTCACTTTAAAAAACACATCTGCCTATTTACTCTCCTGAAATTTTCTTCTACAAATGTGAAAGGACTGTAAATACTAAAAATACCTGTGGCATAAAATTCTTTTGAATTCTTGGAAACTGCTCCTGGGATAAACAGAGGCTATCTTATAAATACTAGCTGAACACTAGAATTCAAAAGTAAACAAAGTAGACTGTCCTTGTGAATAATTAATCCAAGATAATGGCTGAGAGATTTCTACTTAGGTGAAGCCTGAAAATCCCACTGGATTCACCATAATATTTCAGGAAATAATCACTCTTATATTTTTTCATTTTTAATGTTTTAAAGAGATCCACAAGAAGAGAAAACTCAGTAGCCGATATGAGACAGAAGGTACTGAGTTACTGAGAATTAGAGGAGTATGTACATGAAATGTTCACCAGTCTAAATCCTAGAGATTTAAGATCTTTCACTCAAATAGACAGGAATTGGTATTACAACAGATTACAATAAGGAATCTAAAGAAATGGAAAAATCCCCTGATCTGACTTTTTCCACTTAATTATTCTAGGAAATAAAATCAGAGTATAATTAATTATTTTAAAAAGAAAACTAAAACTGCTATTTCACAGAATTAGAGTCAAGGAAAATCTAAGTTTAGAATTTGGGATGGCATTTAGTAAAGCAAATCACCAAATATATAGATATATTTGTACACAGATATATACATTTGATTCTTACCGAATATAGTCAAAATATTCTTTGTGCTGATTACGATAAAAAACAGAAAATTTTAGCATCCGTCCTGCAATCACTTCAGCCTTCTCCAACAGTTGTGTTAGATGAACTTTTGAATAGTCTGAAATAAAAGAAGTCTGTTATTAAAAATATATTATCAAAAGTACCAACTACATGCTTAATAAATTGAAGATTATTAAAATTCATCTTAGCAGGAAATTACATTTAACAAAGAAAACATTGTCTTTGTGTGGCACATTTTTTTCTACAAAAATATTTTTGTTATGGTTTATGGTTGTTTTTTAGAATACTCTTGCATTTTTTTCACTCTTTGAAAGATCCTGAAACAAAAATGTGCAATAAGGAATAGAGGCTCTGCCTAACTCAAGTATTGTCCTTCAGTACCATACAAGCTTTTCTTCAATCAGCTGATAAACTGAGTAAAAGAAGCTTATAACTTGCAATCAAGAGCAAATAGAATTTAAAGGAGTAGCAATAATAATGTTCACTTAATTTACTCCCTAAATCTATGAGATTGGCAAGGTAGATTAAATAGAACCATTTTAATGATGTAGAAGTTGTGACTTGTCACAGTGTAATGATTTGCCTAAAGTTTATACAGTTAGTATCTTAGAAACTAGGTCTCTGGTCCTGAGTTGATGGTTTCTGGGTACACAAGACTGTTGAAAGTCTCTAAAGCATGTCTTAAAGTAACCCTATCTTTTACCAACTTTTTGTTTTGAAATTGAGGATTGTTGTCAAATTCCCGTGTAACAGAATCTGAGCAAAAAAATTTGGTCTAGAAAAATTATAAGACTTTCCAAATAAAAGCAACCTAATTGCATTGCTCATGGTTTGTTTACCCACTGCTTCACTGGCTCAACAAACATTTCTTTAGTTAGAACATATGATTTACCAGGTACCATTCGAAATTAGATGATCAGGTTAAAAGGTGTATATATATATATATATATATATATATATATATATATGTGTGTGTGTGTGTGTGTGTGTGTGTATTTTTTTTTTCCTCTCAAAGAACTCATAGTTTAGGGGAAGAGATAAATATATAGACGACTATGACTTATTCTGGGGTAAGCACAAGGTTTTATCTCTTACATAGACTAGACTAGAAGTAGATTAGTGATATTCTATTTTATTTTATTTCCAACACTTTGCACAGTGCATAGCACACAGTATGTGCTCAGTAAATGTTGAATGAATGACAATTCATTTCAGAGTGAAAGACAATTCATACGCAACAGCTTTCTCAAAATTTACAGCGCCAAGGTTATTGATGATAAAGCTTATGTGAAACAGTCTCTGAATTATTTTGATAAACTGAAACAAGCTTTGAACAACTTAAGTTCCTCTTAGATTTTACTCATGGAAATAAACATGCAAAATAATTTATAGAAAAATATTGTGGCATATTTAAAAATTGGCATTTTCCTCATTATTTACCCCATAACATCCTTAGAAGAATTATGAGATGCTTGTAGTTAAATAGAAGAGTAACAAGGAGATCACTCTAAATGAAAATAAGAAGACATAAGATTTTCCTTAATATACATAGAAATAAAACATATGCTCATATTGTTAAATAAATTGTAGAAAAGAGTATGTGTGTATATCGATCAATAGAGATATAGATAAGTTCTGGACTAGAAATGCCAAAAGTCTTCCTTAAGATGAAAAAGAAATAATATTTCAAACCTTTCCCTTATGTCAAGTGAGGTTTTAGCAAGTATATTATAGTTTTTAATGGGCAGGCAAATACTATGCTACTGTTTGGTGTAGTCCTATGGAAAATAGCATGGATTCAAACAATGTCAAAAGAGATTGTGTCTCTTTCTGTGTCTTAATTAAATTTCCCTGGGAGGACACAATAAAAGAAAGTGAAAAACATGCAGTAAGAGAAGTAAGCATGAGGTAGATTCCAGCAAGGAATTTTAATTCAGGAAAAAAATTGAGGGGATATATAAATTCCAACATGACACATCAAATATAGGTAAAAGTTATGTCGATGAAAATTTTACTATTAATAGAAAATTAATAGTAAATGAAAATCTTTAGCTATTTCATTATTAATTACTGGCCTATGATTAATATAATATTTTATCTATTCTAAATGTATTTTTAACATTTTAGCATGTCTGACATGAGTCTGACAATAAATGTGGTAAGAAAACACTGTTTCATAGTTTCACTGGCAGTATCTTTTCTTAGTGGTATATAAAATGGTGGATCTTAACAATAACAAGAAAGATAGGGAGAAATATGGTAATATAGTAGAAGAGAGGTTATTTTCCTTATTCTCAAACATTGAAATCCTTAGCAATCAAGGATACTGCAATCCTTAGCAACTTTCTCACGGACTACATAAAAAGGTTGAAGATAAAACCAAAATAACATAGAATTACATTTTATCCATTCAGCATATATATAGGAGAAGTTTTATACTGAGTTTGAGATTAAGAAACAAGAAGATACTGAGATAAAGCAGTAGCTAAGCAGGTACTGAGTCTAAAATAATGCAAGTATGAGGTTGGGGGATAATCGCTGATTTATCTGAAAGATGCCTCAGCTGAGGAAAGTTGCTAAGCAACCTGCAATAGGTGAGGGGAATTGTTTTTAAGACTTTTTCTACAAGCTCCTTTATGTTAAACAAACACTCAGCCATTCTCTACAATTTTTTAGAGGAAACAATCACCTAGACAGAAAGGAAACAAAGTACCATTTTAAGAGACAAAAAGAGAAGATGACAGATGTATTCAGGTAGAGATATCTTTGTATCCTTTCAACACCTATTTCAGTACTCAATAAATATTTGTTTCTTGATTGAATGAATAAACAGATAAACAAATGAGATGGAAGGTGAAATCTCCAATCCAGTAGAATGTTAAGGTACAGTTCAAGATCAAAGGGGATGGGCTCTCCACATCAGATATCCCAAACCAAATGGCTATGAGGTATTCACTAGTGAAGAAAAGCTACGTGCGACACGACCCTAGAGATAGATTTTCAGCACTCGAGTTAAAAAAAATTCAGTAACATTTCTGGTTAGGTACATTCATTGAGATTTGCCTTCCCCCACTGCCAAATTAGAGAAGGATGTTTCTGGCTTCTTCCTTTTAATACCTGCAAAAACAACAACAACAACAACAACAACAACAAAACTCTCTCAAAATTTACTGAATGTATTTTTAAACTGCATCAATTTTTATTTCCAAAGCTTTTACTTAAATCAAACTACGCATGCAGCAAAGAACTAATTTAATGCCATTACCCAGCTTTTCTGAGAACCTCAGTTCCCTCCAATCAATACAACATTGTTCTGTTACATAATGCTACTAGCAACACAAAAATGTGCAATGTGATACACGACAACTTATAATTACAAAGGACGTATTTTTTTTCTGTAATTAGTTTCCCAGGAATTATTAAACAAGATTTTTTTTTTCTGTATTTGTACATAGTTCTCTTACCTGCTGTGCAGAATTCTATAATTTCACTCCATTCAGACACAACATAATCACCATCAACTTGTTTTGAGGCTGTCTGCACTGCTACTGTATACTCAGTTCTTGGGCTCAAAAACCAGTGCCCACGGACAGTCATTGGCAAGGGAACAGCTTTTGCCACTAATTTTGTTGGAACATCCTAAGAAAGGAAGAACAGAAAAAAGGAAAGAAGGAAGGAATGAACAAAAGAAATAAGTTAATTTAGCAGTATAACTTGAATCAATTATAAACAACGTAAAAGAACTTATTAAATGCCTAGCTAATGATAGAATTGTCCTGTTTAAAGATATTTAACAATTATTATATTCCAATCTCTTACTCTTCAGATGTAAAAATTAAGGCCCAACTTGATCAAGAGACAATGCCCAAGGTCATATAGCTAGTTAATGACATAAATGTACTTGGATTTTAGTTTTCTTGATTTCCAGGATAATGTTCTTTTCTGCACACTCCTTATAAAGCAACATTCTAATAGTAAATGATAAAATGAAACAGAAACATGAAATAAAATTCAATAGATTTAGTATTTAAAATTACATTTGTTTAATATATACTACTCAATAATTCTGAGTAGCCCATTACTAAGTATTCTATATTTAAAGGGAGAGAACGTTTTAAAAATAAATATTTTAAAATAAATGAATTAGTTTTATATATAAATGAGGTGACATTTGCTTCATTTGTATTCAAGTATGTTATATAAGTACTTCACTTATTTTTATTGCTGAATAATATTCCATTGTAAGGATATACTAGCTTTTGTTTACTTATCAGTTGATAGACATTTGGTTTCTTTTCACTTTTTGGCTATTATAAATAATGCTGCTATGAACATTCATGAACAAGTTTTTGTGTGGAGCCTATGTGTCACGGACAATTTTAGATATTTCTAAACAATGACTAATAAGGTAATTAAACTTGCTAGCTGAATAGTCACCATATTTCCAAAGATATGATATTCTAAGTATGGAGTGAGTAAAAGGGGTCGAATCTCAACATCATTTAATGATAACTATGTCAAAGCTACTTCAAGAAGGCAAATGTCAGCAAAGAGTATATTAATCACCATAAAGCATAATCAAAATGGGAACACAGGAAAAATAATGACTTATTACTCTTGTTCTCTCTCACACTTATTTGTATGTATAATCCTTACTTATAGTTAGTAAGTAAAACTGTACATCTAGTAAAATGTATAATTTTCAGGGAAGATAATTCTTTCAAAAGGTTTGTCAAGTTAAATTTAGTAACAATATAAAAAAATAGAACATCATCAGAGAAAGTACTGAAACATAAGAAAGAATACTTAAACCAGGTAACTATTATCCATTCTATAGCTAATTCTGAAGAGAGATATATAACAGAAATGTTTTAAGTAGATAGTATGAGAATAAATATCAAAGAAATATTAAATGTCTAAAACATGTAAAGGTTAATTTTCATTCTCAAACCATAAAAGACTACATAAAGCAATTTTCAACCCTGAAGTATTTTAACAAATACCCTAAACTTTATAAGCTATATCACATTTCTCTATTGGTAGTTATTATAGGGAAAAATGTATGCTTCAGTGGAAAACTATGCATCACCTATAGCACACTCTTCTGGCTATCTTCTGATTTTGCAGAAGCTATCTTACAACTCTGTAATTTGTAGATAACTGGTAACAATTCAGTTACTTTTGTCTAAAGACATACAACTGAATTTTGTTCAGTGGAGGGACAACCTTCCCCTCTTGCCCTTGCTCGCTCCTCCAACCCAAATCAATTTTGCCTCCACTTATACATTTATTTCAATATCTTGTTATAACTGTGTCTTCTTTTTAAATTATCCTTTTAACTGGTTGTAATACGTCATCATTTACCTCATTAATGAGTTAAATAAAATCTTTACTACATGTTCATTTTTATGTCTGTATTAGAGTAATGTTTTTACCTTTTTGGGAAAAATTGTATTTTAACAATATACTTGGCATTTCATTTTCTTACAAAATTTCTTAGAGAAATAGGATTTTTAAATGATATAATTTTTTTATTCCCAGTGTCAAATACATCATATAATTAATAGAACATTATTCCTTCTTTCAAAATGTCCTCATTCTTTGAAAGATTTGATGATACAAATATAGGTATGTGATAGGATTTTACCTTGTGTTTAAATTTATTGGAGTTCTTGTTTTCTTTCTTGTTGAGGTCAATAAAATAGTGTGTAATACGGTCCTTTGATTTTGAATCCATTTCCCATGAAATCTTGAATGAGTCACATGTAATGTTGCTTATTTTGATGTTATGTGGTACAGGAAGTTCTTCCATCTCTGCTATGCCACTGTCTTGTGATTTGTTTCCTGTAAGAAAACAGTGCACAGTTAGTTTCCAATAGTAGAAATTTCCAATTTGTAAGCTGTGTACATATTTCTGAACTCAGCTATCTAATTACTATCTGAGATTTCATTTTGTACATGAAGTAATTTGAGTGTTAATGACAGTAAATGATGTGTAGAAGGTCATATAACCAATAAAAAGCAGAACTAAGTCCTTATCACCTCTATATTTTCATTTTATTTTTCCAATTTCTGCTTTCACAGAACAAAAGCAAGAACACTGATGATCCATCTTTCTAATCTATAAAAGATTAGCTTTACATGGTAGGTTCCATCTGAAAAGCCACGAGAGACCATTTTTTCCTACATGACCAATTGATTCTGCTCTAAAGTAATATCAGGTGTTTTAAGCTAGATGATGTCAGAAATGTTGAATGAAGAGTCCAGTCAAATAAAGGGAATTATTCTTTAAAAATATCTATGTGGTATCAGTGACAGTCTATAAATATTGCTTCTCCTTTTCCATTTTAGAAATTTATACACAGAAAGAGCATATAATGGCCATATCATATATACAAATAATATTGAAGACCATTCTCTTACAAGTAGTTATGTCAAGAATTACTCTAGGAATCTTTTTACCTTTTGTACCTTGATAAATTTAATTTTGAGTGCTAAAACAATAGATAATACTAGAAGAGAGATAAAAAATTGCTATGTTGACCAATATTAAAATCTTGAAAAACTGACCTGATATCTAGTTACTTTAAAGACTATGTCCTACATTTCCACTTAGAGAAAATGCTATCACTTTGGCTAAGAGTATGATAGATAACAGGACAAAAAAAAAAAAAAAAGGGAAGAAAATATAGACTTGCCAAGTTTGTTTCATATATAGGAAAGACATCCTGGATCAATTTTTACTCCACCTCTCCTTCCTATGTTCCCTTCCCCCAAGCGAACATAAAATCCAATGCTCCAGAAGAGAAAAAAAATACAAGTACTTGTTACTCATATGATAAAAAGTGGTCATAAATCAGCTACATAATGTGTTCCTTAACAGAATAAAATAGCAAATCTTGATCACCAAAAATCAAAAACAATGATTGTCACCTTGTGGCAATATCTTCCAGCTCCAGATTAGATTGTGCTCTTTGCTCACACATCACATCTCAATTAATGATATAACTTTAAACAATTCCCAATATTATTAAGTCTTTGACCTATGTTGTCTCATCTCAAGCTGTGTTGTGGCCAGAGGAAACCAATGGTCATTGAAAACTAATTTCAAAACAATAATTTCATTATTATCATTTTCTGAACAATAGTTTTAAAAATCTTTTTTCTTCTATGTATTTCCCTCACACCCTAAGTTTCTCCAGATCCCCTCTCCAACGACACTCCCAGAAAAATTACTTACTCATCATCTTCTTTCCTCCCCACCTGGCCTCATAGAATCCCTAAATTGCTTAACGGCCTTCAGAAAGGAAAAGGCAATAAATACTTAAACATTAATAATTTTTGTTCTAGTTAGAAAAGCTATCATTTTCAACCTATTATTCTGATTGCAGTTATGTTTAAAATATAAGTAACAGTAATGAAAATCTTTCTGGACTCTAATGGTCGAAATTTCTGTAGAACCCATCTACATTATGACTGTCTATATAATTTCACAACTGAGTAAGGAAAATTATTTAAGATCATAGAGAAAAATAAAGCTGTTTTGCATTTGATCCAATTTCATGAAAATATAACTTCAATATATTAACACTATGTAAAATACTATATTTTGCCATTTAAACTTTCACTATTCTTATTCAACCTTAAAGTTACAATTATTTCCTAGAATACCTTGTTTTATATATTTTTATTAAAACTTGAGAAAAAATTATTAAAATGTAAAAATTTCTGCTCAAATCATTTTCCATTCAGAATATAAAGCTCAAACCTATAAAGGATTTGTTATAACAAAGCTTAAACCTAAAGGGTTTGTTATATCAAGAATTTTCATTTTCAAGTTCCTTATCATAGGCCCAGTACTTAACAAAGCCACTAGATTATCCTCTATGCGGCTTTCTTACTTGGGCAGAACAGGTAAAGAATTTAACATAAATTAGTCCTAAATTACATGTAACATCCTTCTTCCTCATACTGTGAAAATCAACATTTAACTGAGATTTTGAGACAAGTGACAGAAGATAATCATTCTGTCTATAAAACTGGTGAAACGACAGTGATCCACAAGACATTAATATTTAATAACCAGCCAGTACTATCTTAGATCTGTATAATGAAGCGTACTTTCAAATTTGGCTTCTCTTTCTTAGTAAGACTTCATCTTAAGGTTTATTCTAGCTACATTTCTCTACTTTGCGCATCAAATGTTTCTAATATTTGTGGCTATACTGCTAATTGGTAATACTAAATGGAGAATAAATGCCATTTTTATCTGTCCAGAATATGAAAACTGCTTTTCAGAACATTTCAAAAGTACTTTTATAACAACAGTGATTACTGAAATGCAAGCTGAAAACATTGCCAAATGATACTAACATGTTTTATATGTATGGCTCTTCTCTCACTAAACTTAAATTGTCTTACAAAAGAATAATCAGATTAAAAAAACGGCTTCATCAAAATGTAATTTACATACCATACAATTATTCATTTAAAGTGTACAATTAAATGACTTTTAGTAGATTCACAGAGTTGTGCATTCAACCTCACAATCAATTGTAGAACATATTTTTTCTCCCAAGAAACCCCACGCCTTAGCCATCACTTCCCAACCCCTACTTGACTCCTCTCTTCAGTCCTAGACAACCACTAATCTGTTTTATGTCTCTATAGATTTGCCTACTTGGACACTTCATATAAATGGATCATATAATACTCTATGGTTTGTGAATGGCTTCCTTCACTTAGCATAATATTTTCATAATATTTCTGTGTTGTATAACTACTTCATTTATTTTTATTGCTGAATAATATTCCATTGTATGGATATACTAGCTTTTGTTTACTTATTAGTTGATGGATATTTGATTTGTTTCCACTTTTTGGCTATTGTAATTAATGCTGCTATGAACATTTATGTACAAGTTTTTGTGTGAATATGTTTTCATTTCTCTTAGGTATATATCTAGAAGTGAAATTGCTGGTTCATATCAACTCTATGTTTAATTTGCTGAGAAACTGCCTATTTTCCAAAGTGGCTGCACCAATTTACAGTCCCATTAGGAATGTATGAATAGTCTAATTTCGCCACATTCTCATCCACACTTATTATCTATCTACTTTTGTTGCTTGCACTTTTGTTGTCATATCTAAGAGAACATCGCCTAATCCAAGGTTACAAAGATTAATTCCTAAATTTTTTTCTAAGAGCTTCTAAGAGCTTAGTTTTAACTCTTACATTTAGGTTTTTGGTCCATTCTTAATTAATTTTTGTATTTGGTATGAAGTAGAGGTCCAGCATTATTCTTTTTCATGTGGATATGCAGTTGTCCCAGCACCATTTATTTAAAAAGATCATGCTTTCCTCATTTAATTGCCTTGGCACCCTTGTTAAAAATCAACTGGCCATAAATGTAAGGCTTATTTCTAGACTCTTAATTCTGCTCCAATCTACATCTCTATCTGTATTCTATTACTACATTATCTTAATAGCAATAGCATTGTAGTATATTTGGAATTGAGAAGTGTGAATCCTTCAATTTTGTTCTTTTTCAAAATTATTTTGGCTATTCTGGGCCACTTAAATTTCTATATGAATTTTAGGATCAGCTTGTCAATTTCTGCAAAGACAACAGGTGAAATTTTGATAAGGATTGAATTGAACCTTTAGATCAATTTGGGTGGTATTGCTATCTTAATAATAATATTGTCTTCTAATCCATGAACATGAAATATCTTGCCATTTACTTAGGCCTCCTTTATTTCATCTCAACTTATTTTAGTGCCCTAAAAGCAAGAGTGTTTAATAAGGAAATTTATTTTATCAATGAAAAGATCACTGTAGATTCACTTATTTTTGAAAGTCTATTATGGAAGTTTACAAGAATTCACCAAGTATAGAAAATAACATAATGAATCCCCATGAACTTATCACTCAGCTTCAACATTTTGCCATTTTTGTTTTATTTATTTACCACCTGGCTTTCAATTAATTCAATTTTTAATTTCTTGAAAACATTTAAATATAATTTCAGACTTAAAGCTGCAAGAATAGTAATAAGAGCTGCCATATCCTTCACTCAGATTCTCTCATTATTCAATCTTATACTTTCCATTCCTCTCTTTTCCCATTCCTGCAGTTTCCCTGGATCCTCCCTTCTCTTTCCACCTGCTCTAGGCGTGCACTTTGGGCAGGAGTTTGAGAAATAGTTCCACTGGAACTTTTTTTTAACTTAGAGGTAATATGAAGGTTCTATATTCTCAGTTGTAAAGTTATGTTGAAAGTGTGGGATTTAGGTCACTATATATTTTTTCTTGTTAATTTCTATATAATTTCTGGGTTGGGAGATTCAGATTTTGGTGATCGTCATTACTTCAGCTACTTAGAAATCAATTTATTTAAAACAATTTTTAGACTTTGGAAACATGGTGGAGTGAGAGACATCACCAGATCTCTCCCCTTGAAACAACAATAAGCTGAACATGTAAAACTCAACAATAAACACCCAAACTGCACACTAGCATGTCTCAGCGTGGGATCTGTGCATAAGAGCTACCATAGGTCAGAACCCCGGGTGTCAAGTGGTGGACTGGGAGTAATAAAGAAGCTGCCTCCCACAGCCACCAGAGCTCCTTGCAGGAGGTGGGGGAGGGGTGAAGGAGCGGCGAGTTCCCTGAACATTCCTGCCTGGGATAGCTGTGGCTGCCCAGTCATCAGAGCAGAAAGCAGAGAAGCGGGACAGGACCGCAGAGGAACAACAACTGATTTTTGCCCGCCGCAGTTGCAAAATCGAGGCTGAGTCGCAGCCCCCAACTCCCAACCCAGAGGGCCCCTCCCTCCATACCCTCCGAGACCTATCACCGAGGAGCCCCAGGGGAATCCGAGCAAACGCTGCTGAGACTGTCGCTGACACTGACAGGGACAGAAACTGAGGGTAGTGAGCATGATTAAATATCTACAAGAAAATTTAAAAAGCCTTATTAAGACTTTATATAAAGCAGGGATCCAAGAGGCTTAGATGCCACCTACTGGAAACCAAAAGAAAAGCGCCTTCTTTGCAACAGGCTAAAGAGAGACCTTTATACAATCAATCTTTCTGGAAAAACAATAGAATATAATGCCCAGGAGGAGAAATTTATGCCCAGGAGGAGAAATAGTCCATTAAACACCATGAACAACCAAGCGTACATCTCAGAAAGAGAAAATTCTCCAGAAAATAAGCTTACAGACATATAAATATGCAACTTAAATGGCAGAGAATTCAGGATGGTACTTCTAAAAAAACTCAATGAGATCCAAAACAGCTCAAATCAACAATTTCAAGAATTGAAAAAACAACCAGACGAGCAGAGCAAGGAGATTGAAACCCTCAAAAACAACCAAATAGAACTTCTGGAGATGAAGAACACACTGCAAGAGTTGAAAAATGAAATAGCAAGCTTGGGAAATAGAGTCGACCAAATGGAGGAAAGGATTAGTTTTATAAAACACAGACATCTAGAAATAAATCAGAAGGAAGAAGAGAGAAACCTAAGAATGCAAAATAATGAAGGAGAAATTCAAGAACTAGCTGATACCATCAGGAGAGGAAACATAAGAGTAATGGGCAATATTGAAGGCGAGGAAAAGGAACAGGGATTAGAAAGCATTTTCAGACAAATAGTTGATGAGAATTTCCCAAATCTAAGGAATGAGCTGGAGCTTGGAATTCCAGAAGTCAAAAGAACATCCAATTATCTCAACCCAAAAAAGCCTTCACCAAGATACATTGTATTAAGATTATCAAAAATCAATGACAAAGACAGAATTCTCAAGGCAGCCAGGGAAAAGAAAATGGTAACTTATAAAGGTAAATGCATTAGATTATCCTTGGACTTCTGAGTGCAAACCTTACAAGCCAGAAAGGAATGGAATCAAATATTTAAACTATTAAGTGAAAGAAACTACCAGCCTAGAATAACGTATCCAGCTAAGCTCTCCTTTAGATATGAAGGAGAAATTATGACCTTTCTAGACATACACAAATTGAGGGAATTCTCCACTATGAGGCCTGCACAACAGGAAACAGTGAATTGAAATGGGTCAGTTCATCTAAAACAAATTGACAAAAAAAAAAAAAAAAAAAACATAATTAGGAGTAAAGTGACTATTGGGCAAATAGAGGCAGAAGAGTCAACCTTTACTAAGAATAGGGCATTATAAGCTTAAATAATAAGAAAAGAATTGTTATAACAAGATAGTAATGATTGTTCAGCATACATAGGAACAGGTTGAGATAACAATGGCTGAAAAGGGGGAGATTCGAAGATCCAAATTTGTAAAGAGGAATGGAGATAAGGCACGTGCAGAAGAATATGGATGACTGTATATATGTAACTGTCCTTTATATATTCATAATGGTAGCCACACGCCAAAGATTCAGAACCGTTGTATGTAGCATAAAACAAGAAGGACCAGAGGCAAAACACACAAAAGCCAAGCAAAATTTAAAAAAACCAGAAGCACAAGGACAAGGAAGCAATGGAAACACCGAGCTACCATAAAGCAAAAGATAAAATGGCTATAAGAAGATCTCATATATCAATAATCACCTTAAATGTAAATGAATTGGACTCACCATTAAAAAGGCATAGGATTGCAGAATGGATCAAAAAACAAAACCCAACCATATGCTGCCTCCAGGAGACACATTTTAGCTCCAAAGACAAATAATAGAGTCAAAGTGAAATGGTTGGAAAATGATATTTCAAGCAAATGGCACTCAGAGAAAAGCGAGAGTAGCAGTACTAATATCAAATGACTTCAAAATAGACTTCAAAATAAAAAAGGTAAAGAAAGATACTGAGGGACACTTCATAATGGTAAAGGGAATCAGGCACCAAGAAGACATAACACTTATTAATATCTATGCTCCCAATCAGGGAGCCCCAAAATATGTAAAGCAATAACCAACAGAACTAAAGGGAAAAACAGACCAAAACACTATCGTAGTAGGGGACTTAAATACCCCACTATCGGATATGGACAGATCATCCAAACAGAAAATCAATAAGGAAATAACATTCTCAAATGAGACATTAGACAAACTGGACATAATTGACATTTACAGAGCCTTCCATCCTAAAACAGCTGCTTATACATTCTTCTCTAGTGCATATGGAACATTCTCAAGAATTGACCACATCTTGGGACATGGAGATAGCTTTAACAAATATAAGAGGGTTGAAATCAAACCAACCATATTCTCTGATCATAATGCTTTGAAACTAGAGATCAACTGCAGAAAGAAGTCAGGAAGAACCACAAATACATGGAGATTAAACAACATGCTACTGAAGAATAACTGGGTCAGAGAAGAAATAAAAAGAGAGATCAAGAGATACATAGAAACAAATGATAATGATAGAACAACATATCAAAACTTTTGGGACATGACAAAAGCAGTCATAAGAGGAAAGTTCATATCATTACAGGCCTATCTCCAAAAACAAGAACGAGCCCAAATAAACAATCTAATGCTTCATCTTAAAAAAATTGAAAAGGAACAAATGAAGCCTAAAGTCAGCAGAAGGAAAGAAATAATCAAAATCAGAGCAGAAATAAATGAAATTGAAAACAAACAAAAAAACAAAACGATAGAAAAAATAAATGCAACAAAGAGCTAGTTCCTTGAGAAAGTTAATAAAATTGACAAACCCCTGGCTAGATCACTAAAGAAAAAAGAAAAAGGACACAAATAAACAAAATCAGGGATAAAAGAGGGAAAATTATGACCGATGTTATAGAAATACAAAGGATCATACAAGAATACTATGAAAAAGTATGTAACACTAAATTTAATAACCTAGAAGAAATGGACCAGTACTTAGAAAAATACAAGAATACTACTAGAAACAATAAGTGAATACAATAAAATCTCTGGATACAAAATCAATGTTCAAAAATCCATAGCATTCCGATACTCTAATAGTGAAGCATCAGAAAAAGTGGAAAAAATAATTCCTTTTGCAATTGCAACAAAAAGAATAAAATACTTAAGAATACATTTAATGAAACAAACGAAGGACCTATATATAATGAAAACTGTAAGACTCTATTAAAAGAAATCAAACAGGATACAAAGAAATGGAAAGATATTCTGTGTTCTTGGATTGGAAGAATCAACATAGTTAAAATGACCATATTACCTAAAGCATTACACAGATTTAATGTAATCTCCATCAAAATCTCATTGGCATTTAAAAAAAAAAATAGAACAAAAAATCATCAGATCTGTATGGAAGCACAAAAGACTCCGAATTGACAAAGCCATCCTGAGAAAAAAGAACGAGGCTGGAGGCATCGCTCTGCCTGACTTCAAATTATACTACAAAGCGGCAGTAATCAAAATGGCATGGTATTGGCAGCAAAACAGACACAGGGAACAGTGGAACAGAATCGAGAGTCCAGAAGTAAACCCAATTTAAATGGGCAAATGATTTTCGACAAAGAAGCCAAAAACATACAGTGGAGAAAGGAAAGCCTCGTCAATAAATGGTGCTGGGAAAACTAGAAAGCCATCTACAAAAGAATGAAACTAGACTGTTGTCTATCACCACACACCAAAATTAACTCAAAGTGGATTAAGGACCTAAATATAAGACCTGAAACAATAAAATGTATAGAAGAAAACATAGGAACTAAACTAAAGGACCTTGGACTTAGAATTTTATGAATGTGACCTCAAAAGCAAGGGAAGTAAAAGCTAAAATAAATGAATGGGACTAAAAAACTAAAAACTAAAAAGCTTCTGCTCAGCAAAAGAAATCATTGACAAGGAAAAGAGACAACTATCTCAATGGGAAAATATATTTGCAAGCAACAACTCCGGTGAGGGCCTAATATCCAAAATATACAAAGAACTCATATGACTCAATAACAACAAAAAAACAAATGATCCAATCAAAAATGGGTAGTGGACCTGAACAGACACTTCTCCCTAGAGGACAAATATTTGAAAAGATGCTCAACATCGCTAGCTATTAGGGAAATGGAAATCAAAACCACAATGAGATACCATCTCACACCTATTAGAATAGCTATAATCAACAGGACATGTAATAACAAATGTTGGAGAGGATGTGGAGAAAAAAGAACCCTCATACACTGCTGGTGGGACTGCAAATTGGTACAACCACTATGGAAAACAGTATGTAGGTTCCTCAAAACACTAAAAATTGGTCTACCATATGATCCAGCAATCTCCCTACTGAGTATTTACACCAGAGACTTGAAAATGCATATCCAAAAAGATATTTGCACACCGATGTTCATAGTAGTATTATTCACAATGGCCAGGAGATGGAAGCAACCGAAGTGTCCTACGATAGATGACTGCCTAAAGATGCTGTGGTACATACATACAATAGAATATTACTCAGCCATAAGAAGAGATGAAATACTGCCATTTGCGACAACATGGATGGACCTCGAGATAATCATGCCAAGTGAAATAAGCCAGACAGAAAAAGTTGAAAATCACATGATATCATTTATATGTGGGATATAAACCTAAAAGCAAAAAATGAACAAGACAAACAAACAAAGACTCATGAACATGGACTATAGGCTAGTGATTACCAGAGGACTATAGACTAGTCGTTACTAATGGGGTGGGGGATGAGGGGGGAGGTAGACTGGGTAAACAGGGTCAAATATAGGGTTTATGGGGAGGATGAAGTGGGTAAAGGGGATCAAATATTTGGTAGCTGAAGGAAACTGGACTTTGGGTGGTAAACACACAATAGCATATACAGATGTCAAATGATAATGTACAGCTAAAATAACATAATTGTATTAACCAATGTTACCCCAATAAACTTAAAAATTCAATAAACAAAAAACAAACAAACAAACAAATTAGTAAAACAATTTTTCCCCTGTGTTAAATTTAATCACTGTTGGAAAGCACTATTATTTTTAAATTCAATAAAACTTCCTGAAAGACACCTATTTGTATATTAACTCTAAGAAAACTTTCTAAGGTCACTTAAAATAAAAATGTGGTATCTCTCTTCTTGGAAGATTTTAAAATAAAATCTCTACTTTGGATGATCATTGTATACTTTTATCAGGTGGTTGAACTAAGTGGCTTCTCATGTTGACTATGACAAACCATTCAGATTTGTAAAGCTAGTTGAAGATGCTATCACTTTGCTCCTTAGTTATGTGTGTCTCTCCATTTGTCAGAGACTTTCATTACGTACATTTCATTATTTACATATCAAAAGGATGCAGTAGAAGAGGTGCAATGATGTATGAAGTAGCTCCTATCCCAAGGCTATAAAATAGGGAAGAATGTGAAAAATGCCATAAGTTATCACATAATCTAACTGAAAGACCATATTAAGGGAATTAAGAAATGCTTCTGAAAACATGTGACACTCTTCCCTGTAGAAGTAAAAATTTTTTGGGATATAATTCACATATAACATTGTGTTAAGTTTAAGGTGTATCACTGAATTGACTCGATCCATATATATTAATATACATATTTATATACTGCAATATGATTACCAGCATAGAGTTATGCTAATACCTCCATCATGTTCCATAATCATCATTTTCTTTTTGTGGTGAGAATATTTAAGATCTGATTTCTTAGCAACTTTGAAGTATATAATATAGTATTGTTAACTATAATCATAATACTGTGGGAGAAGTAGAACTTCAGGTTTAGACAGTAGCAAAAAAGTTGAGAATATGGCATTCTAAATGAAGGCAATAGAAAAAGCATTAAAAAATAGTGCATTTTAGTTAATTCAGAACATGGTATAGGAATAAAATATCGAGTGAGAATGCTAAAAGACTAGAAATGTGTCAAGGAAGTTGAGAAATTATCTCCAAGGAAAAAAACAAAGGGTTCGATTTACAGATATCAATAGGTACAATGCTAAAGATAAAATTTCTTTAAAATATATCCTCAGATTCACACTTAAAACAGGCCCTTCAAACATACCAAGAAAGCAGTTTTTAAATATCTGTGAGCATCCAGAATAATTCCA
The DNA here is from genome assembly GCF_000151845.1 of Pteropus vampyrus. Taxonomy (NCBI): domain Eukaryota; kingdom Metazoa; phylum Chordata; class Mammalia; order Chiroptera; family Pteropodidae; genus Pteropus; species Pteropus vampyrus. The sequence continues at coordinate 22,875,827 of NW_011888784.1, read as the reverse complement.
CATATTTAAGATGCTTGGGAAGTACACACACAAGCTCTATATTTAAAGGAACTTGAAAGAATCTAGATTAAAACATTTTAAGTGTACCAAAGGATAATAAGCCCAATTCACATTTACTTGCAGTATCACATGCTCTGATCTGTGCACATAAAAACCAGTGTTGTTGCAGCATTATAAATTTCTATATATCAGTAAAATACTGTCAATATGTACTATAAATTACCCATTTTGTAAGAAATAGAGATTCTTCAAATCTGCATTTCTTTTTCTACCCCTCAACCCCCAAGAATTAGAAAAGCTATTCTAAACATATATTACTTATTACAATCTTATTCCTTTATTTTTAGGCCATCTTCCAGAATAGAATTCACGAAACATATTTTTTTTGTCTCATTTTATACATATACATGTGTATTCATCTATGTGACTACACAATATATACATATATTGATACAATAATTTTTTCTCAATAGCTTTATACAGATATTTAAATTATTTAGCTATCAAAGTCCTTAGCTAAATTCCTTCAAACCTGAGATGTTTTCCTTGTTTATCTTTTTGAAAGCTATATCAGAGAAAAAAGTTACTCGGTTATCAAGATTCCCTCATGAAGTGTATCCACCAATTTGATTAATGAAAAAAAGGAGTTTTACTGTGAATAAAGACTAAACAAACTAGATGTACTAAATAAATTAGATGTACTCTAGCAAAAATTGCAACGAGTATGTTTCTATTTATTGAGGACCTCTATGTTTTTAGCATATTCTTTGCACCATTGTCCCTTAGCCCTACCAGTTTTGTTGTGAAAAGGAGGAATAATTTTATTCTTCATATTATCTTCCGTGGAGTGCTTTAATAGAAGCCAATCTAAAATCTTAGTTACAGTACTTAAAAGGGCATAAATGATTCAGTTTGAATAAAGAGAAAGAGTGTTTTAAAAAGGTAATAAAAGTAGTTTGTTTAAATAATAAGCCTTAAGCTGTCCTTCTAAGGAAAAAATTGCAGGTGTTAGATTCACTTCACTTAAAAACAACAACCAGGGGCAATTTTCTCATATAATATCTTTTTTCCTTCCTAAAGTTTAGTGATTGAAAAATCTGCTTCCATGGTACAGACAGGAGGACTGATTTTATAATTAAAATTACGTGTGTATATATATATGTGTTTAAATAAACATTTTAATAATTTTCATTACAAAGTCAAAGATACAGCCTGCTGAGACAAAAGTGCTTTTCCTCTTCATAAAAACAACTTTAAAATGCTATAATACTTTTAAAGTAATGAAAGAAAAACTAATTAAGACAGTAATAAAATTCAAAATAGTAACCACAAAACCTGAAACTGTTCTCTGCTTTATTTATATAAACTCTCAAAATAAAAATATTCTTAGTGGTAAAAATAAATATTATTGAATCTTTTTGGAAAAAATACAAAGAGAATAAAAATCACTTGTAATCTCTATACTATTAACATATTGTGCATACTGTTTTGTAACCTGTTTTTTCTTAACATATTGTGGCCATTTTTCCATTACCACATATAATTCTCAGCTTGATGTAGTCTATTCTATTAATCAGTCATCCTATGAACATGTCCATTGTTTCTAGTCTTTTCCTGAAGTAATACTTCAGTTACCACTGTTCTATGTAAATTTTGTGCATATCTATGATTATTTGGATAAATCCCAAGAAGTACAAATGTTGAATCACATTTGATTTCATCAGTTTCACCTTTAGAGTACACATTTAGAGTGTCTATTTTTTGCAGCTTTATCAATTCCACTTATTACTATTTTAAATATCCATGTGTCTTGACGGGCAAAATAAAATTTTACCTTAAAAAAAGCAAAAAATGAACCTTTACCTAAACCTCAAATCTCACACAAAATTGAGTTCAAAATTGATTTTAAAAAGCATAAATGTAAAAATATAAAAAACAAAGCTTTTAGGGAAAAAAATCACAAGAAAGTCTTTGAGAACTAGACCAAGTAAGAAGTTCTTAGACTTTTAACCCAAAAACATGTTCCATAAAAGGAAAAATATTCAGATCCTCCCCACCCTTATTTTTTTACCTACCCAAAGTGCCCTTCTATTACTGTGTTTCAACTAATTTCTCTTTGTGTCTAAAACTTTTGCTATCTATATCTTGATGCAGTATTTGTGCATGTGTGTACACGTTATACATATACACGCATACACACACGTACACATATATAGTTGTTATATCTTATTGGGGATTATAGTTTTTGATTAAAAATGGCCATTTTATTAATAAATGTAATATGCTAAATTGAAATAATCTGTATTTAGCTTTATTTTGATTTGCATGTGTGTATAATATCTGTTCATTCCTGCATTTTATTTTTTGCTTTAAATATTTTGGGGCAATATTTAGGTGTATCTTTTGTATTTTCACTCAATTTGAGAAATTTTTTCTTCTAGTAGAAGTATTTAATTCACACTTATGTTTCCTCTTGCCTGGGAGATCTTATTTTATATTTTATATATTTTATTCTTCCTTGTAATTCCTTTGGTTCTTTCACTATATGGAATCTATTTTCTTTGAAATCTCTTTTCTCTAATAATTTGGAAATTATAAATCTCATTTGTTATTACTAGAAGTTATATTTCTTCAGCATCAAGGGTGAAACCTATTAAAACCTTCCAAATGTTAAAGAAACATATTTTTACTTTTGAATTTTTGAAGGTATAGTCTAAATTTTAGATTCAACATATCTTAAATTTTTACAAAAATGAACTCTTTCCTTCAAAATAATTTATGATATTTGCATTCCATTTCATAACCTTATGTATAATTCTTTGGATTATATTACTTAAATGGTTTTGCTACTCAGTGTCAGTCCTTTTAACATGACTTCTCCAATCTTGAGTTATTTAGGTTGATTTTCTTTTAGTTGGTTGAAATAGATTTTCAAATCACTGTTTCTAAGACCAAGAAAGGATTTCATGAATACTTGTGTCTCTGAAAATGTTTTTGCTATTGTCTTTGCACATGAATAACAACTTTGTTAAAGATAGAATTTCTGCCTAAAAATTTTGTAGCTATTGCTCTACCACTACCTTGTACTCTGGCATTGAAGGTTGTTGATAAGTTTGGGGCTGATTTTCCTTCACTTGATTTAACATGTTTCATCCTCTTGTTGTTTATGGGATTTTATTTTAAATTATTATACTTGTAATTAAAGTAGAGGGAGGATCCAAAACAAAATCCTACGTGTGATCTTTCAGATCCAATCATAGGAAATTACAAGGCTTTGCCTGGCAGATTCTCTCTCCCTACACTAGACTTGGTGCACAGTCAGTCCATTACAGTTTTCTGGAAGTAGATGCAGTTAAGAACTCAGGCTCCCCCATGCCTAAGACAGCCAGGATCAAATGTATGTCTGCTTTCCTGGTCCAAGTGCCTTCTGCTTATCAGGTACCTCCCCAGTAATGGCCTTAAAGAGTTCTTTGCCTGAGGCACTTTTCTCCACTCTAACTTGGTTCTTTTCCAGTCCTAGCCCTTCCCCCTACCCTACTTCCTTTCATGATATAACAGGAGTCTTTTGTTTGGAGCTCTTCAGCAGTGAGACAACTCCAGCATCACCCCACCACCCCACCCCCAATCTGTGTTGCATCCACCTGACTCCCCTGGTGCCATTCAGCAGGGAAAAATGTAACACTGGGGAACTAGGCCTTCTTTTTTGCTTCTTGCTTCTACTGTCCCAGTAAATGAATAAAGTCATGGTGATTACTTGCAGTTTGGCTCTTTGTCCTAATTGATCACCTAAGCACCTGACTGCATGACAAGTGTTTGGTTCAATTTATCTTTTTCTCTTCCTTAGAAATCTTTAAGTATCAGCAAATTGGATCTGTTTCTGAGCACCCTATGTATTATCTTCTATTTTCATCTCTGTCTTTTCCTTTATATTCTGAGTGAAAAATGCTTAGTGTTTCCTCCAAATCTCTGATTTTTCTTTCTTTCTTTTTTTTTTTTAAGTGTGGCTTCCATTCTTTGCTGCTAACGGAATTTTGCAATAGCATTATTAACTTTCTTACATTCTTTCCTGTTCACAATTAGGTATTTTCATATGTTAGTTTATTGTCTTACCTCTTATTTTTTGTTTCATTACATACAATTTTGAATTTTAAGAACACAAATCAGAATCTATGAAATTTACATAGTTTTACTATAAAAAATATTTCTCAGAAATGTTATTCTTTCTCTTAATTACTGAAATTATCTGCACCTAATTCTTTGCAGAATCTTTTCATAGGTAGGTATCATTTTAGTTTTTCTGTGTATTTGTCCTTGAACAAGAAGACATTTTTAGGTCTGATATAGATCTCCTCACTTGCTATAAGAGGATGCTATAAAAATTTTCCTCTTAGATCTTAATCTGAATGAGCAGTTATATAAATTTCTTTGTCTGGTTAAGGGATTCTGAAGTCTACGTGAAGAGAAAAAAGACCAGAGACATGAAGATTTCCACAGAAATTTCATCTCAGTTTATCCGCTTGGTTTGGTTAATCAATTGATCAGGGGCCAACTTGCTACCTACTTCTAGCATTCTGTCTGGTCTGACTTCCTCCTCCAGTTACCATATATAGCTAAGTTTGGATTCCTTTTATTGAATTGCTCATTCTCACATCAGAAGAGTCTTACTATTTTAGGAAATATGCCTCATTATCCACCAGGTAATTCTGGTAGGTAACTCAACTTTCTGTGGCCCCTAGAATACCTGCTTTCAAGAACTAATGATCTTATATTAACCAATGTTACTCCAATAAACTTAATTTAAAAAAAAATTTAAAAAAAGAGAAAAAAACAAGAAAAAAGTGAAGGGATGAAGTACAAATTAGTAGTTACAAAATAGTCACGGAGACAGTACAGTGTAGGGAATATAGTTAATAGTATCGTAATGGCTGTGTGTAGAGCCAGATGAGTGACAGAGTAATAAGGAGGATCACTTCAAAAACCATATAAATGTCTAACTAATGTACTGTACACCTGAAACTAACATAAAAATAAAAGTTAAAAAAAGAAAATAAGAAAAAAAAAGAACTAATGATCTATAGCAACAAGAGAAATTGCATGTGGAGTTGTGCTCCCTCTCTACTAAATTAGAGGGTTCTAGAACAGGTCTCTTTTAAGAGCACCTCTATTACTTTTCCTGAAATACCACATTTGTCTGAGGGAAAAGGTGTCAACATATTAAGCTCCTTTCTACAATTGGTGATTTCATGTGTGAATTATATAACAGAGACTCCCCAGAGAGTGAAATGCTAATGGAACTCTTCTATAATTTTTGTTATTAAGGACAATTTTCCTCTATTTTCATTTTTCTTTATTCATTTTGACCAAGATCTTGTGAAGGCAATTAATTTGATATTTATACTCAAAACTATCATTTTACTTGAGATTCTTTATTTCAAAAATAGTAAGTTTTCATCAAAAGTTTTTAAAATCTTTTTTTGTTTTTTTAACTTGAATTCTTTCTGGCAGTATTCACAAGATTACCCTAATGCTATTTATTATAATATTATCAGATAAAAGTAAGTAGTAGAGGTACTATTTTTAGAGATACTATTTATATTTCTTAGAATTATACACTACTCTTTCTGAGCATGGCCTTAGAGATCTAGTCAACAGTTCTTAGATCTTTTCAGTTAACAGACCAGTAAAATTTCAAAAAAAAAAAAAAAACAAAAAAACAAGAGAATTGTTTTTATTTTATAAAGTAAAGATAAACGACAATTTTATATAACTAAACTAATATTTGTATAATATCTTGGTACAGTCACAATCGCAATATAATTAATTTACATTTATGATCCAATGAAGAAATACTTAATCTCAGAACAAAAGACGGTCTTAAAATTGAATAAATTAAAAAATAAAATGGAATAAACTTAACTTTATGAAGAACTCACTAAATTTTCTCTATTTATCTCATTTAACAGAAAATTGATGACAGCTTCTCTGTGGCTTGGCAACAGTTCCAAGGACTGGTATTTGAAAACGATTTGATATAGTTCAATTGCCTTTCCTCAGAGATAAATAAAAGTAAGGCTCGGGGAAACTAAATGATGTAGCTAGAGTTAAAGGGTGGGTAATTAAAAGAAACAAATGAAAATCCATATCTTTTTATTCTCTCCAAGTCCATGAATTTTTCATTATATTATGTTCTCTCTCCCAGTTTAATTTCTTATTTTGAATATTGGGTGATCAGGGAAGGGTGGGAAAAGATGCCAGGTCAATTAAATTCACAATCTGGACATTTTACAAGCTATTTTGTATAAAACCTAAAAGATGGTCACAGCCCTTAATATCTTTGCAACCTTACTGAACAGCTTAATGGTAATTCAAACTGAAATTTTATAATTTCATGTGATACTGTTTTTCTATTCTATTAAATAGAATTCTATTAAATTGAATGAGTTTCTAATAAAAATATATGTTAGTCTACACCTTTACTGATTTTGACCCCTCAGCCCACACCCAGGGGATATTTGGCAATGTCTGGAAATATTTTTGATCAACTCACTTGGGGTGGATACTATTGGCATCTACATTGTGAAGCTTCATTGGGCTATGATATAAAATATCTAATCAATTCAATTAGTTAAGTTTAAAACCTGAGGTCCATATATATACAGTAGACTATTATTCAGCCATAAAATGAAATCTTACCATTCACGACAACATGAATGGAACTAAGTGAAATAAGTCAGAGAAAGACAAATATCATATGATCTCACACACACACACACACACATATATACTCTAAAGAACAAAATAAACAACAACACAAAAAACAGAAACAGACTCATATTTACAGAGAACAATTTGATGGTTACCTGATTGGAGAGGCAGAGGGGCTAGGTGAAAAAGGTGAAGGGGTTTAGAAGTACAAATTGGTAGTTACAAAATAGTCATAGGATGTAAAGTATAAGGAATATAGTCAATAATATTGTAATACCTATGTATAGTGCCAGACGGGTACTGGATTAATTAGAGGAGTCACTTCATAAATTACAGAAATGTTTAACTACTACACTGTACACATGTTAACTAATATAAAATAATATTGAATGTCAAGTGGAATTGAAAAAAAAAACTGGAAGTCAGTTGCTTAATGTAAGGGTATAGATCCTTTGGAAAATGAAAGAGTTAATTAAACTTATGTTTTTTATGTCACTGAATTCAGTTATTATTTTTATTAATTTTTATTTTATTGTTTTTCTATATATTATTTAGTGGTATCCCATCTACCTAAATATGTGTTTTACAAATTGATAATTAAAATTTGGATATCCAACTTCCAGAATTAAAAGAAGCTAGGAACTGAAGATAAATATTACTCAGGTATTGAAATAAAAAATAAACATGTGGTACTGGGACATAATAGAAGGTAACGATTATGCTACCCTACACAAAAGAGGTAAAAAAGGCTTGCACACCGAGGCTGCATTCAAAAGAGGACTAAGAGAAGAGCAAATAATGGATTGCAGGACTGATCCAGGAAGGGCAGTGAAAAACAGGACGAAGTTAAGAAGTAATAAAAACCATGAGCTGATCTCAGAGACAGGCCAAGGCCAATCCAAATTTTTAAATTTCATTTTCAACAAGGTAAACTGCATTTGTTTGTATACCTCTGAATACCACAAATTACATACTTCCATTATTAATTTATTACGTTAATTAATTTCTTACGTTGAAGTTATATCCTACATACATAAGTACACAACTTGTAATTACAGATTGGCTACAACTGTATGTATATATTAGTCAGGCAAAGGTTTGAATTCTAGCTTTGACACAAAGGATCTTAAAATCTCTATTGTGTGATTATCATTCTTGGGTTTGTTTTAAATCCATGTAACAGTACTTCTTTATTAAGAAACCGATTCTTTTTTTTCAAGAAGGTTTGTGAGGTACTCTTTTATTCTTTACCAACGATGAAACTACATTTATTGAACCAGCTGCAGGGCTAATGAAACCTCCTGATACCACTGCTTTTTCACAGCTTCTCATTACTCTATAAGTTAGGAATTACAAATGGAAGACATAAAAAATTCAAACTGTCACAATATTAGGAAAATAGTTCTACAGAGAACATTGGCACCTGAATAATAATGAAAACCTTTCCTTTCTGTAAAGGGAAATTATGTGGTCAAAATAGAGGAATATTACCACCCTGGAACCTCAGACTCTGAAGTCTAAGACACCAATATTCGAAAGAATTTGAATGTAGTTAATTCACAACACTCATGGATTTTAGTTTTGAGCTTCTGTGTGAAACCAAGAAAACTCATTTATCTTTGTGGTGCTGACCATTCACATATAGCCCTGGATTCTCTAGTTCACAGAAGAAACACAAAATGCTGGCTTCATTGATATGAGCAGCTGCATAAAATTAATGCTTCAGATTATATGTATACCTATCTTGGCCATATCCAGTGTTAAATTCCAAGTTAAAATGTCTAATCAATTTTAAAATGAATGTGATCACTGTCCCTAAAACTGAACTGAAGCACTAGTAAATAAGTAGCAAATGAAAATGTGAAAATCATTCAGTATTTATCGTGCAGTTAAATTAGTCAAAATATACACGTATGAACTAAAAATGATGAATAAAATAGCAATTATTTTTTGTCATTTCTCCTTATAAAGCCCTAATGACAGCAGCAATGAAAAAATGAGTGTATTTTGTTAAACATGTTTTAAAGATGAGGTAAATTTGTTTTTCACTTGTTTCTCTACTCAAATATTAAAACTTTGGAGAATAAAATAAAAAAAAAACTTTGACAAATTATGACATGGTAAAATAAATCACAACAAAAGAAACAACTGATTTAAAAAAAAAACACTAGATGATAATTGTGGGTCTAGCCTAGTTTTTCCCACTAACTGGGCAAATGAAGTATAAAAGCTTTCCTGGTTAACTACGATAGACAATATTTAAATGCAGCATTAGATCAAAGCTTTTAGTAATAGAAACATTTATTGAACACTTATACTTGCTAGGTAGTGTTGAGTGTTTACACATATTTTTAAACCTCATAAAATATGTGAATTAATAAAGTATTATTATTGTCCCATTTTAACAGTTGAGGAAACTGAGGTACAAAGAGGTTATATGAGTTGCCCAAGGTCAAAAAATTGATGTAGAAGCTAAAATTTCAATCCAAGAGGCCTGACATGAAAATGTAGATTCTTTATCAATGTAATACAAGATGCCTTATCACAGGAACTATTTGTATTGTTTTAGGAATATCGCTTAATCTTCATTGTTTCCTCATTTAAAAATAAGGAGTGATTCGCATTAGATTCTCTCTAAAGTCACTTTCAACTCTATACTTCATTACCACACTTTTTCACAAGTGCAATTTTCTAAAGCTTCTTATATTTTTAGTTTACAGTATTTTCTACAATCTCATGATCAAATTAAATATATCCTATACATACAGAAATTCAATTCTTTTCCAGTAACATTTCCTTAGAATGAGGCAATTAATTGGGACACCGTGGTGTAGTGGAGTAGGAATAGAAAAACTCAGTATCTCATCAAAGTCTTCTTACAGGTATAACCTTAGCTAAGTCATTTCATTTCTCTTGAACTCAAATTCTTCCTCTTTAAATTGAAAGGACTTGTCAATGTGTTCCATTATTTTGAGTAATATTATGTTGTTATTCTTGATCTGAAAAATCTTATATGATAAAAAGCAGAATTGATCCACTTTAATTTACTTAAAAGTTGACTATGCCTATCTTTTTGCCATGTTACAGTATTAAATCATCAACAAGAACACCTAGGACAGATAAAAATGGGAGTGGGCAAGAGGCATATTTATTTATTTTATTAGCAATTCAGCACAAAACAGTGTGAAAAAAAGTCTGAACCTGCTTTAAATTTAGGGCCTACACTGCTTTTGCTATTCCTTTTCTCTACTACTGCAGAACAAATACAAGTTGTTTGTATAATTCGATTCTTGCTTTTTCAATTGACCTGGCTCGTTGCCATTTTTATGTGACTTCAGTAAGACCTGTGTTTTCTGTTTACTTCCTTGTGGTCAACCAGAAACTGAGGTAGATATGTGAAATGTAATTATTGCATGAGTCCAAATCTATCTTAGAGAAAAAGATATCTGTCCATTATGGATGTCAATTCAAAGTTCTTCCATCTTTCCTCTTTAGTAATGATGCTTATTCACCCAGTGTATTTAGTAATCTTGAAAAATTATCAATTTATAAGCAAATTAATTGAATTGACATATATGAAGGCATTTCCATGTAGTAAAATAATGGGCATTAAATTATCAAGTCTAAAACTTCCTGAAAAATACTGGACACTATCCATATCAAAATAAAAATAAATTAATAACTTTACATATTAATAGCATAATGTTGTGACTTACAAAAGCAATTATGATTAGAACAGTTTGGGGTAAAAAATGGACCAGCTTCATAGAACTCTACATATAGAGACTTGCTATTGAGCCACATTTTAGTTTTTTTATTCCCACTTGGGCAACTAAGGGCATTTTTATTGTAGGAAGCTTATTGAGGGATATTTCATTTTTACTCATCATATTTCATACATAAATATCAAACTATATAAAAAAACACATGTGCAAGACATTAAACTATTAACACTATAATTATTTACTCCTAACTTTATTTCTTTGGCTTTCTACTTTTTATCATTTTTAAAGTAGCACTTTCTTATTTATTTATAAATATATGCAAGAAACAGTACCAACATGATTAAGGGACACCAATGAACCTCTCAAAATACTTAAAATGTTATTTTTCTGCATATGGTGAATACCAGCTAATTTCAAGCAAACTTGTATTCCACAGCTCCTTCAAAAAAAAATAATAAATTGCATATAAAATCTGTACTGCTACATTGTAATAAGAAGTAGGTTATCATGAGTTTAATGAAGCTTAATATTCAGGGCCCCTCATTTGCATGGTCCAGTACATTCTTTTTTCTAAATAGGGTACTCCAAATTAAGATTGAGGTGATACAATATTTATATCCATTCCCCCAGAACAGGTATAAATGTTTTCTGAATGAATATATGAATCTAGTCAATTTTTAACCTATTCTTTATTTTGAAAAAATTTAAAATAAAAATATACCTTCATATAAAGTATATACTTTAAAACAACTTTGTACAAGGTGTACATGATAATTTAATATACATATATATATACTGGAGTGATTACTACGGTCAAGCTAATTAGCATATCATCTCACAGTTACCTTTTTATGGTGAAAACATCTACTCTTAGCAAATTTCCAGTATTCAATATAGTAGTATCATTAACTTTAGTCATCATGCTGCATAGTAGATCTCTGGACTTATTCATCCTACATAACTGCAATGTTTTACTCCTTTGACCAATCTTCATTTTCCCCACCACCCACCTCTGGCACCGTCGTCTACCCTGCTTCTATGTATTCAACTTTTTTAGATTCCACATATAAGTGAGGTCCTGTACTGTTTTTCTTTATGTTTCTGGCTTATTTCACCTAGCACAATATCTTTTATATTTATTCATGTTGCTGTAAATGGCAGGATCTCCTCCTTCAAGACTGAATAATATTCTATTGTATATACATACCATGGTTGCTTTATCCCTTTATCCAAAGACAGACTTTTAGGTTGTGGCCATAACTTCGCTATTGGCTATTGTGAATAAAGCTGCAATGAACACGAGAATGAAGATATCTCTTTGAAGTACTGATTTCATTTCCTTTAGGTATATGCTATCATATGATAGCAAGAGCAATCAGACATGATAAAAAAAGTAAAAGGCATCCAAATCAGAAAGGAAGTAAAATTACCTTTGTTTACAGATGACAAAAGCCTATATGCAGAAAACCCTAACGACTCTACAAAATACCTGTTCAAACTAATGAATAAATTCAGTAAAGTTGTAGAATACAAAATCAACATACAAAAATCAGTTGTATTTCTTTACACTATTAATGATCTATCTGAAAAATAAAGTCAAGAAAAGAATCTCATTTATGATAGCATCAAAAAGAATAAAATACTTAACAATAAATTTAACTACAGAAGTAAAAGATCTGTACACTAAAAACTATAAAACACTGATAAAAGAAATTGAAGAAGACACAGATAAATAAAAAGATATCCCATGTTCATGGTTAAAAGAATATTGCTAAAATGTCCCCATTACCCAAAAACAATATACAGATTCAACATAATCCCTATCAAAATTCCTCCATATGGAATATATAATTCTAAAATTCATGTGGAACAACAAAAGACCCCAAATAGCCAAAGCAATCTTCAGAAACAACAACAGGGTTGAAAACATCACACTTCTTCATTTCAAATTATATTACAAAGCTATATTAATGAAAACAGTCAGGCACTGGCATAAAAATAGAGACCAAGAAAACAGAATAGAGAGCCTAGAAATAAATGTAGGCATATATAGTCAGTCAACAGACCTAATTTTCCACAAAGTTATGAAGAATATGCAATGTGGAAAGGATAGTCTTCTCAATAAATGGTGCTAGGAAAACTGAATATTCACATGTAAAAGAATGAAACTGGACCCTTAACTTACACCATACCCAAAAAATCAACTCGAAATGAATTAAAGACTTACACATGAGACTTGAAATCATAAAACTCCTAAAAAACACAGGGAAAAAGCTCCTTGACATAAGTCTTGGCAATGATTTTTTGGATTCGACACCAAAAGCAAAGGAAATAAAAAATAACCAAGTGGGACTACATCAAACTAAAAAGCTTCTGCATGTCAAAGAAAACGATCAACACAATGAAAAAGGCAACCTACTGAATGAGAGAAAATACTTACAAATTATGTATCTGATAAAGGGTTAATATCCAAACTAATATCATACAACTCAATAACAAAAAAGCTCAAACAATCTGATGTAAAAATTAGCAGAAATTTTAAACAGACGTTTTTCCAAATAAGACACACAGATGGCCAATGGGTAAATGAAAAGATGCTCAACATCAGTAATCATTAAGGAAACACAAATCAAAACAACAATGAGATACCACCTCACCCCTGGCAGAATGGCTATTATCAAAAAGACAAAATAACTATGTTGGCGAGGAATGGAGAAAAGTACCCTTGTGTACTGTTGGTGAGAATATAAATTGATGCAGCCACTATAGAAAACAGTATAGAGGTTCCTCAAGAACTAAAAGAACTATGATCTAATCCAGCAATTCCACTTCTGGGAATTTATCTGAAGAAAATGAAAACACTAATTCAAAATATACACACTCTTACGTTCATTGAAACATTATTACAATAGCCAAGACATGGAAATAATCTAATTGCCCATCAATGGATTTCTAGTTTGTGTTTTTTATTTTTTTAATTATTTTTATAATTTTCAATTACAGTTGGCATACAGTATTATATTAGTTTCAGGTGTAAAATATAGTGATTAGACATTTATATAATTTATGAAGTGATCATCCCAATAAATCTAGTACCTATCTGACACCATACATAGTTATTACAATATTATTGACTATATTCCCTATGCTATACTTTACATCCCCACGACTATTTTATAACTACCATTTTATACTTCTTAATCCCTTCCCTTTTTCAAACACCCTAAACCTGCCTCTCACCTGGACACCATCAAAATGTTCTCTGTATGTTTTATTCTGTTCTTTAAGTTCCACATGTATGTGAAATCATATGGCATTTGACTTTCTCTGACTTGTTCCATTCAGCACAATAGTGGCTCCATCCACATTGTTGCAGATGGCAAGATTTCATTCTTTTTTTTTTTTTTATGGCTGAGTAATATTGCATTGTATATATGTACCATTGGATTTGCATGTCCTTTACAAGAAGTGTTTTGGGTTTATGTGGATAAATACCCAGAAGTGAAATTATTGGGTCCTTCTTTGTCTCTTGTTATAGCCTTTCTTATAAAGTCTATTTTGTCTGGTATAAGTATTTTTTCATTTGTTTCCATTTTCATGAAAATATCTTTTTCCATCCCTTTCAGTCTGTGTCTTTCAATCTGAAGTGAGTCTCTTGTAGACGGCATTTGTAAGGGTCTTGTTTTCTTATCCATTCAGCCACCCTATCTTTTGATTGGAGCTTTTCCTCCATTTATATTTAAAGTAATTGTTGATAGTTATATAGTTACTGCCATTTTATTATTCATATGTTTTTTCTTTTTCTTCTTAAAGAAGTCCCTCTAGTATTTCTTGTATTACTGGTTTGGTGTTGATGAACTCCTTTAGCTTTTTCTTATCTGGGAAGCTCTTTATCTGTCCTTGTTTTCTAAATGATAGCTTTGTTAGGTAGTCTTCCTTGTAGGTCCTTGCTTTTCGCCACTGAATATTTCCTGCCAATTCCTACTGGCCTGCAAAATTTCTGTTGAAAACTCACCTGACAGTCTTATGGGAGCTCCCTTATAGGTAACTGCTTTTCTTTTGCTGCTTTTAAGATTTTCTGTCTTTAACCTTTGGCATAAAACACATCATAATGTGTTTTAGGGTGGGCCTCTTTGGGTTCATCCTGTTTGAGACGCTCTGTGCTTCCTGGACTTTATTTCCTTTGCCAGGTTAGGGAAGTTTTCCTTCATTATTACTTCAAATAGGTTTTCAATTTTTTGCAGTCTCTCTTCTTCTCCTGGTACCCCAATGATGTGAATGTTGATATGCTTGAAGTTGTCTTAAACTATCCTAATTTTTTTTTTTGGATTTTTTTTCTTATTGCTGTTCTGATTGGGTGTTTATTGCTACCTTATCTTCTCAATTGCTGATTCTATCCTCTGCTTCATCTTACCTACTGTTTATTCCCTCTAATGTATTCATTTTAGTTATTGTATTCTTCATTTCTGGCTGTTTTTTGTTTGTTTGTTTGTCTTCTATCTCCATTTTGTTTTCCATCTTTTTGTTAAAGTTCTCACTAAGTTCATCTACTTTTCCCTTAAGTACACTAAACATCTTTATAACCAAGTTTTGAACTCTGAATCTGGTAAATTGCTTGTCTCCATTTTGTTTAGTTCTTTTTCTGGAGCTTTGTTATGTTCTTTCATTTGGAACATGCTTCTTTGCCTCCACATTTTATCTGCCTCCTTGTATTTGTTTCCAGGTATTAGGTGGGGCTACTATGTCTCCTGCTCTTAGTAGAGTGACTATGTAGTAGGCATCCTGTGGGGCCCAGTGGCACAGTTTCCCTGTGCAGGCTGGTCACCTGAGCTGAGTTCTCCAAGTATGTCCCTTGTATGGGTTGTATGTGTCCTCCTGTTGTAATTGCAACTTGGTTGCTGTCTGCACATCAGTGAGAGGGACTGACTCACAGGCTAATTAGTTGTGAGGACTGGCAATGACCACAGTGGAGGAGCTGATATGTAGGGGCTGACTATGGAGTAAATTTCACTTTAGTAGGGCTCTTGTGTCTGCCCAGTCTGCCCTTGGGTGTGTCATCTGTGGAGATAGTCTGGTGGTGGTCCAGCCTGGTCCAAAGCTGGTCACCAGGCATGCCGGCCCCAGGGCCTCCTGAGAGGGTCCCCACCACAGGCCAAATTCAGCCGCAGCTTATGCCCTGCCTGGGGCCACAAAGCAATCCGCAGATGGTTGCCACCACCACTGGGCTTGGAGGTGCCTGGAGATGGCCGAAGATAGCTGCTGCTTGTGGCAGGTTTGGGGCTGCTGAGCAAGAGGTATGGGGCACATGGAGGTCAGATGCTGCTTGTCTGGGTTTTGTGAACCTTTGAGAGATTTTAGGAAATGTTGCAGCATGAGCCAAGACAGGCCATTTGTATGGAAGCGGTCTGGGTGGACTCGCAAGTTGGGTGGGACAGGGTCTCAGAAAATCATCAGGGTGGAGCGACTAGTGTTAGCCAGGCTGATGGAGACACAGCTATGGTGGCTGCCTGCCTCTGCATCCTGGGAGGTAGGAGGGCTCAACAAAGAAATAATAGATTCTGTCAGCATTCCTGTCTGGAAAAAAAGTTGTTCCTCCATCCCTCACCTTGAAGCCAGATAAATCAGTTCTTCCCTATATATCTCTGATACCTTTTATGCTGCTGCCCCAATGCTGGAGCTCAGAGCAAGTAAGTGTTCAGTGAGCAAGTCCATGGCTGGGCCCTTTAAGAAGAACGCCTTGGACGCCAGCCGCCCACTGTCACACTCAGCCACAATCTCTGCTGGTTTGCACAGTAAAAAGTTATGGAGACTTCTCTTCTCGGCACTGGAACCCTGGGCTGGGCAGCCTAATATGGGCCTGGGACCCTTCACTCCCACGTGGTGGATGGACCTCCGCAGCTGAGATATCCCTCCTGATTTTTAACTACCACAAGCAGGTATAGGACCAGCCCATTTTGTGTCTTTGCCCCTCCTACCAGTCTCAAGGTGGCTCTTTCTGTACACTAATTATATAAAGGTACCCCATGTACAAACAGTATGTTTGATAATTTGATATCATAACAGTATGATAGTTTGATATATCAAATATTAATGCATATAGATAAATAAGATTAGTCAAACTTGTTTTTCTTATTTTAGATAAGACAAAATAAATATTAACAGAAGTTCTATTACTTTCTTCCATGGCCCAATTGATTATCTTATGTGCCCTCAGGTTCATACAAAATATATGCATGGCATTTACACAACACTTTCGAATGTCTTAACATTGGAAAAATAAAGTATATAATTTCTCCAAAGAGTACAACAGAAAAATGGAAGTAAGTCATTGACAGACCCTTAGTCTGTGTATATATAATACAAGACAATAAAAGCCATTTTAAAAGCATTTAAAAGTCATTTTAAAAGCAAAGTAAATTTTTCTATTAAAATAAATGATACCTTATATTGTTAGTATAATAACATTAACCAATGCAAAAATTTGCAAAACTACTTTTTTAATTTAACAAAAACTACTCTGGATAATATAATTTTTCTCCTTTCTGTTTTCTTTTATCATCACACTTAGCTTTCTTAGGAGTCTTTTTTTTTTTTTTTTTACTTCAAAACAATGTTTTTGACATTTCACCAGAGTGTTTAAATTTGTGTGTTTAAATTTAAAAATGTTGATAGAAATGCTGGGTAACAAACTTCGCAAACTTATAAGTAAATGATACAATTACAGCAGTGCTTTTGAAATTTAATGTCAGCACAATTATAATTTAGCTACCTTTGATATGACCTATAAAAGATAAAGCTAGAAATATTAAATCTTTGAATTTCTAATATCTAGTATATATTTCCCCTCATAAAAATTTCAGAGATAATTTAAGAAACCATTGTTTAAGACAATTTAGTTGGTATTATATTTCACTGCCATTTTGCCTTTCCGTCAAATTCCTAAAGAAATAATTAAGAACATTAGAGAAATGAATGACAAAGAACAGTATTGTAGGGAAAATAATTATTTTTGATTAATGTGTTTCGTAAGTTTATTTTCAGATTTTCTTAAAGGATAGCACATCTACATTTTAAAATGCAATGAAAATAAGTAAATGCACACATACATTATTTGTGGTAAATAAATAACATGCATTTATCCAGAGAAATATATTTAAGATTGTCATTAAAATATTAGCACATGATAATAAAGCTAAGTGGTCTTTGAATGTCAGAAAATTACAATTGTGAAGTATTAACAGTACAGGCAAAAAAAAAACTGAGGAAAAATTCTTCAAATTATTATAAGGGCAGCAAAGAAAAAGTCTAATGATTGCTGATCCATATGAAGTTCTTAGAAGTATTTGTGAAGCTCTTAGAAATATTTATATAGATGAAGATATACTTCTACAATACATGGTGCAGAATAAAATTCTGGTAGCGGTGGCTACGTTGTATTTGGCGCACATTGCGATTTCAACCTCAAATTTTATTACTGTAAATTTTATCATTAGAATTTGAATGAGTAAAACTTTTAGCAAAGTAAGTTTTAAAAGCAAATTCCACAAACACTGCTTTTCAATCACTAGGCTTTCCTTTAAAAAAAAAAATCACTAAAAATAACAATTAAAAAAAGCTATATCAAGTTCCAGGGAAATACTGAACATACTCAATTGCACCAAAAGAAAATGTATAAAAGTAAGCTCAAACATCCAGCCTTAGGAGAGCTTGAAAAAGCTACACAAAACTGTATTTATTAAAATGGAAGGTTTATCTAAGCTTAAATACAAAGAATCTGCAAAAAAAAAAAAAAAATTAAGTGTAAAAAAGACTATACCTTATTTAGACTAGCATTCGATAGATACTCTAGTGAACATTAAAATGTGTAGGTTCAAAGTCAAAAGAAAACCTTGGAAATACATGTTCAGTACGAAAGCCTTAGAAATAGCTTTGGTGAAGATTTTAGTTTTTCTTTAGGCTCCAGTGTCATTATTTTTCTGCTAATTTGAGTTCCAACAGTTCGTTTATTTTATGTACTGCAGACTATATTGCCATGGAGGAAAAAATTAATCCAGTGTATTTCCACAGTAAACCCAGAAAGTCATATATTTAATTCTCTTTCCAGTCAAAGTAAAGAGAAAAATATCTACAAAGGACAGAGCTTAGGTCAATTGTATTTCTTCCAAGTTAACTGCCCCAAATAACCACACTTAAGCCAAATTTATTATATGGAAGTAATTAATTTTCAAATACTTTTAGACACCACATAAAAAAGACACAGGCCTTATTTTATTCACTCTAATGAGTTCAACAATTTGACATGGGTCTGAAAGACTGACTAAAAGATAAAGGAAGAAACACTTGATACAAAAAAAGTTTGAAAAGGACTACCAAATTTTCATCTCTATCCTCAAACTTTCTCCCTATGAGACAGATGGATATTTCTAACAGCCTTCTGGACACGTTCATGTAGGTATTCCACAGAGATATGAAACCTATTTTGTCTTGAAGACACTTTAGTGATAGTTTGTTATCAAGGCTATTCCTTCACATTCCCTCCAACCAACAAATACTATTTTATTTACTGGTGTTAAAATGTATGCAATCTGCAAATTTAGCTGCCACGAACAACTCCTTTTTCATATCTCACACTTCCAATTTAATCACAAAGTCAACAGATTTTTACTTCAGAAATGTTCAATTCCATTCCCAATTTTTAGCTATCTTGTCTTAACAATCCTATTTATAATTGCTTTACAAATGGTTAAACTTCTGAGCTCAATATTACAGTTCATTCCTCAAATAAATACCAAAATACTATTTATTAAAACCAAATATATATCTCTTCCTTACCTAAGAATTTCTTTGGTCATGCTACCGAACACGATTGTTCTCCAATGAATCACCAACATCGGCATCATCTGGAAATCTGCTAGAAAATTCAAATTCTTCAGCTCCACCTGAGATCTAATTAATCAGAAACTCTAGGGGGTGGAGTCCAGAAATCTGTGTTTTAACAAGCCCTGCAGGTGGTAAGTTTTGAAAACTAATGGTTTAAATTGGTTCTGAGCCCTGATTTAGTTTTTTAATACAGAGTTCATTAAAGCAGGGGCTCTCAACCTCTGGGCTGGAGACCAGTACTTGTTGGTCTGTGGCCTGTTAGGAACTAGGCTGCACGGCCGGTAAGCGGTCCCTGATGCCTAAAAGGTTGAAGACCGCTGAAAATTATTTAAAACTGTAATACAAATAGCATACATCATATTGTGCTGTATTATGTGGTTTTGGGAAGACATCAAAACAAAACTTTGCCTGCTATCTCACAGCAAAAAAACAGCACAATGTATTAAAAGGTTTATGGCTCTGTTCATGTTTCATGCTTATTTTAACTCGTCAAGTATATGCTGAAGTAAAATTTTGCAAACACATTATGTACAGGTGTATCTTGTTTTATTGAGCTTGACCTTATTGTGCTTCACAGATGTTATACTTTTTTTTTTTTTTACAAATTGGAGGCAAGATCCTTCACTAGCAAAATGGTTGTGACTTGCTTTATTGCAATACTCTGAAACCAAACCTGCAATTATCTCTGAGGTGTTTGCCTGTACCTGTATGCAGCATTCAATTAGTTGCAGGCAAGGCTCAGGTGCATGTGCTTGTCCCTTAGGCTCAAATTAAATAGAAGCTTACTGAGTTTTGTATACTTCTCTAATTATATTTGTGATGAAGTTACTTTAAGTTTGGGATAGAGTTATACTTTTTCCAGTATAGGTAATGAAATAATTACCTATAAAACTAGAAATGGATCCCTAGTTAAAATGAGAAATGTTAAAGAAATAAATGTTAACATGTATGTATTAAGACTGATTTGGCTCAAGATGTCTCAAGTTGTAATAGCTGATTTTTCAGCTAATATTTACTATACTTGTAACTATGTTCAAAATGAAATAAATATACTGGAAGCTCTCATGAAAGCTAAAATACAATGCTAAATTTCAGTGATAGTTATCTGTCAGTAAAATTTACATTGTAGTAATAAAAACTGATAACTTTTCATTAGATTTCATACAATGAGGTTTTGCAATTAATAATATGGTTCTCTGACAAGTTCCATAATTAGAAGAAAAAAAAAGTGTGCCTGAAGTAATTGTAAGTCTTGGCAATTAAAATGTGCTCAGAACAAAGCTACCATATCACGTATGAGCAAAAGCATACACAACTGGAAAAAAAAACATTAAATCTCATATTCCTGACATTGCAACAAATATATTATTAATAAACTGTTATTGAAAACTGAAATAAAACATCGGTGCATGTCTGAAAATGTTGAGAATACATAATTATTCTTCACATATACCTGATTAATTCAAATGCTGAGATTATGTAAAATCGTTCCAATTTAACTGGGTGAGAATATGAATGTGGCAGATCTCTCCATTTACTTATTCGTAGAAGTTTCTCAAATAGGTAAATTCAAGAATGGAAAAACAACAATGGAAAAGAAACTTTTATTGTCTAAATAATTTTTTAACATATCATCAACTAAACTGTTAGGAGTGTTGAGACAACTATATTAAGGGAAGTAGATAAAATTTTAAAATCTCAGAATTGGTAGCTCCTGTAAAAGCTGCTACCAGCTTTCATTAAGTACTAATTGTTCACTAATAAGGATTGAATATTAAGATATTTCAAAATCATTTTAGATAATCACATGTAGACTATTGTTTAAATTGGAGTTTTTTTTTAACTAATTGTAATGTTATGAATAGAAAATTTCAAAACATAGTTTTTATACCAAACTTAGGTGGGTGTGCTGAAGTAAGGTATAAATATCTCAAAAGAAACAAGAAATACTTTATTTATTAATTTAAAAAATCCCCTTTGATAGATATTTTTCAAATAAGAGGCAAACTAATTTGATTATCTAGATCTTGAATAAGCTGAAGAAACTCAATTTGAAAATATAGTCACAACGTTACCAAATTTATAAAAGCAGATAAACTATCAATAATGAAACTGATTCTTACAGTTAAGATTCGTTATGCAAGTAAAATAAATTCAACTGTTCTGAAATTTAACAGACATCAGTGCAAAGATATGAGTGTGTTTTTCTTAATGTTATTAATGAATATCTCTGAATATTATGATACATTATTTTCTAAATGAATGAAAAAAATGAACTCATTTATGAATCTATTTTATTACTAAACTGCAAAAGGAATACTTAATCTTTGACTCTACTTTGAAAACACATTTACTATTTCTCTTTCGGTCTGTATCAATTTATTTGAAGAGTATCCAGAGAAGGCAAAATGATTTTAAAAACATTACTATTTGCCATTACCTTTCTGTATGAACCAGAACTTTTTAAGCACAATGTAATAAAAATAAAATACAGAAATAAAGTGGATATTGAGGCTGATATAAAAAAACAACTTTTAGGTATAACTCCTAATTTAATTCCTCAGCATTCTTGTTTGACTTTATCTGAAGAATGCTATAAGTTTGAAATTGCAGGTTCAGTGTATATTAATAAAATGGTATTTTCACTTGTTAGAGTTCTGCAAAATGTGTTTTTTAAAAGGTTCTCTACAAATTAGAAAGTTTGAAATCTACTAACAAGATTTCAGACTAAATAAATCCAAACTCCTAATAATAGCATCATCTCTAGCTAGAACTAGCTTTCACTTTATTTTCCACAAGGAATACTTCATTCCTTGACTAAAACCGAATGCTATGTATTATTGGAACATACATAATTTTATGCCTTTATCCTTGCTTTTATCTGTGCCAGAAATGCCCTTAACCCACTTCTTCTGGCAAATTTTATTTTACTTTTAATATTCAGAAAAAATGTTCCTTTCCCTTGTGAGACTCATGACAGAATTAACCATGTTCTCTTCTATATGCTAGTACAGTACTTATCACCACCTATTATAGTTTTCTACTAAAATATATTGTCTCTCTAAATGTCAGTAAATCTTTTGAATGCGGGATTCAAGTTATATTCATTCTTGGATATCTTTTTCTCCTGTTATGCCCTAAAGTTTAAATATATGTACAAACAGATAGTAAAAATTCCAGGCAAGTAAAATAACAGAAAGAAGAAAATAAAGTGAGAATATTAACCGGTTAAGTTTAGTACCTAAAATTAATCATTGAGCAAGAATAGAATGGTACTATTCTCTAGCTAATGCACTCAAAGTGTGGGCTGCAAACTATTTACCAGTCTGTGATGAAATAAATATAAAAATTAGAATTAAGCATTTGGAAACGTTCAGAACAATTTGACAGTGATTGTTCTGTTGAATCTTTTTGGATCTCTAAAATTTCATTTTTCTAATAATTCATTTTAATTATATTTCTTAAAGCATCAATCAGTGACAGATTAGATCCTGAAAAAAAAATAAGATAGATTGAGAAGGATTATATTAGAGTATGGAAGATAGATAAAACCTTGATTATTTTTCAATGAGAATTTGGTTTAGAAAGAATATGATCTATACATAGTTTTGCAACATGTACCAATATAACTATCAATATTTCTCAAAGTTCACAGCATAATTTTTGATACTTTAAAACGGATCTATTAATAGAATTATAAGTGTACCTACACTAATGCATAACTAATATTTCCTTCTAAAATTATTTATGCGGAGACTAGATTTCGAGTTAAAATTAGGGCTTGTTTTTCTTACTGCCCATCAGACACAATGGCATAGCTGGCTAGTTGGTAAGGTTTTTCAGCTTTCTACAGCTCTGCCTGACCTGCGTAATCTCAAAACCTGGGCAACATATAAAAGAAAAATAATTATAATTTTTTCTTCAGAAACTCTTCTTTCAATACTTTTATTCCTTATGAGAGGTAAACACAAAATGTAAATATATATATGCCTTACTGTTAAAATGTACAGCTTAAACTTACTGGATTTTGTTAACCAATGCCACCATAAAAATAAAGAAAGAAAAGAAAGAAAGAAAGAAAGAAAGAAAGAAAGAAAGAAAGAAAGAAAGAAAGAAAGAAAGAAAGAAAAAAAGAAAGAAAGAAAATATTTTTATTTCTATCAAGAGAAATTAATTTATTTTCTCAATCCTCAACAGTACGTGTTGGCAAGCTTTTTCTGTAAAGAAGCAGATAATGTGTATTTTAAGGTTTGTGGTTAGGTCTGCTGTCACAGCTACTTAACTCTGCTGTTGTAGTAAGAAAGCAGCCACAGACGATATACAAACGAATGGGCATGGCTGTGTTCCAATAACATTTTACTTACAAAAATGGGCAGCAGGTTTTCGGATTTGGACCAAAGACTGTAACTTGCTGATCCCTGTTCTGTACCATAGATATAACACCAAAATGCAGTTATTAAGAACCAATCACATAGTAGACATCCAAAAATTGTCATTCTTTTTCGCATTTATCATCAGCTTTAAAAGTTTTAAAGACTGAGAGATTCATCAACAATCAGGTTTGCAGGAGATAGGACACTATTTTTCAAGATCATCAAAGTATATTAAAAACATTTTTTTCTCTTTGTCATTCATGGTATATATCTAGGGAACCTATAAGCCTTTCATATTATTATTATTAGATAGCAACACTCCCACTGGCTGGCTATAGAAAAAAAAAAAGATTTATTTACAGGAATTGCCACAAACACTGCAAAAATTAGTATATCTGCAATAATCCCCACAGAGCAGCCCTTTAAAAATGAACCACAAAACTTGGCCCAAAGTCATAATATCACAAATAAAACTACAATTCAGAACAGGATGCTTTTTGTTCAGCTCACATCTATTGAGCAATTTTTGTTTGCATTTTTAACAAACCTGGAACGTAGATTTATTTCATTTTGGGGGTTCGAGGTTGGCCTTCCCCAGCATGTGATCACTCCTTTCCTTCAAGGAGTGAGACGCAAAGCTCATTAAGAGGTCACTCTAAAACTGAAGTCAATCCTAACCTTCCCTTTTTCACCTAAATTCTAGACTCCCTAGTGGAATATATAGTTCTATGAAAAATTCTCATCATCATTCTAGAACTCTTTTCCCCAGAACGCAAGAGCAATTGCTAAATGTTTAATGTTTCCAAGGGAGTCTTACTGTTAGAGTTCTAATGTCTTAACATAAACAATCTTATCAATAAATCCCTCTGAAAACATTCCGGATTCTAAAACTACCTTTATGCAGATGACTCAAAAATCTCTATTTCACAATCCTCTATAAAGTGGCTAGTTTTTGTCTAGTAATGATTCTCAAAATATTATCATTGGAATATGAGTAGCCTTTGAAGAGTGGAATCAGGAAAAAGAAGAGTCTAAAAATATAAGTGAGTTCTCTGATGAGGATCCACACCAAAACAATAATGAGAAGGTGGTATATAATATTGTTCTGAGAATATGCTTTATGTGAGAGAGGAAAGTACCCCTGGAAAATGACTTAGGACGTATTTGGATGTCAACTGAGACCTAAAATTTGAGATGTAAAAAACTGTCATCACGGGGGCTAAATATTATTTCTTTTCTCCTTTTTTTCCTTCGTAGACAATGATTCTTCTGATTTTCCAGACTTTAAATTCCAAAATTACTCCTGATTACTTTCCATTTTGCTTGAAAATTCAATCACAAATTCTTCATAACTATCCTTTTTATTTCTTTTATACTACTGCCACTCACCATCCTCCCATATAGAAAACAAGCTGATGCCGTCTTCCAATTTTTCCTGGCAAGATTCTTCAACTTTTCTATATATTTCTGCTACAAGTCTTCCCCAAACACTAATTTTACTTTCAAATGTATATGTATAAAATGTAGCTTGCTCAATATATGGTTTAACAACTGTTTCCTAATAATAAAAAATATTTTAAACAGTTAAAGAATGAGGCAAATGCTTTAGAGTAGTAAAAACTGAATTTAAATAAATAAACAATAAAGATTCCTTTAGAGAAATTTAACATAAATGGAAAATAACCCAAAAAAGAAGCAAATGCTATAAGGCAAAACTTAAATTGATACAGCTGCTATTACTACTGACTCTCAGGATATAATATAAAAGTAATCAGAACTATACTTACATAAGTTATAAGAAAAATCAGGATTGGGCCTAAATGTCGGGGAAATATCAGCAGTGGTAAACCAAGTGACTTAGAAGTTGTCTAGATAGTGTTCTATGGAGTGAATTTCTGACTGGCTTACCTAGGCAACAAAGCAAGTTGCCAGTGTTACTACTTATGACACATCAGTCATTCTACCACTGGAGGGAGTCTGGTCACACATCCTTTGATGTGAATTTTACTCTAATAACTTCCTGTTCTTCACTGGGAATGAGTAAAACTCCTACCAAGAATATAAATTGGTTTAACATAATCTGATGGTTTTCAAGCTTTTTTTTTGTTTTCTTTTAAGTTTTTATTTTATTTTTGTTTTGTTTCATACCAACTAATAAAAATATATCATATCGCTATAGTCTTATCTAGGTCAAATAAATGAATCCAGAGGTCACATATGCTAGTATAGATCTATCCTCAGAAAAAAAATCATGAAAAAAAACTTTTAAATTAAGAACAGAGAAGCGCTCTGATGCAAATACCTACCCAAAGCAGGTATCAAAGTCACAAGGCACATGAAACAGCAAACAGTAGGTTTGAAGTAGAAGCTGAAAAGAGCTTGTAGAATTAAGGCTGACAATTATGTTACTGATGGGTTAGAAAAATATAAGCCTAGTATAGAGTACTGTAACTGTGATTGCAAAATTTATTGTCCTTTTAAAACTCAGAATTTACAGTTTCCATTGACTATACATGAAGCTGAAGTGACATAAGGATTTGCTAAATAAAATGCAACTGACATAAAAAAACAAATATTGGCAAAGAAAAGAAAAATAAAAAGCAGTTCATCTCAAGAATATATGTGGAGAATAATATTCCATTTACAATAATAATCATTAGTCTCTATTTTGCATGAATTGTGAGAAATGCTTTATGAGTAATACCTGGTTTAATTATTTTAACAATCTACAGGATCAACGTTATTATACCCATTTTACACGAGAAAGCTTGAGGCTAAACAAAAATTAAAGAATTTGCCTAAGGTAACAAGTGTCAATATTCTGTCAGAGGTCATTCTGATTCTAAAATGGTATTACCAGTAAGCTATATACATGTCAGTGAGACTGAGTAATGACTACCTTACAATCCTGTACTATGAAAGGTAACAGTTATGGGTACTCCTCTTAAATGTCTGCTTCAGAAAATGTCATTAAGGATTAGCTAATACAGCACCGTGCTACTAAGCATTTCCATGTTACTCTAGGTTTCCAAAGTTAAATTATTTTTAATTCACGTCAATGAGCAATAAGAAGGAAGTCCCAACTGATTTATAATTTAAATGAATCAGATAATGTCTAAATTTTAAAAATTATCTTTTTAACTATGTAAAAAGGAGAATAGCTTATTATTTATCCTCCATAAAACTATTGTTAGAGACAAAGAGAAGGTAATTTGTCAGCTTCTGTCCGTGAAATTTTTTAAAACGTGTTCTCTTGCTATCATCACAAACTCCAGAAATTATAATCTAAGCAGTGATAAAATGACTTGATCATGGAAATAATACTTGTTAAGCTAGGAAATCTTGGGGATGGATTAAATACTACACAACAAATTAATTTTGTTTTTTTCCCCTTATTATTATAACAAGAGTACAGGGAGCTTGGATAAATGTAAAACAACATATAGATCTTTCCTTTTCAGCAAGAAAAAAAACTTCTACATACATATGCATTATAAAATAGATGAAAAGTACAAGTAATGTAGAATTCGATGTATGAGGTCTAGGGCTGTTTTGTCTTATCATGAGGGTTAAAGTATCTATGTTAAGAAACAAAACTGGAAATGGTGTCTCATATTACTGATGCTTGTATATGAGAAATTAATGTACTTTTCCCTTCATTTAAAAGCTACAATTAAAGTATGTTATATATGCAACCTGAGGATACTTCAGCACAGCAGAGATGGAGGAACAGAAAACACTCTTCTACTTGCAATAGAGATTATACAAACTACTAGATCTACAACACATCTACGACCACAAGTAACATCCAGGCAGGGACCATATACTAACAACTAAAGCACACATGCCTAAGATAAAAGCAAACATGAGATAATGTGTGTGTGTATAAGAACCCTCTTGCTTAATTCAAAAATTCAATTATATGACCACTTGGACTCTATTCCATATTCTTCACAGACTATTAAATCCTTTGAGAAACTACGAGAAAAAGAAACATTGTGAATTCTTGCTAATAATGTAAACATTAATTTATAAGAAAACAGGCAACTGACAGACAGAAAATGACACAAAGGAGGAGAGCCAAGAAAACCTAAGACATAATTATTTTTACCAACAACTATAGCTCCTAGTTGATGCAATATGCAAAAAATTATAAAATTAAAAACACCTACAAGTGGATAGGGTAAAAGAATGTATATTTAACAATATATTATATTTTCTCCTTTTCTATTTTATTCTACTTCCAAGGAATTCATATTGCTCTCATTTTTTCACCATTGCCAGGCTAATAGTAGAGTAAAATAAAGTGAGAAAAGTAAAGAGCAAACAAGACAAATATATTTCTATGATCTTAAAATGATGAAAATACAGCATTTATTATGTGCTCAAGCACATAATAGATCCTCTGCTACATCATAATCTTTCTATGTTATACATTTATAGAAGTAAAATAATGAGACCTGAGAAGAAGTGAAAGGAAGGAAGTGAAGGGAGCAAATAGCATCTATCTAGCTGAAAATTTAATGGAACATTTTTAAATTGATCTGTAAGAACAATTGTATTATCTCCTCTTAATTATATGAAGTCAACTTAACATTTTTAGAATTGACATGTAAAGTCACAAAATAAAAAATGAAGCATTTCACAACATCTCTACACAAGCTATTTCCAAATTTTACACATCTTTTAATAGAAGAGTTATCTCTTTGTATTTGTTGGTATAAGCTTTTTATAAAATGAAACCCTAGTCAATTAATCAATATTTAATCAATTAGAAGTGTAAATAATTAGTAATTTTCAGTTATTGTTTAGTACTAGCACCCTCCCCCATAATTAAATGTTACATAATTTGCTCATTTTTCAGGATTCATAATGGGAACTGAAACTAAAAAATATTACCAAAATAAAATATCCACCATTCTAGAAGAGACCACAAAAAAGTGCAGCATTAATTTTAGCACTCTACACTATTAACTCTGTAAAGTTCATAAAAAGTAAAAACGTTATTTTCCCGAATATCTTTAAAACATGGTAAAGGCAATTTTAAGTATTGAGATTACTGGGTTCTGAGGAACAACCATAAGGCCTATTTCCAATAACTATAGTAATGAGCTTTTGATATATCATTAAAGTAAATAAAAATGAAATGTACTTATTATTAGATTCTTGGTTTTCTGTCAAACCAACCTGGGAAAATCAAAATATTTACGATGGTAATATTACAAAAAGTCATTTCACAAAAGTATAAACTAAAACCCATATGACTTCCTATGTGGTATATTAAAAATAATCTTTACAGTCTAACAGTGCAAGCTTATATATAGAATACCAAAATAATGATTTTTAGATGCCATAAATATATGCAACTATTACTATGGTGACCAAAATAGTCTAAGGATTAAGAGAATATAAGCAGCTTTTGCAAGAGTACTTATTTATCCATATTACGCCTGTTACAGAAATTATTTAAAGTGACTTTGGCTTCAAAGAGCAATTATTCTGTCTCCTAAGTTTATTAATAAACAAATTCAGTGTTCAGTTGACCTAAACTGTACTGTACAGCAATGCCTAACCAAGTTATTACCGAATAAATGACTTTGGAAACAAGACCTCTGCTCTCTATTTGGATTACCTATTAAGATAAATTTTACGTTATTGTGATTCTAATAGTATCTCTACATAACACTGGCTAAAAACATTTTTAAATCACTGTTTCTCTATATAGTTAAACATTAATTTTATTTACAGCCCAAATTGTTCAGGTCATCTTGATAACACAAATTGTTTTTCCATTGTCAGATGTACAATTTCACAATTATTTGGCCAATCAATTACTAGTCAGATGACTTCCTTATAAATGAAGTGTTATTCCACATTACTGAGATAGCACTGACTCTCGAACTACTTCAACTAACATAGAAGCACTAGAACTACCCATATTGCACATAGCACTAGCTTATCTCTTTAACGCTCAGACTTGGGTTCAATTTCCTTCTTTAGGAGACTGCCAACTTTAACAATAGAATAAGCCATATAATATCAACGCACAATGGCGAATATTAGCTACATATTCTGAATCACAGCAGATATATTAGGCCACTTCCTTTACAGATTTTTGACAGTTTTTCTGAATCACAGCCCCAAACCACGAAGCTTGTGGCTGTCCTTGGTGCTGAAACGCACTCTTTCTGTCCCTTCACTAAAAAACAAAACAAAACCCCAAACAAAAAAAACACAACTGTCGTCTCAATCCCATTTTGAGAGGATAAAAAGAATTCTAAATTGTGTGTGTGCGGCGTGGGGGGGGGGCGGTTTGTAGTTCTGAAGATGGGAGGTTTTAAAATGGAACTGATAAGTTTCTGGGCAAAGAATGCTAACTAGTGTGTGCGTGTGTGTGTGTGTGTGTCTGTGTGTGTAGGGGGCGGGGGGGAGGAATGGGAGGGTGCTAGAAACATCCAGAGGGCATTTCCCCTTCGATGCCGGCAAACCCAGGAAATAGGGACTGCGGCAAATATCAGAAACGCCTCGTTCACGGCCCTCGCCCGGGCAGCTCCACCGCCGGGGCCAGACGGGCGAGGATGGCCAGCGGCGCCGGAACCGGGAACGACGGCGACTTTCCGTGGCAACGGGCTAGCCCCGGGGTCCCATTGTTTATGGGGTCCGAGGAGAGGGCGAGTGGGCTGAGGGGAACCCTCACTTGCATTTATTTGCACAGAAAGGACAACAAAAGACTTGCCGCGGGTGCGGGCAGAGTCCGCGGAGCCGGAGCAGCCCCGGCGCCTGGCCCCGGGCTCGGCCCCTGTCTTTCTGGTCCCGGCCGCTCTTACCGTCCCGGTCGCACAGCTGAATGGCTTCCAGGCTGAGGTTTTTGATCACCTCCTCACAGGGGCTGGTGGGGCTGTTGAGGGCATGATCCAGGCGCGGAACCTCCATTTTTCTAACTCCCTCTCAAGCCCGCCTGCTTCGTATCCAGGCTCTCTCGGTGTACCGGGTGGGAGAGAAGGGAGGGAAAAGGGCAGGGAGTGGCGGAGGGAGGGGAGGAGGCCTGAGACGCTGAGAGTCCGAGGCTGAGTCTGCGGGCTAGAGAGCCAGGGCCGAGAAGACGGCTGTGGCAGAAGCGCCGGGGAGTGTGCGGCTCTGAGAAACCGAGAGAGCCCCGGCGCGAGGGCGGGAGGCGCGCGCTCCCGGCGGGGAGGGGACGCGGCGCGCGGGGAACGTGAGGGAAAAGGCGCGGCGCGCGCACGCGCGCGAGAGGACGCGCCCACCTGCTGGCGCGCGGCACTCCCCTCCCCTGCCCTTCCGCGCGCACGCGCCTCCGGTTGCCCTCGCGCCACGGCCCGCGCAACCCCGCGCGCGAGGCGTTGGACGGCAGAGCGCGCGGGAACGGCGGGCGGCTGAGGGTGCCGCGCGCTCTCCTGGCCTTCGGTCCTGGTGAGGGCGATTTGGCGTTCTTTCCCCCCTCACAGTGTCAGTCGGAGCCCAGGTTGGCACTGCGGCGTCTGCACGGGGAGGTGACAGTGTGCAGGTTGGTGGTTTATTAAGGATTGGAAAAAATAAGGGTCCAGATCCTCTGTATCGGGTTTTGGAACCAGCGGGCTACTTTCGCGCGCTCAAGGTCCGGGGCTACTCGACGCCCATAGCCTTCTTGCTCAGCCTTGCGTTCTTCCGAAACAGCTGCGTCAGTGTGAAAACTGAGCGAAGTAATTGAGGAGTGGCAGAGTTTGGGGACAGAACCAAGCTCCCTCCCTCCCTCCTTTCCGACCGCGAAGGAGGTGGGGTGTGCAACAGTACCTTGCCCTTAGGAACATAGAAGGAACCTTTTCTACAGTGGAGAATGTGCTTCCTCAAGTTACCCTAAACTTGTCTGCTCACTGTTTTTAGTGACATTTAAAATTCTGCAGTGCACTTAGTAGAGATGCAACTGTTTTTAAAATAAAATAGATACAGATCACAGCCAATTGACCTCTGTCACCATATGCTTCTTTGGAATAGTTTTTAGTTTTGTTGCTATCTCAGGATCAACAGTAGTACCCCTCCCCCCATTCTTTTATTGTGTATGCTTAGTCGAAATTAAAGTTCCTTTTTATTGATTTTCTAATTCAAACAAATGTTAACCAATAAAGTAACAATTTGTATATAGATTGCTATATGCTGCCCTTTCTAGCCACGTCCATTTAGTCATAATATGACTAAACCTAGTTAATTGAAGCCTCATAAAATAGAAGGACCAGCTTACGGTAAAATAACCCTGAGAGAAAACTTGACACAACTGTGGAAGATAATTGGGTATCTTAAAGTGAAGTGTCTTCATTTTGAACTTAGGTATTAATGAAGACGGATCTCCTTGTAGTTTGAGAGAATTCAGGTAGGGGTGTCCCTAAGGAGAGGATAAATTATTACTTGTCAAGAAATATGACAAGATGGCACTTACTGGTGGATTTCCTGTGTTCCAAAGCCTGGCTCTGGAGGACTAGAAATTGATATTGTCAGGCCAACAACAATGGGTTCACCTTTCAGAGTGCTAGTATCAGATTTATAAATCTCAAAAGGAACTGGGTAAACTAGATTACCGATTTATTGATTTACAGGTGAAAAATATAACTCATGCTTATAATTAAAACTATAATTCATACAAATATTTATTAAGCACTTGCTATGTCCAAGGACAATATGCTAGATATTGGAAAATTTGAGTTCAAATCTATCAGGAAAGAAAGACATTGGAAAAGTAAAATTTTGATGTTTGTTATGAAAGAGAAAATATGGGAAATTGTGGAAGCACCAAAGTCTGGTTAGTCAGGAAAGCCTAACTTTTATTTTAAGGGAATGGGAAATTATTGAAAGGCTTTAAATGGCAAATTAGCATGATTGGATTTGTGGACCAGAATATCTGTGTCATGGGAAGAGGGGTAATGTTTTGAGAAGTACTAATGTGACTTTCTGGGTATAAGACCTATTCAATCCAAGACACCTTTTTGCCAAGGATTTAGATTACATAGGAAATAAAAAAGAGTTAATATTTGACTTTTGACATTCAATATAGGATTTTTTTTTTTTAAGCAAGCTGTTAGGCTTCAAATCAAAGCATTATCAAGAAATAAAATAGAAATTTTTTTACGGTTTGACATATTAAGGCTAGTTCTAGTGGTCCAAATGATAGTTTCTCCCATAGTGAAGACAAGATATACTAGTCCATCATAAAGACTTAGGTCGGAAATTATATAAGGAAGATGATGGCTATGAGATAGGTAAAGTGGAAGAAAATTCTATTCTCTATGGCTCAGGATTATGGAAAAAAGATAGAAGTGCTCGAGGAAGGCAACCAACAACATTTTTACTAACTCTCATCTTGATGATATAAGGTAAGGGATTTTAGCTTTAGAAATATCCAGATAGGTATGGGAAAACTCAAGGACAGAAAATTTTTGTTGTAATTCTCAGATCTTTGGAAGGATATCACTTGGCCAGGCTGTTACCACATTCAGATAACCTTGAACAGGGCATCATAGTCAGAGGAAGAGCAGTTTACTTTCTGGAACTGCTGAAAGTTCCTTTGTACTCAGAAAGTAGCTGACTTGAGAGCTAGCAACTCTGCCATGAAGTCTGATGTTAAAAGAGCAAGGTGGTCTTCTAGTAAAAGCTCGAGGGTGGACTTTCTAGACCAGGGATGTCTAAAGTACCAAGAAGCTGGGACCTGTCATTCAGAGATGGCTACCAGGCCCTGACCAAACTGAGAAAGCACAAACCATGAGTTTCTCCAGCCACCAACTTCAAGTGAAAGACCAGAAGCAACTAGGCATACAAAGGATGTCGTCACCACAGAGACCGGAGTAGAGAAAAGACACTATTCAAATCCAGTAACCCTTTGTCCCAGTGCCTCAAGGTAATGGAAGCTCCCCTCTCCTGATATTCCCAAATACAATCTAAAATAGTATGTTGAGGAACGGTTGAAATCTGAAGGACTGAGAATCTTACCTAAAAAAAGATGAACTTTACCTAAAGGAACTAATTAAAATACTGATTGAACCTAGGTTCCTGGATTAAACCAAAACCACATATTCTCCCTCCCTTTTATATCAGTGAATGAGATTTCATGAACATGACCAAATCAGTTTTAGCTAAAATGAAAATTCTGCCTTTTCTTTTCATACCTAAGTTGCAGTGTAATTGCAGTCTACATACATTTAAATCATTTAACTGTTAGCTTGAGATACCCAATATTATAGTCAAAATACTATCAATCATTTAGGTTTCAACTCAAATGGTATATTCTCTCTAAAGATTATTCTCTCTACCAAAAATCTCATTTTATTTCCATGGGGCTTTATTTGTTTGTGGTTATCCACAGACACAATCACATTATGACTTATAATTTATTAGTATACATGAAGGACAAGATTTAAATTTGAAAAGGACCTTAAATATATCCTAATTCAATCCCCTATGCAGTGTTGAAGTTGTTTATCTTTTAATAGTAAATTAAAGTCATCATGAAATAATCCAAAGCCTTACTCATTCTGAGCCCAAACCTTCCTCCTATAAAGTCAATACAAAGACCTTAATTTTCCCCTCTGTTGGTCATTCAAAATAATGATAATCTTCCTTCTGCTGCCTGCTGTATACAACTCTCTGGCTAAATATTCCTAGTTTTTTCAAACACTTCTGATATCACGTTGGTTTGCATCCCTCTCTCACTCTGGACGCTCTTAAGGATAGCTCAAATTTTCTTAAGAGTCAGTCCGTAGGTGAACATACCAGGTGTAGAATATAGTAAGAATGTGAAGAACAAAACAGTTGTCTATCACCATCTTTGCTCTATATGCCAGACATCTTGTAACAGCCCAGGAGCACATTAGCTTTTCTCAGTGATATCACTCTGCTCACACATCCTGAGTTAGCAATCAAATAAAACCTATACCTCTTCCATGAATGTTTCTTATTTCCCCTGTGATATTGTAAAATTTTAGCACATATTACAGTATTTACATAAAGAAGATACTCAGTACAATTTGCTGAATAATTTGATTGAACTTCAATACTTCGAACGTGTTTTATTATATTGCTGCAGCTAGCCTAGGATTTTGTCAAACCCAAAGAAAAAGTAGGTTACAGAGTTCTTTAGGTAAGCTTGTAAGTGCAGAAGTCATCCTTAGATGAACTACAGCCCTAGGCACAACCCAGTTTTTTTTTATGGGTAGGCAGACAAAAAGAACCAAAGCCAGAGGTAAAAGCAAACTCCCAAAAATGCATGGTAAATGGAGTGTGGTTTTTTCCTCTCATAACATTAGAACTTTGCCTAGGTCCTTATAACAAAAGGTAGGGTAAGAGAAAGCTCATGATTGACAGAGACAAACTTGAAAGCAACTCATGTTTTAAATTCTTTACTCAGATTCAAGTTGAGTAGTGTCTGGACATGTGAATATCAAATGAGATAATACATATGCAAGTGTTGGATGAACTGTAAGGCACCTCACAAAGATAGGGTATGGGACCCTAAGAATGTTATTAAGAAAGGTTATCTGGTTAATTTTACAGTACAAATTTCTAGAAATATTTAATAGCTATTTTAAAACATTAAGAACTTCTATATTTGGAATATCTTTATGGTTTTGTGTGTTGGGGCCCTTAAAAATTACATGAGATTATGTTTGCTTTTGGTTTTATCTCAGTGGTAGATTTTTGCCAAGTCCATAAACAAATGCTCAATATTGAATCTCTCCCCAACATTTGACTTCTACACTCCTAATCCTGTATCATCACATGATGGGAGAAGGTGGAGACCTATGATGACATGATCCATTACAAATTCATCAAAATTCCACTTGCTTGACAGTTCATTCAATGGCTATCAAAATTCCACTTGCTTGACAGTTCATTCAATGGCTATTGCAGACTTTTCTCTTTGAAACCCCCAGCTCCACACTCACTTTCAAATGATGACCTCTCCCTCTCTCCTGGAAAAAAAAATGAAGGCCAAGTGAGGATTCTCATTTGTTATCTTTAGCTCAGTAGGTCCTGGTAAAACGTGCTCCTTTTCCTTCCTTCATCTGTGCTTTCCATTCAGTGCTTGTATACAGCAGAATAAAATTAGCTTCCTATTTTTACCCCTTCCAGTTGCTTTGGTGTTTTTTTTTTTTTTACTCTCATTTATTTTTCTTTAAAGATTGCCAGATCTCCTTAACTTTATAAAGTATCTTACTCCAACTGAACAGTTTCTATCCAATTTCTTAACATTCTAAGGTATGTAAGGAGCCCATTATAAATTGTGAAGTAGTATAAAAATGTTATTCATTACCTCCATTTCCTTTTAATCCTTATACAATTTATCATCTGTCTTCAACACTGATTCTTACTCTTCAAATGTCATCTTTGGATTTGGTGAGATTTTTTCACATCACCAAATATAAAGGCCTTTTATCATCTGCATCCTCTTTGATATTTCAGCAGTTTATTTCTGCTGAACTTCTGTAGCACCAAACCCTACTGGATCTCTTCCTACATGTGTGCTTAATGTTTATCAACTCTAGCTTCTAAGCTACCCTCTTGAGTATAGGTGTTCTTTAAAGTTCAGCCTCTGACATTATATTCTTCCCTGTTTAAAGCCATTTCCTCTGAGAATGCATGTATTCCCATGAATTTTAATGTCTTCTTAATGTTTAAATCCTCAGCTTATCATCAAATCCTTATCTCAAGTCCCTAACTATAAACAAAAGCCGTTGTCCTATTTCCAACTAATGAACATTTTTATTTACGTTCCCATAATCATTTCTAATTAATCAGTTCATCCCCAGAACTGATTGCCTTTTCTAATTTCCCTCATTATAGTCACTAGCAGCAGTATCATCTTAGTCACCCAGTATCATCCAACTTTCTGGTTTTCTCTTTTCCTCTTTATGTCAAACTATCCTCAAAAGAGTTAAAATTTTGCAATTTTTCTTGAATGTGTGATTTTCTTCCTGAATTATAAGTGCTACCATCACATTTAGGTTCTTATCATTTTGGTAAGATTATTGAAAATATCATGTACATATTCTTTCTACCTCCCTTTTTAAATCAATGCTGCTACTGAAATCAGCCCTTTAAAACATTGTGTTAATCAGAACTTGCTCAATTACAAAGGCTTCCTATTTTCGTTTCATAGTTAAAGGTGAGCTACTAAAGCTTTTTAGGCAAATTTATGACAATTGCAGTGGTATAGGAAGATTAATCTGCGTGTGTATCATAGGGTAAATGGAATGGAGGAAGACAGGAGTTTAGGAGATTATTATAGTTCAGGCGAGAACTTGCAAGTTGTTATAGACTAGGCCAGTAGAATTGGAAATGGAAAGGAAGCAATGATACTACACTATTTGTTTCTGAGATTTAAAAATCACAAAAAGGAGAGGTCTTTCAATATTCTGATATTTCGAAAGATTAAATTGTTCACTCAAATACTGATGGTTTTATTACTATAAATATTAACACTTCATGTCATATGACATATGAATCAAGAAAAATGTATTATACATACTTTTTCTATGTTTAAAACCCAATAGTTATTTTCCAATGATAAACAAGTAGACTAAGAACTAAAGCAACATCTAGTTTTTATATTTGTAAATAAACAAAGCTCAACTACAAATGGCTCTCAGAATAGCATGTCTTGAAATACCCTCTGCAGTCACTAGTCGAAGTTTAAAAGGAGTTGGTGTTGAGAGGAAGAAATCTTGGGGGAGATGGAGAAGAAAGAACTTTTCTATAGTCTGGATCACTTTGATTGAGAGCCTTTCTCTTTTCTGGTCCTTCTCCTACTAGTCAGGTTGTATCACAATAGAATATTTTCAGAATGTGTTCAAATACATAGCCTTCTGTTAAGTACCATGGCATGGAATCTTGAAAATAAATTATATATGGTGATCAGAGTTGTAAGTATATAGCCATAATTCCTTTGCCACAAATTTTGGGTTCTTGGTTTCACAGATATGTCTTTCTAGTTTTGAGTTTTTCACCAGGTTCAAAACAAATTCACTTACATCTTTATACTACTGACAAACAGGATCTCTAGTCTAGTTTCCCTTGAACATGGCTCAGAACTGCTCTACTGAAATTCTGATTTAGTTAGTATCCTCTTAAATCTAACCACAGGTATTTTCTGATGAGTTTTTTTCTAGGATTTTTATCTCAGCAGAATTAGAGCTGTGACTTTTATAATAATTAACACATTTTGGTTCCCAAAAGTCTTTTGAAGCTAAAGAATGCCTGCAGGATCCCTATAAGCCCTCTCATTTTTCTGAACACCCAACCCTCTCTCAAATTGTAATATAACATCAGTGATGTTATATAGTTCACATTTGCCATACACTCATTAGTATGATAGAAGCCTAATTCAACAACCATATCCTGCCTTGAGACTTTCTCTGTAATATTTGCGTAAACAAAACTACCACAATGCATTCAATTGGAACTTAACTCTCCCAACTCCATCCACATAAGGCCTGCTCCAAGACTCCATAAAGGGAAAAACTTCAGGGTAGGTAGAGGCTTATAAAAGATGTTACTCAGTAACATCTACTGAATGGTTATTCAGTGCTGTATATGTATGTATGTATGTATGCATGCATGAATGGAATCAATGCATATTATTGAGTGGCCGTTAGGTTTTCTGTGATAATACAAAGAGAGACACTGTCTATGCCAACGTCTACCTCTTCCCTAAGTTATTGCTGTTATTCTAGAATGCAGAGAAATGGAGTTGCTTCTGGTTAACTAATTTTATCATGAGAAGATAACATTATAAAAATTAGCACAGTAGCTATTCATAGGAGGGGGCTTCAACTAGAAAGTGGCAGTAGTGAACGCCATGGGGACAAATAACTATCACTTTATGCTCTTCTCAATAATGTCCCTATTGCTAGGACACACAAATTAGACTATTTATTGTTCTAATATGTGTTCATATTCATTGTATAATCATAAAGCTGTTAAATGCTTTAACAATTGGAAGTTGTTAAAGTTATTTACAGAAGAAAGCTCCAGAGTCAACATCATATGGAATCAAACATTTCCTTCCACTGTCAATGTTTTCCTACTTATCTTAGAGACACAAAACAGTTAATTCTTCTTCACATGACAGCCACATATATGATTCAAAACATCTTATCTCTTCTGATTTGTCTCTTCTCTGCTCTAAATCTTTCCCGATACTGCAGCTTGCCTCGAAGGATATTGAGTTCTTGCTTTCTTCTGAATATGCCTTAAAATTGTATACTTCTCTCCTGGAATATAATGCCCAGAACTAAGCAAAACAAATTGGGGGCGGTTTGATCACACTAAAGCAACTCATCTAAACTGATTACAAATTTGTGCTTTTACATAAATTACCAGTTCATTCACAGTAAAAATCTTTGATTATTTTTTGACAGTGTATGGCTATTCATATTTGTGTAGTCCTTCACAGTAACTTTCATTTATTATGAAAGTTACCTTCTTGAAGTTTTGTATTTCTAAGCTGAAAGAAATGACTACAGGTCTCATTTTTACAAATCATGGATGATACTAAAGCTAATTATGCATAACATCAAAAATGAAGTAACTACTGCAGTGTAGTTACATTTTATGTAGTCTCTTGATTAGTCTATGGTCCTTAAGACCTTTAAATCAGGATATGTCATGAATCTTGATAATAAGATTTTCTATTTATGATAAGCACCATATAACCTCAAAGTATCTGTGGATTCACACATTTTGTGGGATAGATCATGGGCTAATCTTCCACGGTGTGGCAGGTGTTGACAGTCCATGAAATGAAATAAAGAAATTTTATTTCACACAGCAAACCTGACAGCCTTGTAAGGATTTAGTTGATGCTGCTATAATGATAAGGGAGATTATTTCTTTGTTCTCTCATGTGGTACCATACAGTCCCATATTGCATTTACTTTTTCCTACATAAAAATGTTGCTCAGCTAAAATGGTGATTTGACCATTTAAGATATCACAAAACTGAGGAATAAAGGACACTTAACATAGCCAAAGAGACTAAGTCTACAGAGACACTGTATAGAGAGTAAGCCTACAGAAAAGGTCCTACAATCCCAGGGAACCAGACTGATAACAAATATAAAATTAAATTCTAAGCCATCACCTAGCAAAGCAGCTTTCTAAAACAGACTAGGCACATTTGGTTTCAACCTTGCCATACATCACATTCTGTTTCCCTGGTTTCTGTTCCATATTACTTTACTGTCTTACATTTACAAATCAATTATTCTTTCTAGGTCTTTTTCTGTCTTTTTTATAGCATAATAGCCAGATGCCCCTGTGAGGTAGAGGGAGGAGGAAAGAGAATAACAACAAAAGAAAAACAAATATGATGTTCAGTGGGACCATTATAGGTCCTCATTAGTCAGTGTCAAAGGATGTCTTGATGTGTGACCCCAAACAACTGTTTACTTCAGAAAATATATCAGTATGTATTCAGTCAAACTAATTTATCTGGTGTTACGTGAACAAATCAATCATCCAATTTGTTTTATACTTTTAAAGTACTTTTGTGAATATCTTATTGAAATCTTGCTAAAGTTTCTTAAAACACAGCTCATAGTGACATTGTTCTTGTCTTCATAAGAGGCTGTGAATATATAGTAGTAGATGGTATACATGATTCTGATCTCATCTACTAATGAGCAGCAAAATCCTTATGATCAAAACCTATGATTGATTTTTTTCTTCTGCCTACTCACATGCAGATTTAATTTGGATATATTAGTTTCTATTTCAAGGCTCTTGTCTTTTTCACTCCTAAAGCTTCAGTGCCTTTATCAAGATAATGGCTTCTAAATGATTTCAAAGGGTAAACTTATGGAATTGTTTATATAGCTGAGTTATAAAGTAATTTAAAGCTTTCAAGTTTTATCCTTGACCCCTGACTAGATCTGTCTGCTTCTGTTCCTCAACTCTCCAGACTATAAAAGCTAAGTCAGTTAAAAACACCTTTTCTTTCTTTCTTTTTTTCTTTCTTGTTTACTCTCTTCCCTTCCCTTCCCTTCCCTTCCCTTCCCTTCCCTTCCCTTCCCTTCCCTTTTCTTTTTTCTTTTCTTTTCTTTTCTTTTCTTCTTTTCTTCTCTTTTCTTTTCTTTTCTTTTCTTTTCTTTTCTTTTCTTTTCTTTTCTTTTCTTTTCTTTTTTCTTTTCTTTCTTTTCTTTCTAATGGTAATAGCCTGTAGATACTGAATAGAAGGGGAAGTTTGCTACATCATTGTCATAAAGACTAGAATCAACAAATGTAAAAACTCTATTGGCTTGATTAATGCAGCTTAACGATGTATAGTCCCACATGGTGCTAGGACACACGGAAGTATAAGACTATTCTGAGATTGAATTTACCGATGAGAAGGAAACAGGCTACTGCCATTGAGTAGACCTCAAATTCACACAAGTAATTTGCTTTTCATGATATGGTATATGCTATAAACATTTTGTGATCAGAAAGAAACACTGATAGTTTTCTAGTATGCCAGCATATAGACTAAAAAATATATAAAATATGACATTGTGCTATCATCCTATTTTACTCTTCTTTCATTTTCCATGTTGTTTGTTTGTTTTATTTTGCTATATTTAACATTCTGTGTAGCAAGTGTGCGCTTTAGAATATTGATTTAGAAGAAGGATATATGGCGAATGAGAAAAAGAAAAAAATTTTAAAACATTATGAAGATATTTGTAAATATTGATGTTTGACCTTTTGTACACAGAGAAGTAGAGCTTAGAGTAAGGCAAAATGTGGCAAATGCTGTAGGAGAGGAAGAAATCATGTGCTGTGCAAGCAGAGAGAAGAGCGAAATTAATTTCAGCTAGGGAAAACTATGTGAATAAAACACTCTTCCTGAGTGCTGGTAAGTACAATAAACTAAAGTACCATCAGGTTGCTTCTGTAGGCTCTACATTGTACTCAGAGTGCTGCTGAGTCAACTGTTTTAACCTTAAAGGAATATACAGAAGCACTCATCTTACCCCTAAAAACATTTTTTCTCTTTTTCTGTAGATATATCAGAAAAAAGTTGAGTAAATGGTGCAGTGTCAACATACCCGATATTTTTTTTAGTTTGGGTCTTTTTAATGAACAAGAAGGATGAGTGCGTTATGTGCAAAGATTTAACGATGAATAATGAAACCAGTTATATAGAAAACTTTAATTTTAATATAGTGAAACTACTTTTGTATAATATAAACCATCTCCATATTATTACAAAGGCTAATATTTAATGTATTTATTTTCTTGTTTTATCTACAAGAATCACTCAGGTTGGTCTGGCAATGTGATTCTTTGAAAATCTGGGCTTTTCTAAATATTGACTTAACTCTGGTTGTTTTTGAGTGATCACCTATCATACCATAAGTTTTACTTTTAAATTAAAATTGAAGTTATTTAATATTGTTACCTTACAATATATTCCATGACAATTATATTGAAAGTATCCAAGGCTTTTTAATCTCCTATAAATATAAGTTATATTTCTTTTAATTAAAATGTAAATATAAAAATAAATTTATATTCTATGAGAAGATATAGATATATATAAGAATGCATATTTATGTGTATATATACACACACAAATAAAGCCTAGAAAAACAAACGACCTGTTTATAGATGCTGCCTAATATTACAACAGCACATGATTTCCCAAATTTATAAATGGTTTTGCTGGTCTATACCTATTTAGCTCTGCGTACATGCATTATCATTTTATAGAATGCAACTTTTCTATTTTTAATTTTTACCTCAGTGAGTTTTTATTGAGATATGCATGTCTTTAGTACATGTGAGATTTCCACTGATCTATTCTGTATAATTAAACTCCATGCTTACAAAATATAAAGGTTTTTGTATCTCAACTTAGTACATTATAAAATTGTAAAGTCATCTTTTATAGTAATGCGTATTTCATAATCAGGACCATTCACCCATTATGTCTTCTGGGTTTTTGCCAGATATCTACCATCAAGAGCTAACAATTCATACTTTAACCTTGACCCCAGTGTGA
The DNA here is from genome assembly GCF_000151845.1 of Pteropus vampyrus. NCBI lineage: Eukaryota > Metazoa > Chordata > Mammalia > Chiroptera > Pteropodidae > Pteropus > Pteropus vampyrus. The sequence continues at coordinate 22,833,120 of NW_011888784.1, read as the reverse complement.
AGTTACAGTTATTAAATGATGAAAATATAGGTAAATATTTCCAATGCATCTAATTTTTTTCCTACTTAAAAGATACCTAAAACAAAGGTAATAATTAAGCATACTTATGTCAATTCTATGTCCTATGACTTCAGAGTTATGGGCTTATAAGTGACACAAATATCATATGTTTTCTTAAGGTCTTTATTATAGACATTTCCATATGTGTTAATATATTTAGCCTTTAAAGCCGAAGTGGGAGGTCCTTTACCTTGAGCCCGAGCTGCTGATGCCCTCCTCAGACTGTGTCTACACACTCCTAAACTGTACCAACGTAACACATAAATCCTGGAGAAAAAAAGCAATATCTTAAATAATGACAACTAGTATGATTAAACTTTCTGAGTTAACCAATTAGTTTTTTTAAAACTTACTTGAATGAAAATGGTTTGAGATTCATAGAATAATGGCAGGTAGGAGTTTTTTGAGAATTTATAGTCAGTTCTAAGTACGTATATTCTTTTAGTACTCAAAACGATCCTGTGAGATAGATATTATTTTTATCCACATTTTACACAGAGATGTCAAATACTTTTTCAAAGTCACAGAGCTTGCATTTGAACTGAAACAGTTTGGCTTCAGGCATAGTCTTTATATTCTGCAAAAAAGAAAAAATTTTATATATATATATGTATATATAGGGAGGGATGGAGAGAAGGAGGAAGAGAGAAAGAGAATATATTTTTATGTGCTCAAATTCAGTGTTTTTATTTCTTAATAAGAAAGAAATACTGGATACAATTTCACAATTTACTACTATAGTTAAAGTTTTCACAGAGAAAGAAGAATGACTTCACACTTTCCTTACCCTTTTTTCTTTTTCTTTACCCTTTCTGAGTAAAGAAAAACACCAATACTTAGTCATTTTCAACTCTTTTCCAGTATTACATTATTTCTTGCATCATAGCCTATTGGCAACTTTTTCTTCCTTCCTTCCTTCCTTCCTTCCTTCCTTCCTTCCTTCCTTCCTTCCTTCCTTCCTTCCTTCCTTCCTGCCCGCCTGCCTGCCTTTTTTTGTGGTGACTGCGATGGGACACTAGAGACTTGGGGGAATGGATAATGGATTAGAAACCCTCCCTCCCTCCCTCCCGCCTGCCTGCCTTTTTTTGTGGTGACTGCGATGGGACACTAGAGACTTGGGGGAATGGATAATGGATTAGAAAGATTTGCATTTCCTTAATCCTAGCTTCATTGGTCAGTTTGTGAAGCACTTGTTTTTGAAATGAAATGAATTTTTATTTTATTTTTTTATGAAAAAAGACAGCTATGCTCTAATCCTTCCAGTGATAGAAGGAACTCCACATATGATCTATGATTCTAGGTCAGCCTAAATTACAGCTTCAACTATATACAGACAAAAATTCATGGATTCTGTAAACTGATGTTGCCTCTGGGATTATCTACATCAGATTTGCTGAAAACACAGAATGAATAAGAATTAAAATACCCTTAAAAATAGCAAATTGGAATCTTTAGACTCAAGTAATTTCTTTGATGATTTTTACTTAATTACTATTCTTACTGAATCTGATCAAGAAATGATGATCTATCTTTAGAGTTATTAATTTTAGGCTATTTATTTACAGAGAAGGTGAATAAGGAAAACAAAATAGCAACCTGATTATAATGCCTATATTTTTCTTTGATGCAAAAATAGATAAAACTTCATCACGTAATCATTTGAAATTTTCTATACATAGTAGAAGCATTAGATTGAAAGTTCTGAGATACATGCAGTGGTGTGCTGATAAACTAACTGTATAAAGCCCTGATTTGCAGTGTTTGACTAGTTTTTGTGGTGTAAATATTCTCACTATAGGCTAATTTCAAGCTACCAATGATTTAACAATTGCCTCACAGAATTCCTAAAAATTTAGTAATCAGTTCTCACATAGAAAATTTAGTAATCAGTTCTCACATAGAAAATTTAGTAATCAGTTCTCACATAGAAAATTTAGTAATCAGTTCTCACATAGAACTAAATGCATAATTCTATGACTTAGTTACTGAGCTCCAATGACAATGACTGATTGTATTATGGCCCCAATGTTTCACCCTTCATGTATTCATACCCTTTGCCATATAATCTTGTAGTGTCCTCACACTGATATTTTGGACCCACGTAGGTGACTTTCTTTGACCAGTGGGATGACACAAGTAGACATGACACAAGTAGAAGCTTGGAAAAAAACCTTCATGTTTCCACTCTTTCTCTTTAATTTTTGTCAGTGCCATTAGAATACATTCAGGGTAGCAGAGCCTAATTGTTCTTGTCATTGCAACTAATACTGTCCTAAATCATTTGACAGTCAACCAATCTCAAGACGTGAGTGATTCCAGCCCAGATTAGAAATGTGTTTACCTGACTTACTGCTGAGTACAGATGCATGAGCAAGCCCAACCCAAGTAAGTGGAGCTATAGGGACAAATAGGATAAATACATTATAAAAATGTATTCATTAATGTGTTGTGGTCTTTTGTTATGTAGGATTATTTTGTTAGTAGATAACTGTTACAATGATGCTATTATTTAGCAAGCGTTAATTAGGATGGAGAGAATTTATACAAGAGGCAGTGTGCTTTGTGAAAAGAAATCAATGAAGCCTAAGTTTGAACCTGAGATTTAGGTTCAAATCTTATGGAGAGTGCCCTGAGAAATTTATTTAACCTCTCTGTGGCTAAGTTTTCTCATTTTTAAATTGTGAATAACTAGCCTTTCAAGGTTATTGTACAAATTAAGTATATAAATGTTTATATATTTATATATAAAATATATTATTGTATTTAAATATATCTGTTTACATCTATATATATAAATACAGATGGATTAAGTGATAGGTTGTGACTTTGGCACAAAAAACAATGCAAAAGTTAAAAACTGCTTATGCCAATGTTGTTGGAAAAATAGGGTTTTATTTTCTTTACTATGATTTATTACAGTGATATGATGACACACATATGTATGTATATGTATATGTATGTGTATATGTGTATGTGTATGTATATAGTCCATCTAAGAAATTAGGGGCCTAGATCTGGAATCTGACCGCCTGGGGTTGATTCCCAGCTCTATTACTTTAATATTTGCAAGCACTTAGAATCATAAAGTTTCCACTTGCAGCATACATTGTAAGAACTATCTATACTAGAGTCTGAAGAATAAAATAAAGCACTTGCACATAGGAGGTGTTTATTAAATTGTAAATATCATCTAAGATAGTTATTTGTTTACTAAGGAAAAAGGAGGTTGTTCTGGTAAAATTAGTTGTAATAATTTATTATTTTTTAATGTTAGCAGAGATTCTCTGGGATGGGAGCTGAGTGGCCAAACAAGGTTAAGGCAGTGTTCGTAGGAGTCCCTTTAATCTCCAGAAAACGGGCCAATCAAGTCATTACTCTAATAGCTTCCAAGTAGAGAATTTCAGTTTGGGACCCATAAGCATAAATTTAGGGAATCTATTAAATTGCTAGCAGAGATATGATGTGTTTGCCTTCCTATTTAGCATATTCATGCAATTAGCTTTCTTCCTAAGGGAGAAACTGAGGGACTTAAGGAATGCCTGTCAATAGTCTGGCTTACAAGTAAAGGCTTGCTAGATAAGATGAGGGAAAAAATCAAAAAGCAAAGCTGAAAAAAAGTTTCAACAAGATAAAAAGCAAACAAAACCAATGCCAAGTGGTTAACATGGAGTAGAACCTGCCATAGAGTGGAAAGAAGAATAGAAATTCAGTACAGTTAATTGTGAATTTGTACATTCTGAAGATGACTCGACATTCCTTGCTTCACAGACCAAAAAGAGGGGAGCAATGGTTGATAATAGTGTTATCAAGTTACTGGTTCTTGAAGGAAGAGAAAAATAGGCTAGTATGTTGTTCCTTAGTGAAAAGTAGAGTATAGTAGACATATATAGGCCTAAAATTGAATCAAGTTATCACTTCTTGAAGGAAGAGAAAAATAGGGTAGTATGTTGCTCCTTAATGAAAAGTGGAGTGTAGTAGACATATATAGGCCTAAAATTGAATTGTCTTTTGGAATGTGTGCTTCCTTCCTGGAGTAAGCACCTAAGATGCATCAGCAAGCTTGCCAAAGTACGCGAAACCTACCAACTGTTCTCTGTGAAGACAGATTTATATAGGAGGATAGAGAGAGCCAAAAGAAACCTGGAACATAGTTTTAGTGACTTGGAGCTTTGGGGAAGGAAACTGGAAGACTAAGGGGGACACAGATGGATTTCGATCTCAAGTTGAAGGTTGTGACTTTGGAACAAAAAACAAAGGCAAAAATTAAAAACTGCTTATGCTGATGCTATTAGAAAATAGGGTTGTATTTTCTTTATGATGATTTGTTACCCTACAATGATGAATTCCTGATAAGGCATGGAATAGTAATCAACGAAAGACCAGGAAGAGCATGCATTAAAAATGATTTAATCTAATTAAGAAAGATCAAATTTGAGAAAGAAATATGAAGAAAACACTACAAAATCAGATACTTTAGAAAATATCAAACAAAAAATCATACTGCATGCCAAGTAATTCTTGAGAGAAAATAGCAGAGCTAAGAATCAGAAATAAGGGTACTTCAGCATGTAGTGCATTTCCTCTCATCATAGGTACTCAATAACAATTTATAGATTGGATAAATGAGTATACAGGGCTACAGAAAACATTTTAAAATAATGCCTATACTTTAAAGGCCTATAAAAAAGTAAACCAAAAATTTAAACTAAGAAGGAAAAAGTAGTCTCATAAATACTAAGATTTAATGAAATTTAGTCTATGACTAGAAAATGGAAATTGTTGGGAGAGTAGTCTTCCATGGGCCATGAGGGTTCCTGCATTTTCTGGCTTGGTATGTCAAGAATACAACACCCTGACTTCATTTTGTCCACCAATTGCTCAGTTTTGTGTTTGTGGTGAGCAACCTTGAGGGATAAGGTGATGTCTTTCCCCAGACAAAGATCAGGTTTACTTTTGTCGACTATGAAAGTTGTAAATTCCCCAAGCTCTGTGTTCCTCTCCTCAAATGCAGCCCACTGTTAAGAAGGCATCCATTTAGGCCCACTTACATTGTTCTATGGGTCTTGGAAGGGCCCATATGGGAAATCAAAGCAACCCAGCAGAAAGCTCCGGCTACTGCTTTGTCATGAGTAATAAAGACCTTTTTATCTATTCAGGAATCTCATGTTTTCTGCCAGCATCCATGAAACAGTAACAGATTAGATATTATGTAAGTATTTGTAGTTATTCCCTCTTTATAACAAAAGATGAGTTTTCTATCTCAAAACATACAAATGGGTCTTTCACTTCTTATACATTTTCAGTCAAGATTTTGTTTTATATTATTTTGATAAATAGTAATTTCATATGACAATATTTGACCATAAGTTTCACCACTGCTATCTTTTCAGTTCAACCTGCTTGTCTTCTCATATTCTTCTGATTTCTCTTTACTAAAATTTTAGATATCTTACCATTATTTATTTTTTTCTTTTTTTTCAGTCAAGATTTTGTTTAGCTAATATCTAAGGTAGCTCATGTATTCATTTTATAGGAAAATTTAAACTTTTGGCCAAGGGTATCTCAAATTACTGTTTCTCAATTTTTAATTATATACACATTACATGAGCTGCTGCAGTTGGACAATGGACAGACATAGTGAAACTGGCAAATTTATTTAATCTGTCTGAATGTGTCACATACAAATCAATTGTGCAGTGACCTACTTGAATTATTACGAGAGCCAACTAAATCACGTCCTGTGCAAAGCAGGTGGTTATTTATTTGGTCATATGCAGACGAAGCCCTTGGGATGACCTACTTGGGATAAAAACCTAGAAGGGCACAGTTGACTTGTCCTAAGGTATATAGTGCTAATATTTTAAAATATAATTAAAGAACTGTGAATCTTTATTTAATAGTTACTGTATAATTAAATACATAGGATCCCAATGGAGTTGTCCCTATTTTTTTTTTTTTTTTTTTACATTTCTCTATTATCTAGTGACTCAGAAGTAGTTTTGGGTAAGAATGATTTGATTTGAGGTTTTAGATGTAACCAAAGTTTAAAAACATGAAAAACTATAAAGCCAAGTATAATTTAATAGTGTTTTACAAAATACTAATGACATTGGCAATGTAGTATTTACTTTTGTTCTAAGCTATTTTTTTATATTTTCATTTTTTAAGTTATAGTTTGCATACAATATTATATTAGTTTCAGGTATACAACACAGTAATTAGACATTTATGTAACTTATGAAGTAATCACCCCAATAAATCCAGTACCCATCTGATACCATAAATAGTTATTACAATACTACTATTTTCCCCATGTTATACTATACATCCCCTTGACTACTTTTAACTACCAATTTGTACCTCTTAATCTTATCCCCTCTTATTCCCCTACTCCCCAATCTGACAGCCATCAAAATTCTGTATCTATGAGCTTGTTTCTGTTGTTTGTTAGTCTTGTTCTCTAGATTCCACATATGACATTTGTCTTTCTCTGTCTGATTTACTGCACTCAGTACAATACCCTGTAGTTCCATCCATGTTGTTACAGATGGAAAGATTTTATTCTTTTTTATGGCTGAATAATATTCCATTGTATATATATATACCACCTCTTCTTTATCCATTTATCCATTGATGGACACTCAGGATGCCTTCATAACTTGGCTACTGTAAATAATGCTGCAATGAACATACGGATTCACATGTCCCTTTGAAGTAGTGTTTTGGGTTTCTTCAGATAAATACTCAGAAGTGAGATAACTGGGTCTTTCTTTGTCTCTTTGTTTTAAAGTCTATTTTTTCTGGTATAATTATTGCTACCCCAGCTTTTTGTTTGTTTCTGTTTTCATGAAACATCTTTTTTCATCCCTTTACTTTCAGTCTGTGTGTATCTTTCAGTCTGAAGTGAGTCTCTTGTAGACAGCATATGTAAGGATCTTGTTTTCTTATCTATTCATCCACTCTATCTTTTGATTTAATTCACTTACATTTAATTATTGATAGTTATGTAATTATTGCCATTTTCATATTTTTGATCTTTTTTTTCCTTTTTCTTCTTAAAGAAGTCCCTCTAACATTTCCTGTAATACTGGCTTGGTGATGATGAACTCCTTTAGATTTTTCTTATCTGGGAAGCTCTTTATCTGTCCTTTAATTCTAAAATAATAGCTTTGCTGGGTAGAGTAAACTTGGTTGTTTCCATCTCTTTGAATATTTCCTGCCAATCTCTTCTGGCCTGCAAAATTTCTGTTGAGGAATCAGCTGACAGTCTTATGGGAGCTGCCTTGTAGGTAAACTGCTTTTCTCTTGCTGCCTTTAAGATTCTCCCTTTGTCTGCAACCTTTGGCATTTTAACTATAATGTGCCTTGGTGTGAGCCTTTTTGGGTTCATCTTGATTGGGACTCTGTGCTTCCTGGGGTTGTATGTCTTTTTCCTTCACCAGGTTAGGAAAGTTTTCAGTCATTATTTCTTGAAATAGTTTTTCAATTCTTTGTTCTCTTCTCCTTCTAGTACCCCTATGATGTAAATGTCGGTAGGCTTGATGTTGTCCCAGAGGCCCCTTAAACTATTCTAAATTTTTTGGATTCATTTTTCTTGTTGCTGTTCTGATTGGGTATTTTCTGCTACCTTATCTTATAAATTGCTGATTCAGTCCTCTGCTTCACCTACTGTTGATTCTTCCTAAGGTATTATTCATTTCAGTTATTGTAGTCTACATCTCTGACTTTTTTTTTATGTTTTCTATCTCCACTTTTATATTTCTTATCTCTTTTTGGCATGTTTCTTTGTCTCCTCATTTTGACTGGCTCTGTGTGTTTGTTTCTACATATTAGGTAGAGCTGCTCTATCTCCTGGTCTTAGTAGAGTGTCCTTATGTAATAGGTGTGCTGTGGGTCCCAGTGGCAGTCTCCCTGGTCACCTGAGCCGAGTGCTTCAAATATATCCCTTGTGTGGGTTGTGTGTGCTCTCCTGTTGGAGTTGAGCCTTGATTACTGTTGGCGTATTAATGGGAGGGATTGGCCCTCAGGCTGATTGGTTGTGATAACTGGCCATGACCAGTAGAGGAGCTTTTGTGTAGAGGCTGACCATATAGAGCAGGATTCGCTTTAGCAGGGCTCTGATGTCTCCCCTGTCTGCCGTTTGGCTATGTCATCCTCAGATGTGACTCTGGGTGGTGCTTTAGCTCAGACCAAAGCTAGACACTGCATATGCAGGCTGGAACCTCCTGGGAGGAGCTGTGCCACACGCCAATTTCAGCTGCACCCTGTGTCCTATCTGAGGCCAACTGGCATGAGCCACCAAGCAATTCTCAGATGACTGCCACCCATACTGGGTTTGGAAATGCCTTGAGAGGTCAAGCCATAAACTGAGGCTGGCTGCCACTAGTGTTAGGCTTGGGGCTGCTCAGCAAAAGGTATAGGGCATACAAAAGCCAGATTCTGCTTGTTTAGGTTTTGTGAACCTTTGAGAGATTTTAGGCAAGTCTGCAACCTGAGCTAAAACAGGCTGTTTGTATGGAAAATCCACTGGAAGTGGCTTGGATGGGCCCATAAGTTGGGAGGGGCAGGGTCTCAGGAAATCACCAGGACAGAGTGACCAGTGTTAGCTATGTTGATGGAGACTTAGAAATGTAATGGTGCCTGCCTGAGTCTGCAAGCTGAGTGGGGGAGGACCCAATAAAGGAGCAATATTCTCTGCTAACACTTCTGTCTGGGAGAAGCTGCCCTTCTAGCTCTCACTCTGAATCCAGACACTTCAGTTCCTTCCCATATGTCCTTGGAGCCTTTCGAGCTGCTGCCCCAGTGCTGGAACTCAGAGCAAGTGAGCCCATCAGCAAATAAGTCTGCATGCAGGCCCCTTAGGAGAAAAGTCTGTGCCTCCTTCAACCCTCTGTCTCAGCCGCAATCTCTGCTGGTTTTCACAGCCAGAGTTATAGGGATTTCTCTTCCTGGCACTGGAACCCTGGGCTGGGCAGCCCAGTGTAGGGCTGGGACCCCTTGCTCTTCTTGGGGGAACTCTGCTGCCAAAATATTTCTCCCGATTCTCAACCACCACACGTTGTTGTGTGACCAGCTTGTTTTGAGTCTCCACACCTTCTACCAGTCTTGAGGTAGCCTCTTTTGTGTGTCCCCAGTTGTAGGACTTCTAGACTTCAGGTGACTCTCAATGATGGTTATAATTTTGATGTGGTTGTGAGAGGAAGCAATCACAGCGTTTACCTACTCTACTATCTTGACCGGACTCTTGTTCTAATTGTCTGCAATTATAACCTGGTTTTATTCTCTTCTTAGTTAGAGATTATGATTATTAGTTATGTCTTGAGCACGTATAACTTCCTAGGTGGTGTGTTTCCATAGAAGGAAAATTATGGACATTTGCTCACTAAATTATACTGTACGTTATTATTTCAATCACGTAACTATCACCTGACCAAGTTTAGACATAATAATAGAAGGCCAACTCATTATCGTTATTGGTTTATAATGATAATACAAGAATTTTATTTTTAACACCAACTCTCAACTTTTTGTGCTAAGGAGGAAAAATATATTGGATAATGAAAATCTTAGATAAGAAAAATGGGAAATGTTAGTTATTTTAGTTATATGGAGTCTCTTCTCTTCCACCAGGTGTTTAGCAGACATAATCAGAATTAAGGAAATTATTTGATTTGTTTTACCTGCAGAGTTCTTTAATTATTTCTCTCTCATCAAGTAGGAATTTGAATGTAGGGAGAAAATATATTTTTTCAATATGAATAAAGTATAGGAGTATGGCAAAGGCCTAAAAAACCAGAGTCAACTATCTAATATCATTAGAATTTTATCTTAAGTGACTCAATAGCTTTCTTGTGAGTCAAAGCTAAATGTTTGTTTCAGAAACTTAGTCTTGGGTGTATATGTGTGCACACACACAGACATATGAGTACTCTCAAGTGGGTATCTTACAGTAGTTCCATGATCTTGTCATTGTCCTGTGAAAGGCTGAATATGGACATATGATGTCAGAATTGCTAATTCTTTAGTAGACACTCTATAGGACCACACACTCTAGGAATAGGCACATTCCTATTCTTTCCCCCCTCTTATTGCCTTTGTCTTCTTTTTTTTGCAGCTTCTTTCCTGTTTCTCTGGCTGCAGACTTTCAATGTGGCATGTTTTTGTCCTTTCCTGATAAGGGAGGACACATCTTCATGGCTGGTTCAGGAAACAGACATGTAAAAATGACTTGTGAAATGTGTGCCCCTTTGCCATATTGGCCTTGTTTTTCTGGAGATGTCATCTGTGTAGAAGAGGGTTTTTGATGCCTCAGTTTGTGTCTCACTGACATCGAATGATGCACCCAGTGCCTTAGTTATAATGATACACATAGGGGCAACAATCACCAAGTTGTTACATTTGTAAAGACAAATAATAAAATAAAACAACAAACAATACCGAAAGGGAACAGAATATCCATCATTGTGTTATCATAACTAGGGCTAGCAATTAAAATAACTGGTTGTTTACCTAGGGAAAAGAGGACCAAGTGGGAAATCAGAAAATTTATGAGCTAAAAGATTGACTGGTAGCCACTGTCTCATTTTTCCAACAGAAAGTAAGACATGTTTGGAGAACTGATTTTAGATTATGGTTCAAAAGTAATTCAATGGAGAAAGGATAGTCTTTTTTAACAAATGGTGCTGGAACAATTAGAAGTTTATATCCACCCCTCGAAGAAACTTCAATCCATATCTTGCACTATATGCAAAAAGTAAATCAAACTGGATTATAAATTTAAATGTAAAACTTAAAACTATAAAACTTATAAAAGAAGATAGAGAATATCTTTGTGATCTCATGTAAGGCAGACATTTTTTTTCAACATGACACCAAAAGCATAATCCATAAAAACTGAGCTTTAACAGAATGAAAACATCAGCTCTTAAAAGACACTTTAAGGCAAATGAAAAGAAAGCCACAGACTGGGAGGAAATATTTAAAATGCATATGCTTGGTAAAGGACTTGTGTCTAGCACATATAAATAACTCTTAAAACTCAATAGTGAGGAAACCAACAACTCAGTAAAGATATACAGATGCTAAATAAGCACTTAAAAAGATGCTCAATATTATGAATTAAAGAAATGAAAATTCACACCACAGTGAGTCACCACTACATACCTGTACAATTAAAAAGACTAATTGTACTAAGACCTATGATACACTGCTGATGGAATGTAAAATGGTACAACCATTTTGAAAAAAAAAGGCAGTTTCTTTAAAAGCTAACCATTGATGTACCATATGATTCATTCACTGTATTTCTCTTATTTACCTAAGAGGAACAAAAGGGTTTGACCATATAAAGACTTGTGACAAATGTTCACCGCAGCATTATTTGTAGTAGCCCAAACTGAAAATAACTCAAATATTCATGAATAGGCTAATGGATAAAGATGTTGATATATCACAACGTGGGTAAATCTCAATTATGCTCAGTGAAAGAAAAGAGACAAAAAGAAGTACTTGCTGATTTCATTTATATAATACATTTATATTACAAAAAGATTATAGGGACAGAAACCAAATCAGTGATAGCCAATGGATGAGGCAGCAGAGGGAGAGTGGGGAGAGGAGTGGAAGGGAAGGATTACAAAGCATGAAAATACTATTGGAAATAATGTTTATTTTGATTGTGTTGATGGTTTCATGGGATATTTAAGCATACGTCAAAATGCATAAAATTTGTTCTTCAAGTATGTGCATTTATTGTTGATTAAACCTCAAAGAAGCTGTTAAAATTAGGTATTTTGATCTTGCTACATATTATTTTTTTACATTAGATATTTTTAAAATTCTGAGTTCCATATTTAAAATTAAAAAAATTTAAATTGTGACATCAGATATTTGTGGGAAGTAAACAATGATTCTCTCAATGGACTTAATTACAGGGCATTACTGATTTGTTTACACTTCTAATTATGAAAATAATAGTGATGATAAGGTCTCTGAAAAGTTTATTGCTATAGAATAATTTTTATTTCAGAAAGGTTTATGTTATCTTCCATTATCAAACAAGGAAATGTCAACTAGAGAGCAAATTACTAAAACATAATGACTTTGTCAGAATTATGAAAGATGTCTTGGCTTATTGCCAGCTCTGCAGTGTGTGATATTAAATGAAAAAAATGAAAATCCAAAACAATGCTAAGCTTAAATTTGCATTCCAATTTTTAACAAATTTATAAACATTATGTAGACTTTTGGACACCTGGGAAGATTTATGAATAAACTTAACTTGGCAAATACAATTATAATTTGAAACAAATGGGGCTGGGTCATGACTTAGATTCAGTGATTGAATACAGGGACCTATTATAATGATATTAATAGGAATTCAACCTAGAGAAATTAATTTTTTTTTTCTCCTGAGGGTAACAGGCATAGAAGATGCTATTGAGATTTAAGTCTCAATGGAGAAAGCTGAATGGGGGTATTTACATTTAACAATGAATGAACCTCTGGGCAGGAGCCAAGCTGCTGGAGTCTTATCTGCAGTTACTTTTAAGGACACCTTCTCATCTGTCCCCTTAAGTGTTTCAAGTTTTTTAAATTAATGGCATGTGAAAGAAAGGAAGGAAAACAAATTGCTGGAAGCAGAATATTTACAACTTTCCCACAATAATTTGTCAAGGCAACCTAGTGCACAACCTACTACCATGCCAGTTCTAAACCTCTTTTGAGTTGGTGATAATAAATTGGACAGCCTAGAGAATAAGAATTCAATGAAATTACTAAACTCTTTTCACTAAATATTAATATTACTTATACTCTTAAACTGAAATTATGCAATAAAAAATAATTATGACCAGCATTTGCCAGATACATAGAACATGTGAAGCATTCTGCTATGTACTTTATGACATTTAAATCTAATCTTTATAAGATGAGCAAGGTCTGTATGTTTGTCTTATTTTTACAGAGGGAAACCTCCATATGGAGAAACTAAATAATTTTCTCTGGGTCATACTGCTATTGAGTTGCAAAATTATGATTTGAACCCAGATTTCTGATTTTCAACCACATGCCCTTTCCAATACATGATTCTCCATTTCTACCTATTTCATTAAGTACTCTTTGATAGTTTGAGTCAATCAGGAAGAGATATATAAATGTGTATTTATGAGAGGTATTTCTGAGCCATGGGTAGAAAGCTAAATTCATGTCAAAAACCTGAGTTGACAGAGATGTGAAGTGTTGTCAGGAGACCAAAGGAGGCATGGATGATATAACTTAAACTTGAATTTTTTTCTCTTTGTTATTTTTATGGGGCAACTTCTTTCCATTGGACATCTGCTACATAAAGAAAGCAGGGGCAACTTCCCTAAGATATTTTTCCTGACCAATTGCATAAGGTGGTATGTAAGTTCTTAGTTCTAGGATCTGATATATAACATAATAAATGATAGCATCACTACTATTTTCTTTAATAAAAAAGAAACATACCTTTTAAAGACACACATATTTCACTCCTAGGTATATATACAAGAGTAAAGACATATGTCCACATAGAAATTTATACACAAATGTTCATAGTAGTGGTATTCATAATAGCCAAAATGTGGAAACAGCCAAAATGCCCATCAACTGATGAATGGATGAAGAAGATCCATATAATGGAATATCTATATAATGGAATATCCATATAATGGGATATTATTTAGGAACAAAACACTGATAGACACTACAACATGGACGAACCTTGAAAACATTATGCTAAGTGAAAGAAACCAGTCACAAAAGATGACGTATTATATGATTCCATTTATATGAAGTATCCATAATAGACAAGTCTATAGAGATGGAAAATAAATTAGCAATTGCATAGAGCTTGACCTAAGGAGGTGGTGGAGAATGAGGAGTGACTGCTAAATATGGACCTTTTTTTTGAGTGAACAAAAATGAGCTAAACTTAGATTCTGGTGATGGTTGGACAACACTGAATATACTAAGAAGCATTTTATTGTATACTTTAAATGGGTAAATTGTATGTTATGTGAATTATATCTCAAAGTTGTTTTAAAAAGATAACCATATAAGCAGGGTATATGTAATCAATCTATATCAAAGTAATCTGTAAAACAAAGAAATTTCTTTTAAAAATCGAAGCAAAATGAAACAAATAAGACTATATGTCAAGTTGGTAGCTCAGTCACACAGAGAAGAAATATTTGAAGCATTTATACAACTCTGTAATTTGTGCATTCCTAGGAGATATATCCTTAAAACAAAAAAAAAACAAAAAAGAAATTGTAAAAGATATTTAGTAATTATATTGATAGTGCTATTTTATAATTAATATGACTGTATTAATTTCTTATGCAATTTATTAACTTAATTACTTTATTCATAAATAATTATGTTCATGTTAACTTTAGAGTAAGTGAAAAAGATAATAATATTGATATCAAATGAGTTAAGGAAAAATCCTTAATCTTCAATTTGAATTGTTAATAGTATAAATTTATGACATATTATTCCCATTAAAAATATTTAGTTTCTAGCTCTATCCACAGAAAAATTCTTAGCAGTAATATCAACACAGTAGCAATAATCACTGACCTAAGATTGAGATTTTACTAAAAGGAACTAACTTTCCTTGGGGAAATGGCTGATACCACATTCTGGCAGGAAGTGCACAAGATTAGCATGGAACATCTTATCATTCTAGAAAGCATGAAAGTGATCAAAGACCACTGTGATTGTGTCAAGAGGACTCAGGAGACAACTTTGAAAGGACTGTTATAAGCCAAAGATGGGCATTTGTGCATCAACAGAATAATGACTCAAATGGATGGAAGCAAGTACATTAAAATGCATGAGTTGAAAATGAAAGAAAACTCTTTGGTCACTTTTAATGGTTGCTAGGGCACCAAATATTCTAAAAACTGGAAAATAAAAGGTAAAAAATAAAGCTTTTCTTTTTCTCTTGCTATACAAACTGTGTAACCAAATAGTTGATGAACAAAACTTAATAGAAGAATTTCAGCTAATAAATGCAGAGTGACAGAATCAGAAAGTAACAGGTGTGTAACACTGAATGAAATAATGCATTTTGACTGCTAAAAACAAGAGAATAATTCATTGAGAATGTCATACGGGAGAGATTAGGTAGACAGAACCTGAACTCATTGATAAATTTTAAATCACAAAAAGAGAGACAACCAGGCATTATGTGCCTCCTGACATGATTTGATCTAAAGCACATCAGGACCACCTATGGTGTATTCGTGTCAAGAAAATTAAATTAAATTTGTCACCCATTACAATTTTACAGAAAATAACCGAAGAGAGAGGAACATGGCTAAACAACAACCCGAGGAAGCAATAAGCCAAGTCCAGACTGGAGAATTTCTGTAAGATAAATGATCCAGTTTCTTTAGAAAATAAATGGCAAGTAATAACAAGGGTAAAAATGATTTTTGTTATGGATCAAAAGATATCTGAGAGACTTATCAACCAAATGCAATTTGTAGATCTTATTTAAATCCTGATTAAGAAAACGAGAGAAAATTAGAGTAGTCTAAGTATGAATTGCTTCTTGAAATGTTGTTTGGGCATAGAGAGGTTAAAGTCTGCCAGGGTTGTTATAGGGTTATTGATGATTGACATGTTAGGCTAGGAAACATCTTAAGACTCCTTTCTTCCTGAAGATACTAACCCTAAGGTTAGTCAAAGAAAACTACCCAATAGGAAATGTACCCAAGTATGGTAGATTTATTGCAACTCTCCATTCTTTGTACTGTAGTCATCATTGTTTGTACAAAATTAAACAACACAATGATATAATTTTTTAAAGCATTCATTTATTTTAATAAGAGGAAATATAGTCTTTTATATTTACCAATATATTTACAATTTCAAATCTCCTCATTTCTTCAGGTTCTGATCTTCTATCTGATACCATTTCCCATCACCCTGAGAATTTCCTTGAGCACTTTTTGTAATATAGGTTATCGGACAATGAATCATCTTCTCTTATATGAAAATGTCTGTATTTTACCTTTATTTTTGAAGGGTATTTTTACTTGATACAGAATGCTGGCTTGACAGATTTTTTCTTTCTGCATTTTAACAATTTTTTTCCCACTATCTTCTGGCCTTTATTGTGTGTGAGGGGGAGTAGGCAGTCATTTGAATCATATTTCCCTGTGTTCATGTCATTTTTTTCTCTGGCTACCTTCAATATTTTCTGTTTTTTTTCCTCTACAAATTATGCACTCCTCTCTCACACACATGGTTACCTTCCAGTGGCTGTGGCCGTCCTGGACTTTGTCCTCTGGTTCTTCATGCTAGAGACACTGTGGTTTTGTTTTGTTTTGTTTTGTTTTGTTTTTTATTGGAGTTTTGGTCACTGTAATGAAGTGCCTAGTGTGGCTGTATCTCAGGCTTTGTTAATTTCTACTCATTGATCAAGACTCAGCTTAATTTTCATTTTTTTCAAGAAGCTTCTCTGAATTTCTAGATTCAACTCAATATGTCTATGAGTTCAGAATGCATTTGGCTGCGTTTAACAGGAAATACTCCTACAGTGACTTGAGCAAAATCAGGTTGATTTTCTCACCTACGATGACATTTAGAGGTAGTCAATTCAAAGGTGATATAGGAACTCAGGGCATTAGGGACCTAGGCTCTTCCATATCTATTTGCACTTCTATCTGCATAAAGCTTTTGTCCTTATAGTCTCAAAATGAATTTTTCAAGTAGGAGAAGAGACAAGGAAAATTGGTGGGGTTTTCAAGTCAACCCAGTTTGCCTAGGATTTTTTTCATTTTTAACACTGAAAACCCCAAGTTCCATTAGTCGAACTAAAAAAATCACATGAGATTCACCCATGGTTTTTACTTTTCGTGCCTAGAAAATATCCTATAGGGTTGCAAAATAGAAACCAGAGCATATTCATCCTTCTGCAGGGTTAGGATCTGACCAAGCTGTGGTCACAGCTCATGTTCACTATTTTGGATTATTAGTAGATATGACTAGATTCCCTGGATCGTGGCATTAATAGTTTAGTCGATTATCTCCAGAAACTATTCCAGAATTTACTTAAGTCACTTATTCTTAGGATTGTTCCCTAAGAATAGCTTAATGAAATACTGATATCATTCTTGGTTATTTTATTAAGTTTTTAAAGTAATAGTTCAACATTTACATTACAAAACAAAGTACATATAGTAAAGAACAAAATCAAAATATATATTGCTTTAATGTTTTCAAATGTAAATCTCAGTAAAATAAAGCCAAGTAAGCTCAAAGAAATCTTAAATTTTTGATAGATCCAATTAATAAAGCAAAGTTTAAATACAGACATGCCGAAATTAAAACACAGGATCATTTATATCTATGCTAAGCACACTAGAACAAAATTTAAATGTTTTGGAGAGGAAACATATGTCTTTTAAGTGGACGGGATTACCTTAATCAGACTGTTTCTGTTATCAGAGGAGTTTGAGGACTTCCAGCAAATCATCAATATTATGAATTCTAAGGAAATTAAAATTTATTTCTAGCCTGTTTATTAAATGCTATTATGAAAATAGCATTTCATAGCCTTAGGAGTAGAATATAGATCTTTCCATGGTAAACATCAGACTATATAATCTAGCTAATAATTATGTAGAGTCTTTCTTATATAACCTGATACTATGTAAATATAGTTAGGAATGTGTATAGTGTTGTAAAAACACAAAACAAACTCTCAGCCACTAGCATTTTCTTCTTGCCTCACTTTTTTTCTTCACAGTTTGCCATGAACTAATGATTACAAGGAGTGAATACTAATAAAGTAACCCTTACCTTTTAATGAAGGCACTTTCCATATATTTTCTCTCATGCCTAAGAATTACTTGACAAATATGCTTTTCAACTGTGTTTCAGCAATGTAAAATTTTTTTTTTCCTACAAATTAAACCAAGTAATTCATTTTAATACTAAGGGTCCCTTGGACCAGAAATGAAATATATTTTTAGCAATATCCTCTGACCCCAAGATTCCCAAGGAACCATTCCTCTGACTTCAGTTTCCAAATTAACATAAGTAAGAATGTAATTGTCTTGCCTGAAGAGCTTATAAATAAAACCTGCGAGAAGCTTAGTTTGGCTATGTGAAGCTATTTGAACAGAACGTGGCCTTCCTCAGTATATTTTGAGTTATTAATGAGAGTTATTATGAGAATTCCCAATTATATAACTTTATTGTTGATCCCTATCTCAAGTCTAGTCCATCCCTCCTGTCAACCCTACAGCCACAGCTTAGTCCAGGCCCTAGAGAGCTTTTTTTTACCTAAGCTTGTTAAATTTAAGTCTGCAATTCAGTCCTCTACTTCCAAGTCCAGCTCCATTCTGAGCCTATCATTTAGAATATCATCGTATCTGCCCAGTTAGGGCTCTTAACTACTAAGCTATACTCTTTTCTAAAAGTCTCTATATTTTCAGTTCTCTATTAATAATAAAGAGAAATATTGTTTAGGACCTGTCTTTCTAAATTTTTCCCAGCTACTGATAGCTCAGACAAGAGAAGTACTGTACAGTAATTATACAGGTACACTGCATGTTCAACTCCCAGTGGTCTAACATGCAAAGATTAGATCATCTTTCTATCATATCAAGACTATACAACTGTTATGGAATTTCCTTTAGTGAATTATTCGTATTTGTAAAATTGCTCTATTTCATTAGAACTTCTGTCATGTCCACCATCATTAGAACTATTATTTGGATAGCCGCAATTGCAACCAAAAGTTTTATCTTTACCCTTCATCATTTCACATTAACCTAATAGCAAAAAGCAGCCAGTTCCCATGTATAAGAGCCATATACAGAATATAAATGTATAACACTACACCGTCCCCTTGTATATTAACCTTTGACACATCTTTAAGTCAATGCACATTTATCAGTAAACTCCATAAGTAAGGTCAAAGAAGGGATCTTTTCTGTCATAGCATATGGAAGGGGTAGAAATTAGGAAGACTAAAAATTAGTAAGGTGGACTGAAGAGTAGAATTTACTATTAAAGAGGTAAACCAGAAAGGATACTGGATGTATTAAAAGGATGGATTGTGTCTCTGCTATTTACTAGTGGCATAACTTTGAGCAAGTCAATTCACCTTTCTGGTTTCATTTACTGTGTTTGAAAAATGGAGACTGAATTCCCTCTCACAGGCTATCGTGAGAAAATGAGAGAAATATATAAACTATATAAACTGAGAGAAATTGCTTTATAAAGCCTAAAGTATACACAAATGTAAAATGGTATTTTAAAATAATAAAAATATTAGTTTAATGTTTTACCTAAGAATAAAGACTCCCTGGATTGTTTTTATACCTGCAAGTTTGATTGCATAAAAAAAAAAGTCATAAAATTCAGAAGAATCTCAGTGATCAGATTTTAGATTAACATCCTTGTTTTACAATTTAGGAATCTGATGACTAGTGATGCTAAGTGCATAGTTCAGATGTATGAGCTGTATTTGTGTTTGTGTTGAGTCCCTTTTCCCCAAGTTAAATATATATATATAATGTATGTATATACACTCTGTCTCAGTGTGGTAGGTTATAGAAAAATATTTGTCAGTACCATTCTACGTAATAAATATGAAGGCTTAGACATAGAGAAGTTAAAATGTCCTGTCTTAGGGCACTTCACACTTTTAGGATAGAACTGGGAAACACACACAGACACACAGCCCCATAGTGATTTTAAAATATTTTTAATTAAATTGATTGGGATGACGTTGGTTAATAAAATTACATAGGTTTGAAGTGTACAATTCAATAACAAATCATATGTATATTGCATTATGTGTTTACCACCCAAAGTCAAATCGCCTTCCATCACCATCTATTTGGCCTCCTTTACCCTTTCTAACTCCCCCTCTCCCCTTTCCCTTTGGTAACTACTAAACTATCATTTGTGTCTGTAAGTTTTTGTTTATTTTGTTCATTTGTTGCTTTTAGTTTTATACCCACATGTGAGTGAAATCAGATGGCTCTCAATTTTTTCTGTCTGACTTACTTTGCTTAGCATGATAATCTCAAGATCTATCCATGTTGTTGCAATGGCAATATTTCATCTTTTCTTAAGGCTGAGTAATAGTCCATTGTATGTATGTACTACATCTTCTTTATCCAATCATCTATTGAAAGACACTTCAGTTGTTTCCATGTCTTGGTCACCGTGAATAATGCTGCAGTGAACATTGGGATGTGTATATCTTTAAAGATAAATGTTTTCATATTTTTAGGATAGATACCCAGAAGAGGGATTGCTGGGTCATATGGTAATTCTAGATTTAATTTTTTGAGGAACCTCCATACCGTTTTTCATAGTGGCTGTACCAATTTACAAATCTGTGTTCAGAAAGTCATCAACATTATTTTAATTCAAATATAAGTTTAGAAAGGTACTATGTCTCAGATTTTTAAATACATTCTCCTGGAGAATATTATTCATCTACTAGCACCTTCTTTTCATTCACTGTCTTTTTTTCTAGCCCTAATCCAACCATGACATCCTATCATGTGTTATATGCCCTTTTCCCAGGATGGTCTATTCATTCTGACAATTAGGAAGGTATGCCTAAGGCAGTGACATCTCTAGAAATGCTGCTGAAGTTGACACTGCTTTTAGAAGGTGTATATCCAGGAGCTAGCTTTTTAACTTGTGGCTTTATATTGTTTTCAATTGATGGTTTGCAGTCTTCACTCCTCCCCACCCTCCTTTTTCTTTTGTGAGTTTTTATAGACTGATTGTTTATATTACCCACCCCAATTCACATGTTAAAGCCCTAAACACCAGTGTGCCTATATTTGGAGATAGGCCTCTAGAGAATAATTAAAGTTAAATGATGTTGTAAGGATAGGGGCCTGATCTGATAGGATTAGTGTCATTATAGGAAGAGATACCAGAGAACTTGGCCCCAACCTCAAATCACAAAGAAGAGGCCATGTGAGCACACAGTCAGATGGCAGCCACCTCAAGCCAAGAGACAGGCCTCAGAATGAAACCTCCCTTGCTGGTACCTTGATCTTGGATTTTACATCCTCACAGAACTCCGAGAAATAAATTTTCATTTAAGACATCTAGTCTGTGGTATTTTATTATGGCAACCTGAGTGGCCATAACAACATATTATAGATACATAAGTAGTTCTAGATACTAATATATTTCCCTTGGTTGAATTAGTGGTAGTGGTAGGAGAAATTACTGTGTGTGGACACACATAGAATATTATGGCTGCTTTGTTGGCTTCCTGTTTGGCTGATACTATCGGGGCACCTGAAAACAGCTGGATAGGTTTTTTTTTAATCTTTTTTTTGTGTGTATGTGTGTTAAAATCTGGCTGTTTTTTTTTTTTTCTGCCCCTCAACGGTTCCAACCACTTGGCACAGTTGGTGCTATTAACTTGTTCAGAAACACAGATGCCTTTTCCTGGTACTCAGAAGTAACTGAGTCTCTGTGCTCTTTTCATTTTTCCTTTTTTTATCCCTGCTAAATTGATGCATGGTTGCCTTTTCATTGTTCTGCTGAGGTTTATTTCGTTGCCTCACACTTTTTGTTCATTAGACAAACATAGAGCAGATGATAAATAGTCATTGGGAAAATAACGTGTTAGACAAAAAGCAACAATGTGTTTCACAGAAAATGTCATGTCACAGATGCATTGTGTCTAGAGTACAATTTAAAGATCCTTTGTGTGTAGGGAAAAGAGCATCTGGTTTTTTTTTTTTTTTTTTTTTTTAAAGCCATGGGAAAGACACCATAGTGTGTTTTATACTCGTTTAACACTGGACAAAAGAATGCGTTAACATGCATTTGGCCATAGTCCCAATGCCTTTCTCACACAATCCCATAAGACCTTATACATTTTTCTCTGATCTCACTTAATACACTGAAATTACCTATTTCCCTGTTTGTGTCCTTCCTTAAATGGAATCTCCTTGAAGTCAGGGATTTCATCTTAGCTTTGTTTTTCCATCATTTAGCACAGCACATGGCTCAAAAAAAAGCTCTCAATAAACATTTGTTATGTTGGATTACATAAAAATGTTCAGTGGATCTGTTTTTATTAAGACAGCCAATGTTATTGTTTAAACATTGAAAAGCAGTGTTTTCTTCCCCTACTGTTCACACACCAAGGCACCCATTTAATAGTACACATTAGATATTTTCCCACCTAATTAAACAGAGTGTGCATAGATAGGCTCTTAGGGGGAAATGAAATTTTCAAGCAAGCTTGAACAGTACGGAAATGATTAATTGCTGGGTTACTTTTGCTTATGAGAAAGGCGGAAGAGGAATCCTTTGCTCCAGAAAATAGAAGAGCTAATTCAAGAATGTGAAAGGCTAAAGCCTGGTCAACCAGGCATTTTCCTTTCCTCATGAATGAAAATAAGCTTGGTCAGAGAGACCAAGTGAAATGCAAATTAGAACTGTGATAGTGAGGGAGTTGAAATGGGAGGGTAGGTTTACCGAGGAACCAGGTGTAATCTTTCAAAGTAGGATGGATCAGCATTTAGTTTTCTGAAATCATATTTGATGATTTGATATTTTCCAGGCTATTTAAGTTCCTCTATTCAGGATTCTTAAAAAAAAATTTTTAACCTTTTTATTTTGGAATAATTTTAGATTTACGGAAGTGTTGCAGAGATAGTACTCTACTTCTCCCAATCTCAACATCTTAAATAACCATAATATTTATGAGAATTAAGAAGTTAACATTGCTACAATACTATCCATTGAACCACAGAATTTATTCAGATTTTCCCAGCTTTTCCACTGATGAACTATTTCTATTCTAGGGTCCAAGCTAGGATTCTGCATTGCATTTAGCAAGTCATGTTTCTTTAAATTTCACATTTGAGTCGCAAGATTTATGCTCTAGAGCCTTTATGTCAAGTCAATTGTGTGTTTTGACCACTTCTTGATTTTAATACTCTAATCTTCTTGCATTTATCATCTGTTCCCCATATGCAGTAGGTTTGTAAATCTTTCTAATTCACAGTCCCTCTGTGGCCCCCTTTCTCTCTCTGCCTTCCTCTTTTTTTTCTGAAGACCCTTTGCCTCTGACCAGACAATCTACATAAAGTAAATTAGCTGAAATATACAATTTTCACTTTCTTTTACATAATTCAGGCCCTTAAAAGAAACACATTAGCAGAAGTTTTTGAGTCAATTTGACAGCTTTGTTTATATTTATTTTGTATTAAAACATTAGTAGGGTGAAAGTTTTGATATTTTCTAAGTAACTTTCTGTCCTTCCCAATGTTTACCATTTGAGAATATCATGATTCTTTTCTGAAAATAATGCTTTATCTTAGTTAAGGCATCACTTAAATGAGAGTATAAGGTTTTATTCCAATCTTTTTATCAGAGAATATTGGAGTCAATGAATAGGCTTTAGCATGTTCATGTCCATGAATTAATAAAATTATGCATATACTATTTTGTTTATAAGTATATTTTTTTCCTAGGGAGGGGGTCCACAACTCTCCTTAGATTTGTAAAAGTATCCCTTGATCTCAAAAGACTGAGGAAGCATTTCTCTGGAGCTTGGAGTATTGGGGGATTGATATTAAATAAGTTTGACTTTCAAATTTTAATGCAAAAACTATTTGGAGCTAAAAAATAACTCTAAATGCCTTAAATTCACAAAATAAATATCCTTTCTTTTCCACATAATGATATAGGAACTTAAAGTTCATTGCGATCTTTGTATTAATAATTATTACATTTTTATTACTATGTTGTTTTGTGTTCAATTCTTTCTATTTTCCCTCTATATCCAGAGTCCTTATCAGCCTGGTTATCATTCCTCCTACATTTACTCATCTCTGTTTCATAAGCCATTCTTTCATCTATCATTCCTGCTCCATTACTTTCCCCAGAGAAGATTGCTTGCTGGGCATTTGCCTGTAGCCTCCTCCACTCTGGTCCCTACTACTCTGCTTGCTTGCAGGAAGTGTTCTGGCTAACAGAGTGTGTAACCATAGAGACTGTCAGTGCCAACAGCTTACCAAAAATACAATTAGCCGGACCCTTTCATAGGATCTTCTTAACAGAAAGCAACCCATGTCCCTGGGTACACTTAGAACTGTCTAGCATGGAAGTAAATTTAAACATAAAGAAAACACTATCTCTTTTCATTTGAGAAAGAGTACTTTACCTAGTCATTGGTCTCTTGAAAAATAGTAAGCAACAGCCAGTCGGGTAAAGCAAACTACTATTAGTCCTATCTTCCTTGACTCATTTCCCTTTTTCATCTTCCGCTTTCATTGGATTGTACACCCTAACAAAGAAGTAGCACAAGCTCCTACCTGAGGCTCTATGGCTAACGCATAAACACTCCCCTCACCCCTCTCCCCTTCTCTCTCTTCTATGAGTAATCTCATCTACTCCTCTGCTTTCAGATATCTTTTGTATACAGACAAATTCATGATCTACATCTCTAACCCAAACCGTTGCTCTGTAATAGCCAGATACAGCTATTTAAATGTTTTGTGAGTATTTCTATTTAGATTTTTGACAGATCCCTCACATTTCTCTAAAATAAAATTAACCACCTTCCTTCACCATCTAATTGTCTAAACTATATATTTGTGAGTCAGTCTTAGCAAGTTCCTCTCCTTTTACCCTTTGATTCTATTTATCACCAAAGCTTGCCACTTCTGTCTCTTGAAATTCTTCCTGATTCATTCATTTATTTTTTATTACTGTTGTAATACTCAAGTCAGGTCAACATCATTGTCTTTCCCAGATTTCTACAATATTCCCTACAAGTCCTTTGATTACATATTTTATCCTCCTCAAATCTCTACTCTACATGTGAGCCCAATTGATCTTCCCCATAATCACATTTTATCTTGTTACGACCCTACTGGAAATTCTTCAATAGCTTTGAGGTAAAGTCCAAATGCCTTAGTGGCTTCCAGGGTTCTTAATTCCCTGCATTGCCTACCTCTTCAAACTCTTGATTCTACATCTCATTTTTACCTGGCCATGTTAAATGTCTTTCAGCTCCTTAAAAGAGCCAGATGCTCTTTCACTCATTGTTGATCCTTGAGACACATGCATTCCTCTCCCTCAATCATTCTTCCTTTTGCCTCTCTGATTTTACTCATTCCTTCCATCTCAACATGAATGACACTTCCTTATGTACCGGAGTTTGAGGTTCAGGATCTGAAGCAGTGTTGAGTAGTTTTGATCTCTAAATTGGGGATTACAATTTGGATGAGTTAGACTAGAGAGTTGGAAGAGTTATTAAAATTTATTATGAAGATAAAGGGATGATGGCGGCCAGAGAGAAAAACTTGTTAAAGATATTTAAGGAAGGTAAGAGAGTGTCCTGGAGATTGCTGCACAACAAAGTGAGGATTCTGCTTTGATATAGGATTGCCATTGTAGATTACCACGGAAGAGGTTATTCCCTGAGCTGCCAAGTCAGTGACTACTGTAGCAATGAGATTAAAACAAGCATAGCTCTGATCCTAGGGCTTAATGATTCACTTCCAGCAGAGTCTCAGCTATGTCCAGAGGAAGCTGAATAGCTACAGTTGGAATCCTTTGTAGTTTCAATGACAGAAAACAACAAAACTCTGGAGGTAGGCAGAAACTCTTATTGTATACTCTCAAGTACACATTAGAAAAAGTTAGTTGCTTTCACATACAGAACTAAGTAGAGGCCAAGTTGTTGGAAATAGATATATTTCATTAATGATTAAATTCTGTGGACCTAACCCAATTTAGACCTCCAATCTAATTTGCCCATGTATATAGAGTCTTTTATGTTTTTATACCTCAGGACCAACATTTGTAGACTATTAAATAAATTCCACTTAGAAGACTTAAACACACACACGAACATACACACATACAGACATACGTAGAGGAACATTTTATCTTACTAAAAATTAGACTCATCTAAAGATCTGTGCCTGCCTGCACACAACAAATGGTAGTTGTCAGCTGTGCCAACAACACATTAGAAGTAGAATTAAATGTTAAACTCCTTAATATTTCATAATCCCTAATACAACAAAATCCTGACATCAGTTTCAGTTTTAAACCATATTTTAGATGTTTAATTAAAAGTCATTTATTCACTTTTTTATTCATTTAGCAAATATATATTGAACACCATAGGACACCAACTTTGCTCTGATGGAGCTTATAGTCTGTTGGCAAGATAGGTATTAAATCATTGGTTCATTAATCACAGTGCTACTCAGTACAAGGAGAAATATCCTTAAGTTCTTTTTGGCCTTGTGGGCTCCAGGCTAGATTAACTGAATTTTGTAACATCCTAAATTATGCTAAACTGAAATTAAGGCTAACACATTTTAGATAAAACTTTTATTGATTTTTTAAAAAGTTTCTATGTGTAAGTTCCATTGCCTGAAAGAATTGACTCATTTGTGATTTAAGTAATTTTTTTCTAGGTTCCATGCTTGAGTTCTATTGCCTAAAAGAATTGGCTCACCTGTGAGGGATATATGATAATATCCAGAGAGCTATTTCCCCACTTCTTGTCTCAGGTCCCTGACAGTAGATGAGCTGCAGGACACAGTGGGTTACAAAAGTGATTTAGCAATTTGTTCCTCATCTGAAACCTATGAGGCAGTATATCCTCACTTAACAAACAAGCATACTTTTGAATGGCTTTTCTGAGGTCCTATCATGAGTCAACAACAGAAAAAGACTAGAATCTGTGTGTACCTAAGTGCCAAGGTCTTGTCTTAAATTCTCTCAGGTCATACTTCCTCTCAAAGAATATTATCTCTTATTTCCAGTGATCCATGAATAGATCACAATATTTGACTCCAAAGTATCTTCCTGATGTAATGTACCATGGAAATGACCCCGTAATGAAACAAATGGAAAACATAAGCATTCTTAATGTGCTGATCATTCATTGAACAGTGGGGATTTAGGATTGGACTTAAATGACTTTAAATAAATAATCGACAGTGTGTATCGGCACAGAGGTAGTCAAAGAAAGCTAATGAGAAGGTGTGAAATAGGTTAAGAAGAAACTAATTGAAAACTTACTGCTATCTGAAGGAAAAGTAACTCAAGCAAGACTCAGAGTTGTAAAGTTTAGTTAACAGTACTGCGAAAGCTCAAAGTAGAGAAATGTGTCTTTAAGGCTGACAAAAAAAAAGAAAAAGAAGAAATCATCAGTGGAGGAAGGCAAAATTGGAGTGCTCTGTGGGAGCCTTTGGAGGTACCTTAGAGAAAAATAGCCCTTTCAACCCTGGGAAGCTCGCCTGGCTGAAAGAGTGAGAAGAGTCCCTGGCTAGAAGCTTGAGGCTGAGGTTTGGGGAGAGTTGGAGGCAGAATGAGACATAAAAGAGGACCGGAGCTGAGGAGGCCTAGACTTGGGAGTCCTTCAAGTCTCAGGAAGAAGTAAGTAGGAGGGAAGGGTTTACTATTCCAAAATGCTTAGGGAAAACTAGAGAAGGCCAAGGGAACGAATGCTCTTGGAACTTACTGGGGAGAAGAACTTGTAGAGGGCAAGGTCTTCTGGCAAGATTTTAAATCAATGGCTATAATTTCAACTCAAATTTCTGAAACTAATACAAACCACTCACTGAAGGGTCTCAGTTTTATGGAGCCCATTGGTGGGACTGATGCTCAATAATTCAGTTTCCCTTTATCTGTATGAAACACATTGTTTTTGTAGTGAAGGGACCATTGAGTTTTCAGACAGCACAGAAAAATTGCACTTTTCAACTGCAAATGTAATACCTTTTTTTTTTTTTTTAACAACTGTCAAAAATCCATTATTGGAAAATCAATTCTGCAACCAGTTTCCAACAACAGATTAGAGATACCCAGCAAGTGACTTACAGGACACTATGGAGTGTGTTTTCTTATGGAAACTTTTTTTTTCTTCCCCCATCTATAGGCTACATCTAATTGAGAGTCATAATTCTAACATTGCTATATTACTTAGTACCCAAAAAGAAATATTTCTTGTCTCTTTAGTCTGAAATCTAATACTTTTTTCCTAAGAGTTTTGAAAGAGCTTGATTTGTATTTTTTAATGATAAACAATGTTCAGTGTCTTTTTGTGTGCTTATTTGCTGTCCACACCTAATATAGAATGTCTGTTTAAAAATAATAACAAAGAAAACCCCACAAAAATTAGCACTACCAAGTTCTGGCAAGAATGTGAAACCACAGAGATTTTCAAACATTGTTTGTAGCACAGCCGCTTTAGAACATGGTTTGCCAGTTGCTTATGAAATGATACATACACTTACTATATGACATAGCAATCTCACTCCTAGATATTTACCCTAGAGAAATGAACACTTACATTCACTCTCTCTCTCTCTCTCACACACACACACACACACACACCCCACCCAAACTTTAACAGGTAAATGACTGAACAAACTATAGTAAATTCATACAAAGGTATATTACTTAGCATTAAACAGGAACAAACTATTGATATATGTGATAATAACATGGATGAATTACAGATGCATTTTGCTAAGTGAAACAAGCTGGTCTCGAAAGTTGTATTCTGTATGATTGCTTTGTATGATTATTCTGGAAAAGTCAAAACTATAGTGACAGAAGACAGATGAGTGATTGCTGGGGGTTATAGGTCAGGGGGGTATGACTGCAAGGGGCAGCACAAGGGAATTTTAGGAGCAATGGAACTGTTCTGATTGTGATTATGGTTACAGTGAATCTAGGCATGTGTTAAAACTCAGAACTGTATCCTCCTCAAAAATAGGTGATTCTAATAATGTAAATTATAAACGAATGAAAACAAATAAACTATGGAAGAAGTTTGTCTTTACCGAGTCTGTAGAACTGGTCCCCACCCAGATAAGCTTAATTGTGAATATTCACACAATATCCTGGCTTAACCTTCTGTCCTGAAATACTGATTTAAATCTAGGACCCATAATCAGGATTTCTGCGGTTCTCCAACTTCTCTTTTGTGAAGGAAGAGCTAATGGGAAATCTTATTACTGCAAAGAAAACAATTCCATTTGAAATAAAAGTTTTAATTCTTTTAAAACAAACTTCACATTATATGTTTGATTGTTTTGTTTTTAGTATATAACAGTGGGTCTTGGTGAGCCAGGGATGAAATTGGGCAAGTCTACAATGCAAAGTGAAGTGACAACCCTCTCCACCCAACCCTTGTCCCTGCTGAAGTATCTACTTCTAGAGGTGCGAGAGTTGGAAGAGATGACAGCGCTGATAAGAAAAATCTGGTAGGAAAGAAGTAGTGGCTTGGATTTCTGAAACCTACTCCAATAGGGAGTACACTGAAAGAGCCATCTTTAGGCATAGGTAACTGCCCTCTATAAAAACCTAAGTGTCAAGCAAAGGAGAGAACCTTCTCCCTCTAGCTTCACAAGTGACTACAAAGCTGAGCATCATTAAGTAAATTTGGAGTGATTGAGCCAAGTTAACAAAGTAACTGGAGACAGAGGCCAGGGACATGCTAAGAATTGCTTAGAAAGGACAAAACAAGAGGTGGAAATTCCAGCAACATTGGAACTGAGATAACACTAAGGAACCCACCTCCATAGCTCCAAACACAGAAATGATGAGTAAAAGTATAACAAAAAATTATAATGAAATGCAATAAAAAAGAAAAATGTTAGATGTTAAAAATAAAAAAGGAAACATGAAAACAGGATAGTAAGCATATGAGCTAATGTTATGACTACTGGCCAGAGGAGTATTCTTCCCAAATATAACCCTAATAGCCAGGAGGTTGAGTTTTAGTCCCCAGGCAAGGGCCATAAATGTAACCTTGCTCCTGTTTAAAGCCGAAAGCTGGAACTGAGATTCTTGCACATATCTCAAAGACAGGATGCCAAAAAGGTTGCCTCCTATGTAAAATTGAGTCTGGAAGTGGCAAGGAATCTTATCCTTAGTCTGGGACTCTGGGTAAAAAAGAAATTTGGGGAACAAAATTAAAATAAGGTAGAAATAAAATACTATGAAATAATGTCAAGGAAATTGGATGAGCTTGCTTGAGAGCTTGAGAGAGAGGGGCAGTAAATGTCCCAGTTAAGAAGGTGAAAGGTGAAAGGTTAAAGAAATACAAGCTAGTAGTTGATAAGTCACAGAGATGGGAAGCACAGCATAGGGAATGTAGTCAGCAGTAATTTAATAACTATGTGTAGAGCCAGAGAGGTGATAGAGTAATCGGGGGATCACATCGTAAACTATATAAATGTATAACCAATGCACTGTATACTTGAAACTAATAATAAAATAAAACAAAATGCTAAGTAAAAAAAGAACATGTACTCTGAAGATAAACATCTGTGTTCAAATCTCAGCTCTACAATTTACTGGATAATGTGATCTTAGACAAGTTACTTACCTCAATTTTCTCATTAGTAAAAGTAGATAATAATAGTGCCCACTTCATCAGTATTAACTTATTAACATCTTATCTCTATAATGTTTAGTACATTGGTTTAAGAAGTCATTTTAGGAAAAAAATGAGGATTTGAGGGTAACTTAACCTCATTAAGGTTATTTAGTATTCACTTTAAAGTCAAGAATAGAATAAGAATGCCAACTATTACTGCATCTATTCGGTGTACTTTTTTGGTCATAGCTAGCTAAGGAAAAAGAAATAGCACTGGTGATATTTTTCTCTACATAAAAATTCCAAGTGAATTTTCAAACAAATAATAAAGGTCCATTAAGGTTGCCATGCATGAGATCAAGATAGAAGAATTAGTTGAATTCCTATATACCACTTCAGGCAATTTAAAAAATGTAATGATAATAAAAACAATCAAAATTGAAACAGCAACAAAAATACTGATATACCTAGGAATTAATCTCAATGGTGTGCAAGACCATTATGAAAAAATATAAAATATTATTGCAGGACATAAAAGAAGATTTAAATAAATAGAATGGCTATGGTCAGTGAATGGGGGAAACAATATCATAAATGTCGTCATCTCGCAAATAATTTACGCATTGTGAATTCCAGTCATACCCCAACAGGTGTTGTTTTGTTTTTGTGGAACTGTATGAGATGATTGTAAAATTCATACTGTTAGTAAAGAGCGAAGAATAGTTGAAGTTATTTTGAATAAGAAAAAATGGGAGGATGTGATGTACCACACAGATCCCTCTCTAGGAATGAAGGAATTAATGCTGAGAGTGCTACTGATAGACACTTCTTAGTTGTCAACTGCCTTCACATATTTCCTCAGTTGAAAAGAGCCATCCAGCCCAAGGCCATGCCTCTTGTTTAGGGTAGTACCGATCAGTACTGGGGTATAAGGCCCAGCCCTTCATTCCACTTTAGGACAACTCTGAAAGGCTGTTCCAGCTCCAGAGCTCCCTGTGGGGCTGGCTGAGACCTTCATTGGGACTGCTTCGCAACTGAACTCCACCTTCCCAATTCAGCTTCCTTTCTTTCTCTTTCACATATTTTAATCCCAGAGGAATCCCCAACAAACCTCCTGCATATTCATATCTATCTCAGAGTTTTCTTCCCCTAGGAATCCAACCATGACTGAAGACTTTCTCTTTCTGATATCAAAACCTATTTATTGTAAAGCTGTAGTCCTTAAGATAGCATAGTACTAACTTTGGGATAAATGAACAGGTACATGAAACAGAAAAAGAGTGCAGAAACAGAAGTTGGTATGTGTGAGAAGGTGACATCATACTGGGAGAAGATGCACGATTTGGGAACAGTTGCTCTGACAATTGTCTATTCATGTGGGAAAAAACATTAGGTCTATTGCCAAAAAATGACCATAAGGAACAAATACCTAAATGTTAAAAGCAGAAAAGTAAAATTATTACTAAAACATAGAATGCTCTTTGTGACAAGGCAGGAAAGAAACTCTTAAGTAAAATGCAAAGTTGAAATCATAAAGAAGAAATTGATAAACTTGATTATATATACATTAAAATTTTTTTATTATGTATCTCAAACTCAGAGATGCGTAATGAATAGAGGAGTGGAACTCAGGCTATATGAAAAACTTCCACAAATTAGTAATACAGACAAACAACAGATAGAAAACTGGCAAAAGGTATGAACTACAAATTTGCAGAGTAAGAAACACAAATGGTCAAAAACCTTAAAAAATGGTCAAACTCACTAATAATAAAATATAAATAAGGAGATGCTATTCCTCATTCATGAGGGAGACAAAAATGTGTGCAAATATGCCAGATGTGGGAGAAGATATAAGAAGAAAACAACAACCTCTTTGGAGAGGAATTTGATAATATAAATTTTATTTCATTTCCATATATCTTTGAGAAATTCAAAGAAATGTGTGCTCAGTGACGTGAACAACAATGATGAGTGCCATCTTGTTTGTAACAGCAAATATTTGGAAACAATCTACATTGTCATCATTAGGGGATTGTAATATATACAAATATTGGGGTAGTATAAATGCTTGTAATATATACAAATATTGGGGTAGTATAATAAAACAGTTAAAGTGAATTAAACACTTGAAAACAGTATGGAATAAAAATTTGTGTACAGTAAGATACCATTTATTTATCAAATTTAAGCTTATAAAATAATGTATACAATTTATGAAAAAATATATTAGTGGTAAATATTTTTAAATATGTTACAGAAAGGAAACAAAACAGCTTCAGAAGACTTGCTGTCTTTGGAGAGAGAGAAGAAAATGGAAGAAGCCTTCAACTGTATGTTACATTTAATTTTTAATGGAAAAAAAACCTGAAGTGAAAATAATCTGAATATGGAAAAGTGTTAATAATTATTGATTCTGGGTAGTGATGTGATTTTAGACTATGAATATTATGTGGATTTTTTCTGCATTTTTGAAATATTATATTTGTTTTTTCAAATCTTAAAAAGCAGTGGCATGTAGTAGAAGCCAGAAGTGAGCAGGAGTCTTGGACTGGTTTTGTAAGCATATGTAAAACACAATTTGAGGAGTTTCAAAAATATTTTTAGGGAATCTTTTTTTTTTTTTTTTGAGATAAAAGTCACATAATGTAAAACCTTTTAAATCATTTTAAAGTGTATACTTATGGCTTTTAGTATATTCATAATCACTACTATCTAATTCTACACATTTTCCATCACCTTTTTGAGGAATCTTACAAGGAGCCGGAAATCCTGCATTAGCAATAGCAGCTTAGGACAAATGATCAAGATATTAATATTAAGTGATTTTCTATTAACTCACAGAGGGAGACCCAGGATCATTCAACTTACATGTTCAAATTGCGGTGTAAGTAGAGATTTAGGGTTTTACTGTTGCCCCATAGACAAGAGTATCCCTTACCAATGTCCAGAGTTACTCAGTAATGCCTTTTCATGGATGGTAATCACCTTCTACCCTCTTGAGAACACTGCCCAAAGCAGAAACAGATATACCCCTCTGCCTAAACTTGTATAGATATTCTCTCTTGCCTCCCCAGACAGTGATAGAAGATTTAGGAACTGCTGTAGACTGAATGTTGTATCCCCCCAAAGTTCATGTTTTGAAATTCTGATCCCCGATGTGATAATATTTGGTGCTGGAGCCTTTGAGAAGTGATTAAATCATGAGGGCAGAGAAATGGACACATTTCTCAAAAGCTTTCTTTTGTTGATACTTACTCAGTTCACGAAGTTATTCACAAGTAAAAATAACACTAATTCTTCTACCAGTAGAGCCCCAGGTTCCAGCTCTTCACTTTCAAACCCTGTTCTTCATTGCATCTAGATTACTTCAGTTTCTTCTGGCTTCTAACAACTGACTTATTGAGAATTTCCATTTAGAGAAAATCAACACTAGACTTCAGCCTCAATGAAACATTTAGCTGCATGTTGTCCACAGCCTTTTAAAAGCTCCAGGCTGAACTCTTCCTATTCAACTAGCCAGAAAGAGCCTCACACAAAATTCTGTGAGGAGGCCTTTGGGCTGTGAAGTTTGTCGCACGTTTTTGATATTGCACTTGTGTCTATAAATAGATATGTGTGTAAACGGATATGAGGATGAAGTTTGTAACAAATATATTTAGCATTCAACTGTATTATTGGGCAGAGATTTGTTTTTAATTATAAAAAGTCATAATTTTAATTGAGGGCATTGGTTTGTTAGTTGATTTCAGTTAAGCAGGTAAGTGTCTCTCATGATCTTACATCAGATGTCTTTTTACATTTTTTGTTGATTTTTAGCAAAAGTGGAGAAAGAATATAAACTCCTTTTATATATATAAGACTTTTTATATATTGTCCCATAATTGCATTCTTAATTCTGAGGAACATACAAAAGAAGGCTAAGATTTTTCTATTTGGTTCTGGTAAGACTGGAGACACATTAGTGTAGTGATTAGAAGTTTGGCTTGTAATTAGATGGATTGTTCTTCAAATCTCTTCTTTGTCATTTTCTAGCCAGAAGTCCATAGGCAAATTACTTAACTTTTTTAAGACTCAATTTTCTTATGTATGAAGTGGAGTAATAAAAGAATTTATAAGTTTTCTATGAGTACTAAGTGAGGTAATATATATGAGAAGCAGTAAGCACACAGGCATACCTCAGAGATATTTCAGATTTGGTTCCAGACTACTGCAATAAAGCGAATATTGCAGAAAAGCGAGTCATACAATGTTTTTGGTTTCCGAGGGCATATAAAAAATTATGTTTACACTATACTGTAGTCTACTAAGTGTGCAGTAGCATTATGTCTAAAAAGATACATACTTTAATTAAAAAATACTTTATTGCTGAAAAAAAATGCTAACCATTATCTGAGCCTTTAGCAAGTCATAGTCTTTTTGCTGATGGAGGGTCTTTCCTCAGTGTTGGTGGCTGCTAAGTGATCAGGGTGGTGGTTGTGGCAATTTTTTAAAATAAGACAATAGTGAAGTTCATTACATCATTGACTCTTCCTTTAATGAATGATTTTTTCTGTAGCATGTGATGCTGTTTTATAGTTTTTACCCATAGTAGAATTTCTTTCAAAATTGGAGTCAGTCCTCTCAAACCCTGCTGCTACTTTATCAACTAAGTTTATGTAATATTATAAGTCCATTGTTGTAATTTCAACAGTCTTCACAACATCTTCACCAGAAATAGAGTCCATCTCAAGAAACCACCTTCTTTGTTCATCCATAAAAAGCAATTTTTTATTCATGAAAGTTTTATCATGAGATTGTAGCAATTCAGTCACATCTTCAGGCTCCACTTCTAATTATAGTTCTATTACTTTTTCCACCACATGTGTAGTTACTTCTACAACTGAATTCTTAAACCCTCAAAGTCATCCATGAGGATTGGAATCAACTTTATTCAAACTCTTGTTAATGTTGATATTTGACCTCTTCTCATGAATCACAAGTGTTCTTAATGGCATCTAGAATAGTGAATCCTTTCTAGAGTTTTTCAATTTACTTTGCCCAAATCTATTAGAGGAACTACATGTATGAAAGCTTTAGCCTTACAAAATGGATTTCTTAAATAATATTCCTTGATCTGTGGGCTGCAGAATGAACGTTCTGTTAGCAGGCATAAAAACAACATTAATCTTATTGTTCATCTCCATCAGAGCTCCTGGGCGACCAGGTGCATTGTCAATGAGCAGTCGTACTTTGAAAAGAATCTTTTTTTGTGAGCAGTAGGTCTCAACAGTGGGCTTGAAATATTGGCTAGCCCATGTTGTAAACAGATGTGCTATCATACAGGCTCTGTTGTTTCATTTATAGAGCACAGGCAGAATAGATATAGCATAATTCTTAAGGGTCCTAAGATTTTCAGAATTGTAAATGAGCATTGGCTTCAACTTAAAATTATAAGTTGCATTAGCCCCAATCTAGAGAGTCAGCCTGTCCTTTGAAGCTTTGAAGCCAGACATTGACTTCTTTCTCTCTAGCTATGAAAGTCCTAGATGGCATCTTTTCCCAATATGAGGCTGTTTCATCTAAATTGAAAATCTATGGTTTAATGTAGCCACCTTCATTAATTATTTTAGCTAGATCTTCTGGATAACTTACTGCAGCTACTACAATAGCACTTGCTGCTTCACTTTGTACTTTTATGTTGTGGAGATGGCTTCTTTCCTTAACCTCATGAACCAATCTCTGCTAGCTTCAAACTTTTCTTCTGCAGCTTTCTCAGTTCTCTTAGCCTTCATAGAATTGAGGAGAATTAGGGCCTCGCTCTGAATTGGGCTTTGGATTAAGAATGTTGTGGTTGGTTTGATCTATTCATATCAGCAATAAGGCTGTTTTGCTTTGTTATCATGTATGTGTTCACTGGAGTAGCACTTTTAGTTTCCTTCAAGAACTTTTCTTTTTTTTTGTATTCACAACTTGGCTAACTGGCACAAGAGGCCTAGCTTTCAGCCCATCTCAGGTTCTGACCTACCTTCCTCACCAAGCTTAATCATTTCTAGCTTTTGATTTAAAATGAGAGACATGTAGCTCTTCCTTTTACTTGAACACTTAGAAGCCATTGTAAGGTTATTAATTGGCCTAATTTCAATATTATAGTCTCACATGGAATAGGGAGGCCCAAGGAGAGGGAGACAGATAGGAGAACAGCTAGCCAGTAGAGCAGTCAAAGCACACACATATATTGATTTGGTTTGCTGTCATATGGGCGTGGTTCATGGCACCCTTGAACAATTACAATAGTAACATCAAAGAAAATTGATCAGAGATCACCATAACAAAAATAAAAATGAAAAAGTTTAAACTATTGTGGGAATTACTAAAATGTGACTCTGAGATACGAAATGAGCAAATGCTGTTTGAAAAATGGCACCAATGGACTTGCTCGGCACAGGGTTGTCACAAACCTTCAATTTGTAGAAAACACAGGATCTGCAAAGCACAATAAAGCAAAGAGCAATAAAACAAGTTATGCCTGTATAACCTAGCACATAGTAAGATGTTCACTATTAGCAATTATCTGAAACTTTGTTAGATAATTTTTGGTCAGGGAGAGAATCTCTGAAGGATAGCCAGAGGTTGGTGCAGTGCAGTAGAGTGTAATGTGAATTAGTCAGGGGATTCAAGGTCAAAATCCCATTTCATCTTAAGAGCTTGGGCAAGTCAATCCTCACTCATCCTTAGTATTGTTTAAAAAAGAATACCCTGTGTTGTCCTAGCCTCCTTTATCCACATACTTTTTCTTGCTATGTACGTTCCCCTTCCTCTATTACAAAACTACCTTTAAAAAACAATCTGTTGATAATTGTTGACACCCTAATCAAATATTCTTTCTCTCTATAGGAATTTATATTTCAGTATAATCATTCTGTGGATACTGATAGCCTATATATCTATTAAAGGAATTTTACATACATTATCAGGAACTGACATGGAAGAAGAGTTTTGAAGTGGGTAGAGACCTCCAATAACTGCAATTATTTTGTATGGATATTCTTCTTCTCTGGCTCTACATAAAGGTTGGTTAGGCAAAAAACAAAAACATACAAAAATCTCATGTTATTCTTTTTTTCAGGGTTGCTTGATGAATAGAATTCGTTTCTAAATCAGTTGAAAATTTTTTTGTTCTTTGGTGAAAGTTTCCATTTTATACCTGGGCTTAGTCTAGCAATAAGCAAAACAGGTCAAAGTCTCTTAATCTTTCCTTCTAAGTAAATTCTGTCATTATGTGTCTACACATCTGCTTTGTCATTGTATATTCACACAAAAAAAGTTTGGCCCTCTAGGGCTATGGAGATGTTCTGTAATGACTGTGCTCAGTTAGAGACCTGGTCCCAGTCTGAGCCCTGCCACAGTTCCCATATCTATAAAAATAAGAGAATGGACTAGATACACTATTGCAAGTAGGGTTTATCTTTCAGTCCTACTCTGAGTGATTGGTAGTGGCTACCTGGGATATTGAGTTGAGATAGCCAAGATGAATCTTAATGCAATGGGAGAGTATTTTGTGATAAATTAGCCATAAGCACAGGCTAGAGGAATGAGTCCTCTCATGCCAGATGCTTGACATCCCTGAACCAGGCAATTGCTAAGGTCTTTCTAGTTCTAGCATCACATCATGTTATGACTGATTCTCTACTTACTGAAGATATGAAGTGTCTGCCCTTCCAGCAGGTCAGCTATCTGCTGTAAGCAACTAGATTGCTGTTTACATGTACTAAATGTAGAATTGCTCATTCTCTTCCAAAAGAACTTGAGGCACAACAAATAACTTTTAGAATCTAAAAAAGGAATTCACAAAAGAGATAGGGAAATTAGAGTAAAATACAAAAGAGAGAGAGGAAGTATGAGAGTCAAAAATGAAATTTGAGGGTTGATTTTAATCTCCCTAACTTTATTCTCTAGTACGCTATTCTCTCTTTCCACTTAATGCTCATAGACCGAGGCAAAGAAAAGGGGTCACACTGACCTGGTAATACAATGTGAAACCCTGGACATTTCTGAGATTTTTTCATAAAAATGTCCGGTAGATATCTGAGATTTGTTGAGGATTCTGCATGATGGGGAAAATATTTTTGCTCTCTTAGACTTCAGCAGAGAAATCAAAATGATTATTCTATTTAAAATTCATCAACAATAATGATCACTTGTGTCATCCTGCAAAGATAAGACTTGGGTCTTGTGTGAAAGCATTAAAAACCTCATTGCTTTCTACAGTGCCTTAGATGCAGGTTACCCGGTGCATAGTAAATGAATCAACACAGCCAAGTTGGGGCAAAGGAACTAGTCACATGTTCTAAAACTACATAGAGTTTTATGACTGGAATGTTATGTTGCATTGAGAATCTATAAAAATAATGATATCAGGAAGAAATTTACGAGGTATAATTGTAAATGATATATTTCTTGAAGATACTCTTGAACTTTTCTGCAAAATGGCTTAAAAGCCTGTAATAACTTCTTTCATTATTAAATTTAACCAAACACTTGTTCAATCAGACTCATTAGGATTATTTCTTTTCCCAAAAGGCTGTAGTTTTCCCCCCAGTAATTTCTGTGCTCTTACCCTCTCTTCTATTTAGCATTATTTTTTTAAAGTGAAGAAGACTTCTGGTTTTAGCTATGAAGAAACAGGAATTAAATTTATCCTCTTGGCTGAAACAACAAAAAAATTCAATGAGGAAACAATTTTCAGGGTATTGGACATCAGGAAACAGAAGACAGTAATCTTTAAGAGATGGCAAACAAATGAAGGAATCCTGTGATTATCAAAACTTGTTGCTTTGAGAGAGTTTCTAGGCCATGGCACACTGAGGAGAAACTCAGGCAGAACCTAGAAAACTCCTTGAGCTTAGAAGATGGAACTAAGAATATGGAGAGACCAAAGCACTTAGAGTTTGCAGGCAAAGTACTGGAGAGGAATGGGGTGCAAAGAGAGAGTACTTTGGAGATCCGTAGAGGGTCCTCCTCAAATATTCAGCCAAATAATGATCAGGGTATACATGTTCAGAAACTATCTGAGGCTAGGGGAAAAAATACTTCAAAAAATTAAAGACAACAGTACTAAGATCCCACATAAAGAATAAGGAATAGTGCCCAATCCCTTGACAAACAAGAAAACCTCATAAATCATGAGCCATCAGATAGAGTAATCAGAAGAATCTTGCTTCTATTAGACATAATTAGACCTAGACAAAAAACTGTTCAGGTCTTGCCTAATAAAAATTCAAAGCAATGGCAGAAATGATTAAACTATTTCAAATTACTTAACTGTGTCCTAGAGCAAAACTCAAGATTAGTTATAGGAACACAAAAATATTCAGAAGCCAATAAGGTAAAACATACATCATGCATCTAATCAATAATTGCTGAGTATACAAATAAGCAGGAAAATACCATATATTATAGATAGAAAAATTAATCAGACAAAACTGATCCAGAACCGACAGAGATATTAGAATTGGCTGACAGAGACCTTAGAAATTTATTATGCTGTATTTCATATGCCCAAAAAGCTAAATGTAGATGAACTTGTTAAATACAGATATGATATTTTTAAAAAACCTATATCAAACTTCTAGAGACAGAAACCAGAAAATATATCCTAGAAATAAAATCTAGATTAAACAGACATTAATGAGATTAATCATAAATTAAACATTGTAGAAGTTTAGTGAACTGGAAGACATGGACATATATACTATCCAAAATGAAACACAGAGAGAAAAAAATACTAAAAAATTTTAAATAAACATAAAAATCAGTAAACTGTGGAACAACTTCAAGTGATTTAATGTATATATAATTTGAACTCCCAAAGGAAGGTAGGAACCAGAAAAAAATAGTTGAAGAAATAGTGTCCAATTTTTTTTTTCAAATATATGAAAACTGTAAACCTTCATGAAGCTCAAATACCCCCAAAACAAGAAATATAAAGATTACTCCTCTAAGGTATATCATAACCAAATTGCCCAAAACCAGTGATAATGATAAAATTTTATAGGCAGCCATAGAAAAATGTTATATTAAATATACAGCAACATTAAATATACAGCAAATGTTACATTAAATATAGATATAGATAGCAGCTGACTTTTTGTCAAAAACAATTCAACTGGAAACAGAGTAAAGCAACATTTTTGAAGTTCTAAAAGGGCAAAAATCTGTGTCAATCTAGAATTCTATACCCAGTAAAATATGTTTCAAAAAAATGTGACATAAAGGCTTTTTCCAACATCCAAAAGCTGAAAGAATTTATTAACAGTAGTCTTCTATTACAAGAAATGTTATAAGATGTCCTTTAGGAAAAAGGAAAATACCAGTTGGAAATTTGGATCTACTCAAAGGCAATAAAGATTTTTAAATTTATATAAATATATTTAAAATATAACTGACTGTATAAGTAAAAATAATAACAATGGAGTGTTAAGTTTATAAGATATGTAGAAGTAAAATGTATGACAATAATAACACAAATACCAAGGGGGAAAAGTGGAAGTAGACTGTTATAAGGTCCTTATAATATCACTTGAAATGATACGTTATCACTTGAAAATAGACTTTGATAAGTTAAAAATGGATACTATAAATTCTCAAGTATCCCCTAAAATAACAGAACAGCATTATAGCTAATAAGCTAACAAAGAAGACAAAATGGAATCATAAAAAATACTCAGTTTATCCAAAAGAATACAGAAAAAAAGAGGAAAAGGGAAACAAAGAGCATCAAATAGGAGGTTGATTTAAATCTTGCCATATTACTAGTCACGTGATATGTAAATAGTCTAAATACCCCAGTTGAAAGGCAAAGATTATTGTATTAAAT
This sequence comes from Pteropus vampyrus, assembly GCF_000151845.1. Lineage (NCBI taxonomy): Eukaryota > Metazoa > Chordata > Mammalia > Chiroptera > Pteropodidae > Pteropus > Pteropus vampyrus. Next base: position 22,791,802 of record NW_011888784.1, on the reverse strand, counting down.
AAAAAATTAAGACCCACGTATATGATACTTACAAAAAATCCACTTCAAATATAAAGACATAAATAAGTTACAAGTTAAATTATTAAAAAAGATATGTCATGCTCACACTATCATTTCATAATGGTAAAGAGATCATACATTGCTGATGGAAATGTTAAATGGAACACCCTTTATATCCCTTTGGAAAACAGTTTAGAAGTTCTTTATAAAATTAAACGTGTATCTGGCATATGATCTAGCCATTCCAATATTCCTTAGTATTTATTTTACCCAAGAGAAATGAAAATATATGTCTATATAGAGCTTTGTATACAGATGTTCATAACAGCTGTATTTGGAACAGCCCCAAAGTGAAATCAACACAAATGTACACCAATAGATGAATGGATAAACAAAATATATTATATCCATAAAATGAGATAGTATTTAACAATAAAAGGAATGAAATCTTGTATGCAACAACATGGAAGACTTTTAAAATAATCGCTCAGCTTGAAAGACAGCAGACAAAAGAATACATACTATATAATTCTATTTATATAAAATTCTAGGAACTATAATTAATGCACAGTAACAGAAAGCAAATCATTGATTGCCAGAAGCGTGAGCAGGAGAGGGTGTTATGGACAGGGATGGAAGGAAAGAATGACAAATAGGCACAAGTCTTTTGAGAGTGCTATACATGTACGATATCTTTATTGTGGTGATGGATTCATAGGTCATATTGAATATGTGGACATATGTCATATTTCAAAACTTATAAGATTATATACTTTAAATATGTGCAGTTTATTGTATGTGAATTATGCCTCAGTAAAGCTGTTCAGAACTAAATGGAATACAATAGTATGCTGGGTGATCAGAGTGCAAATGTTTTACCATTTTCTCTCTCCATTTTACACCTTAAATATTAGCATTTTATTTTATCAGCAGTTCACTAACTTGATAACTGTCACAGATACAAGCAGATGCTGACTAGGGAACTTGATTGGACTCATATTAACTGAATATATTATCCAAAAATAGTGACTATCTTGTTGACTTTGAGGATCTTTCTGTACAATTGTAATTTTTTTATTACTTTATAGAAACTTATGAGACCCTCACTCAAAATCACCTAATCCACTGAAGAAACAATTCAGACTTTCCATTTGGCCTGATTGTAAACACAGGTACAGACTCACGGAGCTTAAAAGGGCCTCAGAAATATCTGCCATGCTTTTATAGAAAAAGAGATTGAATATCAGAGGAAATGAGTGACCATCTTGAAATCGCACAACTAACTGAGACTAGAATTTGTCTCCTGACTCCCTGAGTAGGAGTTCAATATTTCAGAACTCAGAGGACTTTAATATAGAGGCCATTCAATAAATATTTGTTAAGCTCAGGATGAATATTTCAGATTGAACTGGTGATCTATACTCTTATTTTAAAATACACTGAGATATTATAAAAGAAAATAACACACTCTGGTGCCAAAATTTATACCTCCTTCCCTTCTACATGAACAAATTTCCATTTTTAGAAAGGATTACAGTATTAAAAGCATAAACTGCCTTCATCTCTTTTTGTCTTGTCATTTCTGCTTAAATATAACATATATAAATATAACATAGGATACAGACCATTATTTGGGTTTATGAGAAAAAAAAACGGTCCAGTACAAACTCTCTTATTCTTTTTTCTCCCTTTCTTATGTTTTTTAAAAAAATTTTACTGCACTCGATTTTTATCTATATCTTTTATCTATATTTTTTAATTAAATTTCTAATAATAACCTTTTCAGGGATTCTGGGAACATTCATTCAGTCTTCTCAAATTCTAAGCTATTCAAGGCGTTAATTAAGCATAATGATATCAAAAGAGAGAAAAAGGAGGACTAGCACACAGCTATCAATCCATCAGAATAGGTGAGAGAATATTTATGCATGTATCAATTAAACTTTGTATCAATCATTAAGAAACCACAGTAAACAGATATAGCTCGGTCATGATTCTTGTCATGAGTTAACACACAGTAGATGTGTCAGCTCTTGTTCTTCTTACTCCGCCATTGTTTTGTATGACTCCTCCATAAGCTTTGTCTAAGGAGAAAATGCTAATTCTTTTTGGCCTATTTTGAGTCTAAAATTTAATCTTCTGACATTTTCTCTACGTAGAGTTTTCAGAAATTCTGACTGCAAATATAAGGATTGAGAAATAGTAGCTGATAAAACAGGTTAAACTTGAAGGAAATTTAATTACAGGATAATACCACATATTCTGCAAAATAATTGGAACATAATTTGTAGTCATGGTATAGCAGTGGTTCTCCAGCTTTGGGCTACACATAAGTCACAGGGTATTCCCTGACCCTTCTCTCAGAAATTCGGATTTAGTAGGTCTGGAGTAGAGCCCCACAATTTACACTTTTTAACAAGTTTTATAAGAAATTTTGCTGCAAGTGGATTTACGTTGATAAAAATTGATCAACCTCACTCCTTTTTTGTTATTAGTAAACCTTGGTTAAAATTCCAGTTCCACAACTTACTAGCTAGAAAAGCCATATAACTGTTCTGTATTTCTTTTTTAAAATAAGAATATGCAGGGTTTAAAATAATAAAATGCAGGGTTTCTGATGGAGATTAATGAAATAATGCATATAAAGTGCCTGGTGCATAGTAGATACTTAATAATGTTAGTTTCTTTCCCCATACATAACCATGTTCCTTCTTAATCTGAGCCTAAACTAGAATGTGTTTCTCCTTTAATTCTTAACCTCAGTATAAACAACTCCACATATTTAAGATTGTAAAAAAATCACATACCTCAGATTCAAATAAACAACTCCACATATTTAAGATTGTAAAAAAATCACATACCTCAATTCAAATGGCCAGTCTCAGAAACATTTTTGCTATGTTTGAATGACTAAGGCATGACAGAACATTGATGCATGCATATAATTAACCATGTTACAAAAGCCAGCTGATGTAAGATTTTGAAAGTTATTCAGGTAAAAAAACAATGTAATTACTAACCCAAATTTACCATCCTGCCTTGGGTCCTTTTTTGCAAATGGAGAAAATTTGATTTAAAGATGAATAAGAAGGTACAGAACATGTCTGCTTAGACAAGAGTTCAAGGTAAATCCTTGTCTATGTTTCAGCATGTGTTCTGGTTCCTCAGCCTCTTGTTTTTATATTCATCTAAAGGCCTTACATCCAGCAAGATGCTCTGATACATCAAGGATTTAAACACAAGCCCAGAGCACACCCAAGCAGCACAGAGGAACAGTTTTTAAAATGAATAGTATGTTTGGGCCAATAGCCAGTAATGATAAAGAGAAGCAGCTCAGCAGTCTAAATGAACACACAGAACTCAACCATCTGAAGTTTATTGTAAGTCTCTCATTGTTCATCAGGGTTGGATCATTGATGATGGAGGTTACTGACAAAATTTGACAAGAGCCCATCCAGACAGAACCCCAATCCTAAAGCTCTTCCTCCATTCTATCAAACCCATCAAGGCTTTCCTAATCCATATGCTTGAAAAGCCCTTTAGCATTCCTCCACAAGACATTGAGGAAGCAGGCCAAGCTTGTACTTATGCTTAAAAGGGCTAAAAATAAAAACATTTATTTTTAGATGTTTAAAATTTATTTTTATCAAAATTATATAGGTACAAAGTTTTAAAAGTCAAATAGTGCTAAGGCTCATACAAAACAAGATAGCTGCTTCCCCGACTCTTAGCCACATTACCCCACTCTCCAAAGGCAACTACCTTCAAATATCTGTTTCTTCTGGTATTTATCTCCACGTTTTCAAGGATTAACTTTAGGTTTAACTTTGTTTAACTATGTAAATGTAATTCACTGCTGGCCAGGTCATGCACATAATTTTATTTCCTTTGCTAAACATAATTTTGTTTTTCCTATAGTTAGTCATTGCATCTTTTTAAAGAATTCACTTGGTTTTCTCTGTATTTACACTTAAGTCTTTCTACATTTTCTGGCATTCCACATTTCAACAAAATTGCTCACAAACTGTCAGGTAATTTCTCATTTCCATTTTTTCTAGCAGCTTTCCTCCTAGAGTCAATTTGGGCCTCCTCTTTCAATTCGAACTGGTTTCCTAGAAGGGAAACTGCACAGCCGTTTTCCTTTGTCATTCCTCTGTGTTAGATCTGTAACCAGGGCCCTGACTTCTTTTTGTGTTACTTTTTTGTTTTGGTGAAAGCTAACTCATTTTTTAATGGCTTGATTTTAGGATCAACTCAAGAGGACCCCTGAAAAAAACAATTACTCCATTTATATTTTAGGGATACCCCAAAATAGAAAATAAACCAATTTACACATTACTCTTAATAATGGCATCTGATATCTTCTCACAAAAGGCAAAATCAAAACTACCTGATAAAGCAACCTAAAAATGACAAGCTCTCCAGATGAGAAAACCAAATGCTGGGATGTTATCAATGGAGAAGTCTTAAAAATTCATATTTTCTCTTCAAGTTCTATAGTTTCTCTGATAGCTGATTGTCATCTGATTCTGGCAATTCACTATAATTGAACGCCATGTACAGGCAGTAAGGAAAAATCAATTCAGTGACCATGAAAAGAAGAGAAATGAGCTACAGACTCACTGGGGGAAGTTTATAAAGCTTCTTTCCAGCATTGTATTATTGGTTTTTATTCTGAAACATGAGCACTGAAGCACAAAAATATGCCAGTAATTGGGGTCAGTGTTCAGTCAGATCCCCCGAAAAAAGGATCTCAAGCTAACCAGCATATGGTGTGCAGTGTCCTCTGTTAGAATAAAACTTTGGCTTCAAATAAGCATGTGATGCCTCTAACTTTTCAATTAGGGAAAGTTAATGAGTTTCTTTTGACTAAAGTGTTGGAGAGTTGTGATTCTCAGAAATAAAAGTAGATACCTCAATCGTCATGTGTAAAAAATGATACTCTCGAAAGGAGACAAAATGTACATTAATTTCAATCCTTTTTTTTATATACAACTCTTAGGTCCAATAGCAATAAAACTTTAAAAATTAGTAGAAATGAAATTACTGGTTTTTACTGAGAAGAGCACAGAAGTAGTCAAGGATTAATTCAATGCCATATGCAAAGAAGGAGGCCATAGGCTGCTAGACAGGGGAACAGGCTGCAAGAGTTTTGCCTAGCTACTTATGGGGAAGTTTGTCCTTCCTGCCTGACATAGTATGAGACCAAAAAGTCAAAAGGCTTTTCAGAGAAACATTGACAAGTGGCCTGAATATGAGTTCCTCAGAGGTTTCCAGTTTGTTCCCTCAAGTCCAACATGCATCTGTGGATATACCACACTTACCTTAAGCTACCACTTACCTCTTCTAAGTGTTGGTTTCTTAAACTAAGAATAACAGCATTACTTTCAAGAACTGTTTTGAGAATTTTAGAGAAATAAATAGTATTTACAAAGGTTTTGCAGTTACTCTATTTACAAAGAGATCAGTGTAAGATGTAATGAGCAAAGAAAGCATTCATAAGTGGTGGTGTGATTTCAGCTGGCCCTGGAAAGAATTTCAAATATAAATGAGGGGTCTGGCTATGGGGAGTACATCACATGAATTGCCATGCTTCAGAAGTCCCTAAAGTATCTAGATCAACAGTAGCTATAGAAAACACCTAGGTCACCTCTGACAGCAGCCCTCAACCCTAGAGTATAACCAGATTCATACTTTGCCCTGGACTTTGAGCTGACATCCGAGTAGTTTAATATAGAACTGCTCAACAGGAAAAAGTCCAAAAGGGTTGAATTCTTCACAAAATGCCAAAATTGGACTACCCCTCCCTTCCTACAGAAAAATGTGTACCAACCAATATGGTTGTTCAGCAGGTGTTTCCCTAAAGCAATGTTTCCTAAGGAGCACTGTTTGCCCATTTCATTTATCTCTTTATTTGACAAATTCATTCATTCATTCATCCTCTATTTGACAATTTTTTAAATTAATTATTATGTGAATAATAATGGTGAGCAAAATCAGATGGAGGCACTCCCTTCATGGAGCTTAGAGCCCAGGATGGTGGTTCTCATGCTGGCTGAACATGCATGACTTGTGTTACTTTAACTAAATACTGATAACTGATACACTTTAGACTAGGGAGTGGTATTATAATGTGTATCAGAGTTGAGATCCATTGTGGGTCTAGTGGCAAAACAGCGTTTATATAATAGCCTCTGTGGTAGCACATATAAGGGAGTAAAAGAAGGTGAATGTGGATGAAAGGAAAAAAGTAAAACAGCTTCCTTTACTTTAGGCCTTCTCAGAATCTTCAGTAATCTAACATTTCATGAATCTCCAAGAGGGATATTATATTCCGAAGTTACTTTTACACAGAACTTATTGAGACTCTCGTGTTTCTCATTTAGGAAATACTGCTTTTATGTATGTAAGTATAGAATCGACTAGATCGGTAGGGAATGTTGAAGTTGGGGGTAGTGGAATAATTTTGTTCCAAAAGTTAAGAAGATTGGTAATAAATCTTCTAAAATCCAGAGATCCTCTTAATCTCTGAAGGATTTTCTAAAAGACCTCAATTTGAAACTAATGGCTGTTTACATAAATGGCATGTAATAACACTCAGTAATATGTTCAGTTTTGTCAATGAGCTCTTTACCACTTAAAAAAAGTATTTAATGATTTATTACAGTTTCAAAGAGAGGGGCTTTTAAAAATATTTCGAAATGTAAAAGGCAAAGTGTAATTGTAGGAGGAATTAATAATATTCATGATTTATATTAGAATTGAGGCTAAGGATTACTAACCTTTTTAGGACAGCCTGTGTTCTTAATCCACTGATAAAGAACTCATAGTTAATGAGAATTGCGTTTTAGAGAAAGAACTTGAGGAAAACTTATTTAGAGAGGAAATGTATGAAACTGACTATTATGGTATCTTCCTGTACAAACATGACTGCAAAGATTACTCACTGATTAACCTTTGCATATTAAATATGCGTAACTGGAATTTGGAAGTCATGAGCCTACTTCATTTATATGGCTTTGAAAAACATTTTGACCTATTTAGGTAGTTGAGTCATAAGACTGAAGGCAGAAACTATAGAAGTATGAAAAAATAAATCACATTCATTGTACTTTCTGGATGTTAATTGAATGGGTCCACTTTATTTCTGTAACACATTTGTCACTCCATACATTGGTTCTGCTGATTCTTAAAAAAAAAAAAAAGTTTCAGAATAGAAATAACATGTCACATAATCCCATAACAATTCAATGAGACAGTTATTATTAATAGAGAGCCTAAAATTTCACCTAACATTACATAGCTGGTTAATAGCCAAGCTAGCATTGGGATCTATGCTTGGTCGACTCTAGAGCCTAAGCTCATGCTAAAGGATAATTTTTTAACAAATATAAAATGAACACATCAAAGATTTCATTTAACTCATTAAATAAATGAGAGAACTGGTAAAAAGTTATAACCAATGCAAAAGAATATCCAAACAACAGATAAGATTATAGATCAGGAATGTTGAAATGAATTTGTAAATGCACACAAAACTGGCTGCTTCTACCATAGAGGAGGGAAGTCTTTGAACTTCCACTGGACAGAATTTATTTGCATATTTATAGAAAAGAATTATTTTGTACTGCTATCAGTTATCTACTTACAGTGTTGTAAAATTGTTCAAAGGCAATGAAAGACTCAAAGTCCCCATAGAGTGGAATGACCTGGAAGGGTGTGCTTTAAACAATTCATATGTAGTGTTTAGAAACTCTGTTGGTGAAGAGAATCAACTTTATCTTTAATACAGCAAGGTTGTATGCTTCTTAAAAATAGAGATGTTATCTTTCTTATATCTGTTTTACAGCTCTCAAAGCAGGGCTTAATAAACACATGTTGATGTTGACTTGATTAATTGCTGGCCTTTACAGTTTTGTTTTTGTTTTGTACCTACCTAGGGCTGTTGAGAGGACACTGGCACAAGGTCAGAACAGTGTCTGGCACACAGAAAGCCCTCAGTGAGGGTTAGCTCTTACTATTCCATAGTCAACTGGACCCTTTTAAAGGATTGTCACATTACTTATCTGATTGAATCTTCATTGATCCGGTGAGGTAAGATCAGCAAGAATGATGATTAATTCCATGAGTTGTCCAAATCAATTGCTTTTTCTTATTTCATTTCATTTTTGTTTCTCAATGGCTATAAAAGATTTTTACAGAGACCACATAACATCTTTATAATAATACTTTAAAATATTTCTAAAAGAAATTAGAAAAATACAAAATTAAAGTTCGATGCTGGGGAAGAAAACTAATGAAAATATGCTTTTCATTTACTAAGTCAGACTAAGCCACCTGGATGAGTGGGTTGGAAAAAAGAATCCTTGATACTTCTAGGTGCTCATGTGCTGGTTTTTTATTTGCTTTTTTGTTTGTTTGGGTTTTTTTGTTTTTGTTTTTGTTTTTTATCTATCTTCCTCTGACTTCTCAAAGGATCAAAGCAAATACTTAGAGTCTTTTGTAAGTGGAAATACAGAATCTTTTTACCCCTTCTACTGTGAGCTGCCTATGAACAGTTGATATTTTTTTAAGTACACACCCCTTATCCCAAATTTTCAAATATTTGACCATGAAATAAGGTTGGCCACAAATATCTTTATATCTGTTCAAAGTCGCTATACTTCCAAACTAGGGCCAGAATCAGGGAATTGCACACTGCTATTATTTCATCCAGATGAAGTTTCTATAATAGAAGCTGGTCCTCCCCACCCCGCCCCCCCTCAACCGCAGCTGGCTAATTGCATGCTCCACGTAGATTATTTTTCTCTTATTCAAACCGTTTTGGAATCCTCAGCCCAGTATGGAATCAATAGTAACTCATTGAATTCCTGCAAACATGCCTGAATATTTCAACTTATGAAACGTGAGGGAAATCAGAAGGGAAGAGGAAGTTTGCAAATAAAGGCAAACTCTTAATTGCATGATAGAGGGCTTCTATGGCTGAGGGAGGTGATACAGAGGTACCGGACTCCAAAATTAAAGCTTCAAAATGCCATACTTCCTACCTTTGGTCCAATCAAGGAGTCAAAATGAGAAAGAGGGTTAGTTATAATATAATTGTAAAAATTGTAAACACACACACAACAATGGTATAAATTCTTCAGCATTATAATAAAACAAAGGAATATTTTGTATTCTTCAGTAATTTATGCTTTTTGGAACATTTCCAAATGATTTACTACTGATCTCTAAAGTAAAAGTAAAACTCAGTGAGGTAGCAGAGGAGATTCTTTTCTTTTAGAAAAAGAAAAACATAGAGTGAGATACTATTAGCAACAGAGGTCAGAAAGAAACCAGAATTTCTGACTCCAAATCTCAGTTTTTCTCCATTAAAACTAATCCCCCTCAGCAATGCTGCCACCAGCATTTTCACACAGTGCACTATCTAATTAAATCCAGATGGGTTAATGTAGAGAATAGAGGAGAAGCAGTTTCTTTTCTTAGATATTTTAATGGGAAGTGTTAAGTTTTGATTATCAATGAAAATCAGACTCATCTCTTTATTCTTTACTATAAAAAGTCAGTCTCCTTCACGTAAGTATGTTAGTGCTCCTAACACATTAGTAGCGTGCCACAGCTGCCTAAATCAAATCATTAAAAAAAAAAAAAGTGGATGCACAAAACTCTAGAATACAAATAAACCTACTAAACCTCCATTGAGAAATAAGATAATTTCCTTATGGATCTTCATGGATCAAAGATAATGTTTCCTTACTCATGTCTGTGTAACAGGCATTCCATGCAACTTAATCAGCTGACGGGCAAACTGTAGAACTCAGGAGACAAATGTTATCGGGGATACCCAAGAAACTTCCAGGCATCATTGAGCATTAGATCATGGATGGGGGTCTAGTACTCTGGTTCAAAATCCAATCTGCCTGAGTTCAAACCCCAGCTCTGCTGCTTAGTAGCTAGGGGATGTTAGGCAAATTGTTGACCCTCTCTAAGCCTCAGGGCTTTATGCTTTCCTAAGTATCATAAGTGGGAATAACAGTATAACCTTCTATATAAGGCTATCGTATGATCAAATGAGATAAAATTCATATTCCCATGAAATACATAAAAGCATCCCATGACTAGTATTCAGGGAATATTAATTTGAACAACTCCTTAAACTAGATGGCACATATGAAATGTCCCCATTTCTGCAACCAGAGAGAAAACATTTGAAGCTTAGAATTTTAAATAGATTAAAGATATTCTGTCCAATGAAGAGGAGTTTGGGCATAATTTAATTGATAAATTCAGATATATACCCACTATGTGTTAGAAAATACAAAATCCTCACTGCACATACTCTTTGCACCAGAAAAGCTTGAAAAGTACTTAGAATTAATTTATAGGACACAATACAAGAGGTACTACAAGACTTTATAGGGTTTACTGCCAAATGAGTGGTGTTCACTAGTCTTTCTCAAGACTGGGATCCATGATTTTCTGTATAATCTACAAATGTATTATTATGGAAGGTTCCTATGTAATTTTTGCTCAATTTTTATGAAAATATTTAAAAATTAATTAATATAATTATATTCTGGATGATTTTGGTGATAACATGTAAGTATTGTCACAATATTTCAGTATTAAAGTTTACATTTGTAGTTGTGATTATGACCGCGTGGAGTCCAAGTTGTATCACTTTTATTTGTGCCTACTCATCAAGAGTTAACAAATAAATGAAGCCTTTAAGCCAATTAAAGTATAAATTGATTTCAGAAGACTGTATAAATTGTTAAAATAGAAAGAATGAAAGAAAAATTTGAGCTATCACATGGAACTAAATCATAACAGGCATGCTCATTCAAAACAATGTAGGATGTTATAGTGGGTCTCATATTTATGTTAAACATAAAAAGAACCTGTCACATCAAAATGATGCTGTTAATTTTATTATATTTTGTTTTTATTTGTAAATGTATTTTGATCCCATTGTTAAATAAGTGCCATAAGCTGAGAGTTTAATATACATTCTATGGCCTTTCTAAATATACTTATTGGTTCTCATGTGGATTTTTGTAGACTCTTTAGCACTTTTTACATAGATAAGAATGTCTTTTGCAAGCAGTTTTATTTCTTTCGTCCTAATTTGAATGTCTTTATTTCCTTTTTTTTTTTGGTCATATTGCATTGGCTGGGAACTATAGTACAATATTGAATATGAGTGATGAGTTTATTTTTATGGTAATTGACTATTATTCTTGGTATGAGTCTGTCCTTCCTTGCCTTGAGGTCCTCAGTAGGCACCACTGTCTGCAGGCTTAGAGACTGCAGATCAAGGGACCTACTTTAAAGCAAAGAAAGTGCAACAATAGGCACATGATAAAGGGATTTACTGGTCCTTTCTCATACTATACCACCCTGGAGCTGCCAGCCTGAAAGAGTGATGAACTACCTGTTGAGGTGCCAGCTTGGAAATAATACCCAATAAGGATGGGATGCTATCTCCAAGAATCCAGTATACATTCTAAATCAATAACTATTATTCAGTGCAATGCTATGTCTTCAATTGGTAAAATAGGTGGGTCTAGGAACCAAGAAACAAACAGAATGACCCAGATTACCTATTCTCCATCACTCCTAATGACCTACTCAGGGAAGTTTTGCTTACCATTCCCATAGCTCTGGGTTCTGCAGATTTATGAGGGGAATAGCAAGAGTCCCACTGAATTCTTTCTTCCAAGGCCCCTTCTATCAAGGGACCAGCTGGCAAAAGAGAAATTAGTATCCTGGTAGGGATATTGGCAGTAATCAGGTGGGATAGGGCTATTGTTACATTTAGAAGAAACACCATAAAGTGAAAAGACTTTTAGTCTAGAATACTATATCAATTGGAGTTTGAATACTTTTTAAAAAATCGTTATTTTTACAGATTGGATACTTCCAATAGGGTCAGAGGGTCTAGACTTGTTAATACAACTGTAAGAAGTCAAACATTTGCCTCACATCTCGGGAAATTATAGAGAAAGAAAGAGAAACAGAAAAGTTACCAAATCAGGAGGATGATTGAATATGTTCAAATTTATATAAAAATTCAAATTCTTCAATCATTTATAAACAGTATAATGATAAATGTATGGAGGAAACATAGATCAATAAGACAACAGCTTGTCTTCAGCACCAGCTACTCTACTTTTCTATCATCTGCCTTGATCAGCCTCCCCTGGTTGCCAAGGTCTATCTTCCGAGAGGGTGTTAAGCCATTGCCTGTTCTCTCTTGCTTTACTTTTCTTTGTTGATCTCTCCAACTTCATAAGGGAAATTACTTGCCCGTCTATCTTCTTCATTATTTTATCCTTAGCACTTAACACTATATTTGTTAAATGAAGAAATGACTCACCAATTGTAAAACTATACAGTAGAATGCTATTTTATTTAAAATTATGCTGTAGGTGGATAATTATTTTTCATATATTATTAATTTAAAAATAATCAGGTTACTAAGCAGTATGTACAGTGTTATCTCATTTTGAAGAGTTTGATCAAGATGAATACATAAATAATAATGCTGGTTGTTTCTGGAACGTGGACTGAGAGTGATTAAGTGTTATTTTCTGATTTTTCACCTGTATTTTCTGCTTTTATCCTCAATAAACATAATTTTTTTAAAACAAGGATAAATTTATTTTTATTAATAATTTGTCTTTGGAGGCTTATTCTTACAGATTTTTGTCCATTTGGAAAAACAAACAAAATCATTTTGTCTATGACTGGAGGTAGAGTAACATAATCTTGTCTCTGTGGCTGTGGTTCTAAACTGGAGACAGTTTTGCCTCTTCAGGGATCATTTGGCAGTGTCTGGAGACATTTTTGATTATCTAATTTCAGAAAGTGGTTGAGGGCAGTTGTCACTAGCATTTAGTGAGGAGAGGCCAGAGATGCTGCTGAACATCCTGCAATGCACAGGACAGCTCCCTACAGCTAAGAATTATCTGGTCCAAAATGTCAGTTGGAGTGTCAAATTTGAGAAACCTTGCTCTAGAGTAATGAGCATTTTGATGGTAGAAGACTCTCTGATAGTAAAATACAAGACTTTAGCATCAGGTTAGTGGAGGAAACGTTTTTAGTTGCCAAACATATAACATCTGGTTACAGATAATTCATATATTTTTCATAATGATGTTCATAAAAAATATATTTTAAGGATATTTATTTTACAATTGTGCATACATATGGTCATTATATAGAAGGTAGAGGCAGTATAAAAGAACAACTAAATAAAACAAAATTGTTGGCTATTTTCATTTGGTAGGTTCATGGTAAAGGGTAAATTATTGAGATGATTGTGATTCTCAGGGCCAATATAATGTTTACTAACCAAAAGCTCAGTTTTATTGGTCAAATTTCCCAAAATAGGTCCTGGCAATCAGGATTGTGAGCAATTCACAAGGGAGATTTCTCAGTCTTGCTATCTAAAGATCTTTAAAATAGAGACTAGGTGGGGATTTGGACATTACCTCTGAATTCAAGTGCACTTAATTTATTTACAAATCATATTTATTGAAGAGAAAGTATATAATATGATCCAGAAGAGTCATAAGAACATGTTTGCACACTTAGTTGCTGTTTAACTGAATTATAGTTGACTCTTGAATAAAACAGGTTTGAATTGGGCAGGTCCAGGTATACCTGTATTTTTTTTCAGTAAATACTGTAAATGTATTTTCTCTTTCTTATGATTTTCTTAATAACATTTTCTTTAGCTTACTTTATTGTAAGAATATAGTATATAATACATATAACAAACAAAATATGTGTTAATCGACTTTATGTTATTGGTAAGCTTCCGGGCAACAGTAGGTTATTAGTAGTTAAGTTTTTGGGAAATGGAGTTATACAGGGATTTTGCAATGTGCTCCTTGCCCCTGTGTTGTTCAAGGGTAAACTGTAATTGACTTCTATAATATATCATTGGGGCAAAACAACATCATAGCATCTTTTCAACAGATTTACTTCTCTTCATTCTCTCAGATTAATTCCCTCAACTGGATTACTGCAAAAGAGTCTTCACTGGTCTTCTTACCTCTGCTTTATAATGTACAATTGCTCATGAATCTAGGTTAACCTCTTTGTTAGTTCCTTCAAGTGCAAAATGAGGATAATACATTTTCCATAGGATAATGGTGAGAATTAGATGAAATGGCATATCTAAAGCACCTAAACACTATGTATATGTTGAACATATAGTAGATACTCAGTAATAAGAATTTAAAACAAAATTAAAATGTCCATGCTCATGGAATGATGCCTTTTACTTCTCCCACACACTGGCATTTATGTTGCATAACAATATATTTATATATGCCTGCATCTGAAATCCTAGGAATTTGCCAGATAGCTCACGGGAGCCTGAAAATTACTTACCACATCTTTGTGACCTCTTCCATTTTCTGGGAAGTAATATATTTTAGACTAATGCAAACCTACATCTTGAATAGAGAGATACCTTTTTTCTAAGTTTGTTCTCTGGGCAGCAGGAGTAACTAAGTGAATAAGAAAATAACTTCTCTTCCAGTTACTTTCAGAGACAATGGAAATAGACTAACAATGCTGAGTCTTAGACAACAATCTGTTCATCAGAAATTAAAAACTCCTCTTTTATTGAGATTTATCTTTTTGTTCTTACTTCTCTAGCCCACCCTAAAAATAGCCATTATTTACACTATTTAACAGACAAGGAAATTGAGGTTTAGAATGATTATGATTTGGTCCTGTAAACAGCATACACTGTTTGTAATTAATTTCAGGTTTTCTCAGACTCGTACACAGATTGCTTCTCAGCAGCAATGTATTAGAAGGAAACTCGGTAAGCTAATTATTTAATCTCCTCAGAGTTAATTGAGAGTTGAGAGGAAGTTAAAGTTTTTCTCTGGACCAAGTCGGGTTCTTTGCTTTTTTTAAATAATTGAAAGTAGTTGACTGACTTAAGAGCTCTCCTATCTCATGATAAGTTTTCTTTTGTTTCATTTTTAAGCACAAAGGGTTTTTTTTGTGTGTGTGGTTTTTGTTTTGTTTTGTTTTTTGCCTAAATTTTCTCTCCTCGATGGTGATGTAATTTTGCCTTATCCCAAATCTAGACTCTGTCTGCTTGTGCAAATTCACATTCCCTGGCCTAGCCATAAGTCTATTTCTTTCTCAGTGACAGACTATATTCCTTGAAATCAGTTGCAATGAAAACATACTTTGTTGCTGGGATAAGGTACATGCTACTGAGGAATAATCAATATAGTAGTTAACAAGAACCCTTTAAATACCCAACTAAACAGAATCTTTCTGAAAACATTCTGAAAAGATTAATGCTTCCTTACTTTCCCCTCTAATCCTGAGAGTCATTTCCTCCATCTTTGCTTACCTTGGCAGCTAGGCAAGACCATATTTCCTTGCTATTTCACTCTTTTTGTAATATCTGCAACATGTTTAAATAGTCATAGTTCTGTGCTCAGCTCTATAATTAGATGAAGTGATGAAAATAACTTTTACTTGAGTCCAATTTTCTCTGCATAAAAATAACTCTTTGAGTCTTCTGATGTAATAAATTATGGGAAACCTTAGGTAGGACTAGGTCTAAAATTGGAGTCTGATTAGAGCTAAACACTTCAAAGTGGTATCAGAACCATCTTTTACATTTTATTCTTTCACTATAAGCTCAGATGTTATATCATAATTAACCTAACGGGTTCTGCACATTTGGAGATTTCTAATCGATGACCACTAGGACACTGTTATCATCTTACATACTAACTCATGTCAGATAATCACTCTGTGTCCCAAATAGCTTATTTATAAAGTCAAGGGCTGGGAATCAAATTCTAAAGTTCCTTTCAGGCCTGCTATTTGCAATTCTATTTACCTCCAATTTCCATATCTAGATATATAACACAATAGATCACAGTGGAATTTGGAATTTGGGTCTGGGGCTTTTTAAAATCTCACATTTTCTAAAATTGTGTCAGGAGGAAAGATTCTTTTTGCTCAGCTTACTGGAGACATTACATGGTACTGGGGTTAAGATCTGAATCCATACTATGAAGCACTTTAACTTAATCCAACAATAACAACAATAATAAATACTTTACATCTTCATAGGCCTGTAATTTACAAATTAAATTTGATATTGCAAACTGAAATCCCTACAAGGCTGGTCAGGTGATCTGAATGAAGCTAGGTGGGGAATAATGTAAATGAGACAAGGCGTGTGTGAGAATTCATACATTGGAATGTTTGATGAAATTTAGCAATATACTAGATAGCTCTCTTTTTTTTTTTTCCACCCAAATCCAAAGCCATAAAATCTGAATGAATAGTAAACCCCTCAATGGCTGGAAGGCTATCCATAAAAGTCCCTGGGAAGAGAGGAATGACCCCAAAGAGTCAAGTTGCCTTTATTTCTTACAACTCCCCACTGTGCACCAGAGACACTAAGGTTGCTGGGCCAACCTTCATTAGGAAAGTGTGAAAGAACTGGAACATTTCCTTGCTGAAGTATAAAGGCCCTTTGCTTCTTTTGTTGGCTCAGAAGCTTCAATCAGCCTCAGAGTTTCAAAGGTCCAACCCACAGAGTTCCAACTGGGCAGGGATTGAGTAGTGCCCTGGGTACTGAGTAGGGAAGCAAGTGTCTGCACACTCAGTAACCCTAGGATGATGAGCTCTCCCTACGAAGGTTGAAATGCAGTGTTTTATGATTTGAGCCATCACAAGAACTGCAGAGAACAGGGTGATGAAATACCACTTTACCTTTCACTTTCACACAACTATTTATTACTTGGCAACCTTTGAAAGAACATAAACAACTGTTCTTAAGGACTTACTAAAACTCACTCTCTAGCATCACACATTCAGAGCCGGCAGCTTCTTGTGAAAGTTAAAAAAAAAAAAATGCTCAGCCATGCTAGCTGGTAGTTAGAGAGTCAGTGATAGACAGATATATAAAAGCCGAGTTAAATGAAAGGAAAAGAGAAATGAACCATTAGAAAGGGGCATGGCAGCTCAGAAGAAAAGTCATAGAGGAAGGACTGGGGAGAACAAAATCCATTGTTTGTACCCCCAGTTCTTAGCCAAGTCAGGGGGAAGATGGAAGGTGACTAGCATACAGAGAACCCACTTACTGTCAGTTTTTATTATACTCCACTGTGGTTAAGAAACTAGATAAACTTTGTCTCCCTATGATTCTAAAAGGAGGGCAATTATTTATAAAGGACAATTACAAAGAAGTGCTTTAGTGCCAGATATAATTCACTAACACCCCCTAGCTTATTTCCATTACCCAATCCCCACTCACATAAATTAAACTACTAAATCATTCTGTTCATTTTGTTAAAAATTCCACAAATATCTATTATCTCCTATGGGGCAAGCCACTGTGCAAGGCACAGGTGATTTAAAGATAAGTGAAATGTTAACCTTGTATTCAAGTAGACCACAGTCCAGTGGATGAGACAAAATTTTACAATAATGGCAATATGGGAAAGTGGAAAAAACTCCACCTTTGGATCCAGACAGAACTGGATTTGAATCCTTGCCCTGCTACCTATTTGCTAGCCTAGCTAACTGAGCCTGCTTTCTCACTTGCAAAATAGAGATAACTGTCCATATAATGTAGGGTGCTTTTATGAAATAGAAATAGAAATACCATTTGTCACATAGAGTGAGTATTCAATAAGTGGGCATTGGCTTGGCTGGATAATTTGTGTTTGCATCTCTGGATCCACACTCTACTTCTCTCAACCCTGTTCTATGAACTAGGAGACAGACCTTTATAAATTACATATAACAAGCAAATTACATATTACTTGTTTTTTTAGCTTCTGGTTAGATTTAGCCAGTTGGAGTCATTGGCAGTAGATTGGAAGGCATGAGGGGTAGGAGGTTGGGGTATGTATTTCCTGGGCTCCTTCCATATGGAATTGCTGTGTTTATTTCTACCAAAGGCCACAGCTTCATAAAGTAAAGTGCCTCCATCCAGGTACTCTCTCTGACTTGTGGGAACTCCGTTCCCTTTCCTCCACCAGCCTTAGGATAGATACTTCTAGTACCCCTGTTACTTCCTCTAAGCTCTGCCTATACCTTTGTTTTATTAAGTCTCCTCAAACTTTCCAGTTGAAATATGCCATCTATTTCTTGATGAGACCCTGATAAGTATGTGTCATTATTAGTGTGGATAGCAAGGTGCTATGAGATCAGAGGAAGAACAAAAAATAAAGTCATCCTGGAGGATGTCAGGGAGACATCGGAGGAGGCAGTATCTAAATAACTACCTGAAATTGTTAAGAGTTAGCAATGTGAAAAAAGCAGGAAGAGAAAATTCCAGGCAAAGGAGTACTATGGGTAAAGGCTCATAAGCAAGAAGGTAAACACATTGTGTGGGAATTTTAAGTCAGCTTAGCTGGAAAATAGAATAAGAGATGGAGAATGATAGATGAAGCAGTGAAGTTGTAAATTTGGATCAGTTCACAAAAGATCATGTATGACTTTTTTATTATAGGCGTTGAAATACTATTAAAGGATTTTAACTCAGGTTATAATATGATCACATTGCATTTTAGGAAATAACATAGAGAAAGGACTAAAAGGGGTGCAAGACTAGAGACAGAAGTACCAAATAAGCAATCCAGGTGAAAAATAAGGTAGTCAAAAAATGCAGTATCAGAAGGAATAGAGAAGATGGTGTGAATTTGTCAGCTATTAAGGAAGTAAGCTATATGTGATTTAGTGAGCAAATAATGTAAGGATGGGGGAGAAAAAGAAGTCAAACATAGCTACTATTATCAAGTTTAATATTTTTGTATAATCCTGACTTTCTCATCTATAAAATGACTTGTTCATTCTCAAGGGAACTTTGGAAGACAGGATTTTTACTTGGGCAACTGGACGACTTGTGGTACAATTGCTCTTCAGAAAGAGGCAGTTAAACTACAGAGTAGTGCTGGAGCTGCCTCACACAAGCTTGTGAAAGTCAAGTCAGTTGCATACATCTCTTCCTTAGTTCAGTGACATCACAGTGGTAACTTGAAATTGATCATGGTGGGAGAATTTATACCATAGAAATCATCAAATACTACCAATCAGGCTTTTATCCCGTATCCCCCTAAAAAGCATTTACCAGCGACACTAGTTAAGGCCATTTTAAAAAGGGAGGGATACCAATGATAATGGCAGAAGTACGACTAGAGGTGTGAGTCAAAAAACCTGTATAAAGAACTGGTGGTAGTCAAACGAGAACTAGAGGGCAAATTTTAGCACCTGAATAAAAGGCAGGTTAGAAGTTTCAGTGGGACATCTATCAGGAGCCAGCCAAAGATGGACAAATACATTGCCACACAGAGGAGAATCTAAAATATCTGAAGTAGCAGTAATTGAAACTGGTAATCAGTAATGAAAAATCAGGATAGTGTCTAGGCCAGGAATCAGAAACCAAGAGCATCATAAGAATAGGAGATAATTCTGACATTAAAGATGAGGAGAAAGTTATATCAAAGCAAAGCAAGAAACAAAAAGCCCTTAAAATGGTGTCATATTATGACCAACTTATTGCCAGTTTTTATAAAGGAGACCTTCCATTTTCTTGCTGGGGAATATCATTGGAATATGTCATAACCTCCACCATCTAGGCACCTTCCAGAAAGTAAGGCAGATGAGAGTTTAGAGAGTTGTCCATGTTGCAGGGCAAATATGAGATGAGGTTTGTACATAGGCAACTGCTGGCCAGGTCTAGTTTTTAAGCCTATACTTCTGTAGTTCAGAAAGTCTTGGGGCCATTCATCCAAGAGGTGGAAGACCAAGATGGACTAACGGGCAATTCCTCGTTTCCCTTGAGTATGATGAGCAGGACTGGCTAAATGATTTTCAGGGCTCAGTGCAAAATGAAATGGTAAGGGATTTTCTTCAAAATGAATTAAGAATTTCAAGTTGGCAACAGCCAAACATTTAACTAAGTACATGATAATGAAGTTAGTTGGCCCTGGTCACAGGTCACTTTGGTAGTGGTGAAACTTGGCCTAAGTATTCCTCTGTTTAATTCAGATCCTCTCTTGCATTATTCACCCATACATAAACTTTGGATGACCGGAAGATATTGACTCTTTGGTTGATGACCACAGATCTGTTAAGTACAGACTCCCTGGAACTAGACTCAGAGAAACATGATTTCAATGATGTCTTGCTAATGAAACATCATATCAAGAGTCAAAAACTGTGAGAATCAGCATGATTGTTTCCAAGCATGATTAGTTAAATGGGTTAAGTAATATATCAAACATTGCAAAATTTCAGTGGGTACAGAAACAATAGAAGTTTCTTGCCCACATCACAGTCCAGTGAAGGCCAGTGGGGCTTTTGTTCCACATAGTCAGAGACTAAAGGCCCTTCAGTCTTGTTGATTCACCTTCCTTTAGAGCCTTATGGTTGACTCCATTTAGTTGGTGGATGGGGAGAGTAAGAATCCTGTGTGGGAGGTCTTCATGGGCCAAGACTGGAAGTGGTGCCTATCACTTCTACTCGCGTTCCTTTGGTCATAACTCACTTATATGACCATGTCTATCCACAAAGGAGAAAAGTATAGCGCTTTGCCCATGAAGAAAAGAACATGAATATTTATGAACACCAGCAGTCTTAACCACAGGAAGACTATTGATGGTAGCTCATGATCAAAAGCATGTTTAAATTCTGTTTTCGAGAACTCTTCCTTTCTTTCTTTTCTCTTCTTTCCATTACTTAATAGATATTTTCCAAGAGCCTATAACCTGCTGACCTATGCTAAGTACACAGGAATATAATGCTGATAATACATAAAACTTGCACTCAGGTAGAACTAGTCACAAACAGAATAGTAAAAAGAGGACAATATATGCCCTTTTAAAAGTGTTGGGCTGTCAGTACCTGTTTGTCAAATTAGAGAAGTGGGGGTTTTATTGAGGATATACTGATTTTTCTCCAAATACAATTTTCTCTCAAGAGAAGATTCAGTAGGATCCTACCAAGGCCAAAACCTGCATGGAATGTGGGTGTCAGAAGAGGTGATCTCTATAGTCCTTCTAGCTCTGACATTCTAAGATTTTATGTTTGTGAAATTAAGCAGAGCCGGGAAACCAGGTAAGAAGCCTGGTCAAAAACCAAGAATAGCATGTGAATGAGAGTTAGCAATAGCAAATAGAAATTATGGGGTAAAAACTGGCAAAATGGACAGCCTACTGGGACAATGACTTAGGGGTTATTTTCTGATTTAAAAGATATTGTTTATAGTGGTTAAACAGTTGAGTGGAACAGTGCTTGGAATGTAGTGCCTGGATTCTTAAATATTCAGAAGTCCTCAAACTTTGGAGTATATGAAAATCATACCAGGAATTTTTTTAAAATTCAGATTCCTTGCCCAGAATTTCTGATTCAACATATTAAGGGCAGGAATCAGGAATGTGTTTTTTTAACAAGAACTTTTATGTGATCATGTCTCAGAAACCTTGTGGTTGACATTACATGTCCCAAATAGCTACTGACGATAGGAAGCTCAGTAGAATCAGGCTTTCCAAGCTTTTTCTCTCCTGTAAAGTGTCATGTGGCAGATCAGAGGAGATCAGCATCCAGTTGCAGGTTTTCAAAGCATATTAGTACTGTAACTTGCCATTCCCATCGCTTTACTTTGCTGCCAGTATTTACAGAGTAGTTATGAGAAGTAGGGTGATTGCAGTAAGACTTTCCAGCTGGATGTTGGTGTTGGCATACATCTGGATTAAAAATTAGATGAGACAGATAAATCCCAGAGACAGCTGTTTCCCAATATCTCATTGTTTAACCCCAGGGGCAACACATCTGGATTCAGGGCCCTGCATTTTTCTATTTGAGTTAGAAAGTTTAGTATCACAGAGGCAGTTTTTCTCATGTCAGACAGTTTGCCAAAGCACTCTCCCGGTCTGGTTGACTTGTGCTCAGAGTACCCCAGAAGATGGAAAATTAGTTGCGTTTCCACAGACCATAGACTTGGGCCGCCCAGAGCTTCAGATAATGCTAAGAAGGCCCTCCCGATAACCACCAACACAACGTATGTGACTGCCTTTCCTCCTTCCACACTTCTCAGACTATGTTTGGAAAATTTTTTCTCTTTCTGGGTTTTCCCTAGACCCTTATTGTAGCCTGCTTTCATCTGGAAACAGATGCTAATGGTAAGGGCCAGAACGCTCCTAAGGAACCATGAGATCCACAACACACTCAAGAACGACATCTAGGACCTCAGATCTCACCACGCAGTTCCTATTACACTGCAGCTTATTCCTTTTTTACTTCAGTTTCATAATGTGAATCAACTGCTATGGTAGAACCCTAAGTGAATGGTTCTACATACCCAAGAAAATGATACCTTATAAAGTGCGGATTCTGAAAATATAAACTTTTGTGTTTTGTGCATCCGTATCTCTAAAAAAATGTTTAAGTGAAGTTTTAGTTTTCATTAAAGATTGCCAACTTTCCTTTTGATTGTGGCAGACACCACAGTTAATGGGGGCCTCTGATGAATAATGGGGAGGATCATCCCATCAAGTTGTGGGATCTCTGGGTTTTAAAAAAATAAGATCTGGCTGCAATCCAATTGCAAGCAAAAGGAAATTAGCTAGATAGAGTACCACGAATGAGGACAAACCTTGGCATGTTATTTTATTCCTTTACTGAGAAGTTCATTGTATCCAACTTACAACTCACATTGATCTATATGGCATTTCTGCCAAGTAGGATATTTATTCCTGCCAGCACATAGGACCATGTCATAGGCAAAGCAAATAGTCTTCAGGTTTTCATATTGTCCTGTTCGTTGGAGGGCAGACAAGGAGACAATGTTGGACAGGTGGGAGGGGGCTACATATGAGTCTCTCTGACTACTATCCACATCTCAGGAACTAATACTACATAGATTATTATGATTCAGAAAGCAGCAGAACCAGCTGTCCCACAGAGCAGCTCCATATCCTGTATCTACAGTGGCAACCAGTGTCCAACCATGGTCAGAGTAACATTTTTACAAACCTTTTGGCTTCTGTATTGAGAGAGAGAATCTTACCTTCCACCGAGCAGCTAAGCAACAAAAACTGATGAGTATAAGCATACCTCATTATAATGTGCCTCGCCTTATTGTGCTTCATAGATACCGGGTTTTTTACAAATTGAAGGCAAGACCCTCTACCAGCAGAAAGATTAAGACTTGCCTTACTTTTGGTGGTCTGGACCCAAACCTGCAATATATCTGAGGTATGCCTGTATCCATTAAGTAACTAAGAACAGAAGATCAAAGGGACAGTAGTCAAAAGAATAGGAGATGAGACAATATTTAATGCCTAATTAAGCCTAATTCACAATTCTGTATGAATAGAGCTCTGAGTTTATTACTTCATTAATCCATTCAATAGGTATTTATTAAGTGTGTACTATGAACCAAGTTCAATGTCAGGCATTGAAAATATAATAGTAAGCAAGAATCCAGTGTGGAGCACTGTGGATGTCATAATCAAGTGTGTTAATTGCTATTATTGGTGTTATGGGAGCCAATAGGATGGGCAACTAATGGAGATTTGAGAGATTAGATCAGGAAGGCCTTTCAGGAGGAAATAACTTTGGTTAAGTCACATTTTGTAGGCCTCAGTTTCTTTATCTTTAAAATGGAAATAATAATACTGCCTCATAAGTTTGCGGTGAAGATTGAGATAATATATGTAAAGTTCTTGACATAGTTGCTGGACATAGTAAGCTCTGCAAAGATATAATTGATGTGTTGTTTCTGTTATTATTACTCTTTAACTGTTATTACTAATATACTGTTACTACTGTGTTTATTGTTTTTATAATTATTTGGGACTTGAAGGATGAGTAGGTGAGAGCCACAGGAAGGATAAAGATCATATTAGACTGAAGAACAGCATGTGTGAAGGGCTACAGGCAAGAGACATCATTGTTTGGGGTAACTGGACATTTAATATGTATATATAATATATATGGTATATATTATACCTATATAGCATACATATATAGTATATATCTACATATATGTATATGTATATATTGTATATATAGTATACATATAAGATATACATATAATATGTATGTAAAAGATATGTGGCAAGAGATGAGATAGAAATATAAACCATATTCTGATCATGAAGAGTTTTGTAAGCTGAGTCTAAAGAGTTTGGATTTTTACCCTGAGACACTGAAAGATATTAAATAGTGGAGTAACATGATCACACACAAACATACCCCCACCCACCACCCCCACACACAGACCATGTTCATATCTATAATTTATAAATAATTATGTCACAATACAGCTAGGGCTATATTATGATATAATTCAAGTCTTTAATTTTAATGCTGAGGATATTGAGTCCAAAGGGGTTATATGACCTAATCAGAATAATAAAAGTAGCTACTACATATCTTTTGACCAAAACCTTTTTTTCCCATCACACAATATTGCTTTCCTTTACACTCTTTCCACTGGAAGTACTGTGCAGTTGGCTGAGCCAGAAAACACAAAGGTTAAAAGTATCTCCAACTATGCTGTTTCTCCTCTAAGTCTGTAGGAACTTATTAAAAATTCTGGCATTGATAAATTGCTTCTAAAAGCCAGACTCAAATTTCACAAAGTAAATTGCAACAAGTCTTTGGGAATCCAGTGGTTTAAACTTTTAAGTGCTCAGAATCATCTCCATAAGGGTGTGGATCTGGGGCAGAATTTCCCTGCATGACCACCTTCCAGCCCCCACTTCCATTCTTATATAGATAAAATTAAGTACAAAATGAATATTAAGACTGAAGGGAAAATTGTCCCAAAGGAACACCCTGAAGATTTCAGGAAAAAAATCCTGCTGGGGGATGGATTTGCTATAGTGTTGATCCTGGGTGGTTTTAGAGCTTAGATGTATGTAATTGTTTTTGCTAGCCCATGAAGACAAATTCTTTGTTACTCTTAGATGCTTTCCTCAATCACTGACTATCAGACTGTAAATTTGATGCATCCTATTCCCAACTAGTATTTCCCTCACAAACAAACTTTTCAAGTGGGTATCATTTTGATTTTCCATATGCTAAGTACAACTTCGAATGTATAGATGCTCCTCAACTTACAATGGGGTTTCATCTTTATAAACCCATCATAGTTTTAAAATATCATAAGTTGAAAATGCACCTACTGAACATCATAACATAGCATAGCCTACCTTAAACATGCTCAGAACACTTACATTAACCTACAGTTGGGCAAAATCATCTAACATAATGAATATACTGTAGAGTACCAACTGTTTATTCTCATGATCTTGTGTTTGACTGGGAGCCGTGGCTCACTGCTGCTGTCCAGCATCATGATAGAGTAACTTACTACATATTGCTAGCCCTCTAAAAGATCAACATTCAAAATTTGAAGTATATTTTCTATTAAGTGAATATTATGTTCCCACCATTGTAAAATTGAAAAATTGTTGTGTAACCATCTAAGTCGAAGACTGTCTGTAGCACCAAAACATACCTGTACTAGACATCTCCCTACAAAAATGCTTTTATTGAACTCTAGTTTAATATTTTAAAAAATTATAAGTTTACATGAGAAATGCCCATCAAAAAGGATCTTCTAAAGAATTACTCTTGGAGATATTTCTAATGATTTGGCTTCATGACATTTATTCTTGTGATTAATTTCTGCAAAATTCAATGTCAGAAAAAAAATTAATCTCCACTGAAAATCAGATATTTTTTTTCCTTTTCATTAGAATGAGAGGTATATCCATCTTTGTTTATTCCCCTCCCCCCTTTTTTTCTTCCTTGGTTTACCTCTGAGGAGCTTGGGGTTAACTCAATATTTAATTACTTTCAATAGCTCATCCTTGGTTTAATTCTCTACTTTTTATCCTGTTCCCACTAACTTCCCAAGTGACCCTGGTAAAGAAGGGGTCATCTAAGGAGAGATCATCAGTTGAGGCTGGGAGTCAGCCAAGATCCCAAAAGTGGCCGTCATTTTTAGGAAGATTTATCTTCTCAGTGAAGTCGTTGGAGACTTGGGACTTTCTTCTTTGTGATGTTTGATGTCTTTTTCTTATTTATTTTAAACTCTATGTAGGAGTATTTATTCATTTTTATTGTAAGATACTTGAAATTACTTTTGGAAAAAGAAAGATTGTAAATTATAAAAAAGTGGTCATGAATTATAAATATCGGCATTAAGATTTCAGCAATCATAAGTTATCTACCTGAGATACGCATTCAACCCTCCACCAAAAGGAAGTGGCAAGAAAAGAATGCCAAGAAACACTAAGCTGCTATAGCTTTTATCCTGTGAATAAATAATTTTTACTTTGGGTGGTGCTCAGATCCAGTGACCCAACGTGACTAGGGAAAGAGAGCCATGAAATTGTGCATCTTAATTTTTTTCCCTCTGCAAAAGGAAACAGAAAACTATGGCTTTAAATTCTACTCAAATTAAATGAATACTGATAGTTGCACAGTTTTTAGAACTGCTTCTGAGATGCACAGAAGTGAAATGAGAGCAACAGCTGGAATGTTCTTTAGCCTAGGCAGCTTTCCTTAGGATGTTTTTGGTGAGCAATCATTTATTATTTCAAAACCTGCTGTTAGACAGAATGGCTGTGGGAATTTGAAATGACAGTGAAGATAAGTTACTCTAACTTCCCTACATTTAGGTGACCTCTTATCATTGTTCCATGATGCTGTCCCAGTGCCCTGGCACTGAACCCTGGGAGAGTGGGCCTTAAGTATGGACTCTTAGGCACTCAGTTATGTGTCATTGAGTACAAATGCAGGAGGAGTTAGAGGAGGAAAAGACTAGAGCAGTAGTTGGAGATGGTGGCAGTTAGGAAATGAGAGTGTACAGTTTGAGAGGGAAAAGGAAGACCATTCCAGATGAGGGTGTTTGAGGAAAGAATGATCAGAAATGAAAGTGTCTTGGAGGAGTGTGAGGACGGGTGGGGAAGAGAGAGCATACAAATTTGGGTATCTAATATGAAAGGAAGTAGAGAATGTATGACAAATAGAATTTGTAGTAGTGAAAAATAAGATTGCATAGGTAGGTTGGGACTAAATTATCAAAGGCTGTTAGAATTCACTAATATTTCTAGAAAGATCTATAGGAGTATACAGTATGGATTAAAGACTATAAAGATTATAGCGAGAAAGGAAACCAAAAAGTTATTGTAAAAGTCCAACAAGAGTTGAGGGGAGGAGGTGATGAGGTCTTGGATGAGGGTGATGACAATATGAATGGAGAAAAAAGGCATATTTAAGTGGCAGAAAGAACCAGTATTTATTGAGCACTTACCATGTGCCTTACCTTTCATATGCATTATCTTACTACAAATGATAACCGTGAAAGGTAGGTTAGCTTATGTCAATTGAGTCTACAGATAAGGCATAAAAGGTAACACTTTCAGAAATTCATTCAGCTACTGTGAATAGTCAAGATTTGAATTCAGTTCTTTCTATCTCCAAAAACTACCATCTTTCCTATTTCAACATTAGCTCTTCTGAGAGACTAAGAAGAAAAGATGGGATTTGCTCTAAAGTTGATTTCTTCTCCAAAATAAAAAGATGGTTTCTGGAGACTTTAGGCTTTCTATCTATAATATGAGAAATAAAAATGGTATCACAGATGGAAACAAAATAGTTATGAAAAGGGAAGAATGAAATAATAGTAACCCTAACTTTTGTTGATACTTTGTTCTAGATGCTTGCAGAGCCCCATTTCTAGAGTTTTTGATTCTGTAGGTCAGAGGTTGGGCCAGAGAATCTGCATTTTTCTCATTTCCCAAGCAGCACTGCTGATGCTGCTGCAGGGACCACAATTTGAGAACTACTGTGTTACACATACACTATGCTGTCTTGCTGAGGGTTTCCAAGATAAGCAAAGAGAAATGCATCGCTGTGGGGAAGCTGTGAAGCTATGCCTAGTTCACTGACTTTCAAGAAACAGCTTGAATGCCTCTCAAAAGGGAAATCTTCTCTACATGAAAAACAAGGTTTAGATCATAAACACTTGTGCAAGGAATGATAAGCCTGGTTCAAGAGGCTCTGCATAATGAAAGAAATAGTGTGATAGACTGTCACACTTCAGGCAGGAGTCCTAAAGAAATAATTGTAAAACCTAGAAAGTTATGAAAATCTGAGAGATTTAGAGTATGATGAAGATTCTCTTCAGAATGAGAGAGCATGCTAGAGAAAACAAAGCAGCTACTATAGCTAAATCTTTATATCTGGGATGCTCTGTAACAAGCTCTGAATTTTTGCTACATTTAATGAACACCTATTAAAGACAGGTATGCAGAAATAAATCAGAGTTCTTACTTTCAAGGAGTTTACAGTCTAGTGAAGATGAAAACAAGAAAGCAATTAGTAATTAAACTGAGTGTGAGGAATGGGGTTTGCTATGTGAAGAAGAGAAGGAAGAATATTTTAGGCAGAGGAACACCAAGCAGTAAGGAATCACGAAAGACCTGGAATGTGTTAGGAACACTGTTGAGCTCAGCTTGATTGGGGAATATCAAGATATATGCTGGAACCAGACGGTGAAATTTTCATGTGCCAACTAGAAGATTTGAACTTCATCTAGTAAGCATCAGACAGAGAGTAGAGGTGTTAAAACGAAACTTGAGACAAGATTTGTTTTTTAAGATTTAATTTTCTAGAAAGATTTCTAGATGAAGTATGGAAAATGAAGTTGATTGGAAAAATAAAGGGTGAATGATGAAATGTGGAAATGAAGTTTCTGAAACAAAGTAATGGCAACAGGGATACTTTGTCCCTGTTGATAAGGTCAGATTTGAGGGTCAACGATCAGAATCCAGAGTCCATATAGGTTCAGGAAGTGGGAGGGAGGGGAGAGGGAGGAGTTCAGGAGTCCAAGGTCCTTCACAAATGTGTGAGTTCTTTATCTGGCTCTCAGGGTA
Organism: Pteropus vampyrus; assembly: GCF_000151845.1. Taxonomy (NCBI): domain Eukaryota; kingdom Metazoa; phylum Chordata; class Mammalia; order Chiroptera; family Pteropodidae; genus Pteropus; species Pteropus vampyrus. The sequence goes on along the minus strand of NW_011888784.1, from coordinate 22,762,838 downwards.
ATGCCCATAGTTTTACCATAATGCTTAAGGTGTTTTGTTTTGCTTTTGGTTTGGTTTGGTTTGGTTTGGTTTGGTTTGGTTTGGTTTGGTTTGGTTTGGTTATTAAGCACCTAGACATAGATAACTCAAAGAGGCTAAGGAAAAACTTCCTATAATGTTCTTTAAAATACTAAATATAGGTAGAATGAATATTTCAAAAAATAAAGTCATAAGGCTTTCTTAAATGTGCATTGGGATCCTCTAAGTACTCCCTGTTTCCTACCTTACCTGGCCCTGGAATCCATTTTTCACAGATGATCTCTAAGGACAGGTGTTCCATTGAGCACAGTCTTGGAAATGGTGGTTTAGGAGATCCAGGAGCTTTTCCTCTTCATAGTGAGATAACTCTTAGAAGATGGAAAAATGGAAGGAGGCTTTTTCCTCAAAGGAGGCATCCTGGTACAGTGGGTAGGTCATGGGCTGCAGAGACGGTCAAACCTGAAACATTTATCCTGATTCTGCCCTGGGTATGTCTATAATTATCAGCAAATTGGGTGAACTCAGGGTCTTGGTGTGCTCATCTATGAAGAGCAAATAATGCAGGGTTGTTAGAAAATTAGGGAAAAAAATATATTAAGTATCTGGTACTTAAGCAACAAATTATAGCTGCTAATTTTTCATTAGGGAAACTCAGAATTTTAGCTTATACTATTACCACTACTCCTGTTCTACCCTTTTACTGAGTCAGGAATGTCCTTATCCTTTTTGATTCTTTAAATCTTCACATTTTGTTTCTTATTCTTCACATTGTTTATAAGTATTATTTATGCTTACTATCTATTAGAGTCTGCTGTTGGTAAGTTGGCTTTTGTTTGCTGAACCAGTGGGGCCAGTTCATTTGAAAAAAGGTCAAATGTTGTGGATCTAGACTTGGTGTTTTCCAGGATCAAAAATCATAAATAAAGCTAGGAGAGTTTTTACTTTTTAAAAACAAAGTCAAAACAGACAGCTGAGGAATTGAACTGTGAGCTATTTCTATATAATTCCATGGCTCCGGATCCAATTTCTGTTTTACTAAGAAGGATGACTCATAAAACTAAATAATAAGCATGTCAGAAAAAATAACTATTATGACCTCTTCAGGTTGTGGTTGAAAATAATTAACACGCTATTGTAAGGATTCTTCCTCTGGTAGGAAGGTAGACGTTGGCTTAACTGGAACACATAACTTGACATAGCTGTATTCTTTTTCAATTATAAGATCCTAAGCCAGTTAATTTTTTTAAAGGTGCATGATATTTGCTCTAACATAAAGTTGTCGGCTTCTACTCAGATTCTCTGACAGGCCAAAGTACATTAATTTAGAAACCTTAGTGTAATAAGACTACCACTGGCCATCAAGGTGAACAAATTTCAGGCATGTACTGTTTCACTCTGCTGCTCAAAACTTTCCATAGCTCCATGTTGTTCACTGAATTAACTCCAAACTTCTTAATGTGCAATTTAAAATTCTCCATGGGCACCATGAAAAAAAGGGGCACTAAATTGTGTGTCTCAGGCCAGTGCTTCTCAAATTTTAATGCACATATGAATGACTTGAGAATCTTGATAAAATGTCGTTCTGATTCAGTAGATCTGACGTAATATTGCTGAGAGCAAGGCTATGGCAAGATCTTAGGTGATGAGAATTAAGGAAGCGAAGAAGAGCCTTAAGCATTAAATCCCAGGGACAGGAGGTAGGTAGAAAAACAGCCCATAAAAGGCTCTAATGAAAAATGAGAGTAAAAGACAAAGAAGCCTGGAGAGATTACTAAGAGATTTTTTCCTCTGTGGGTAACGTTTCTTCAGATAAATCCAGAGCAGGGGCACAGGTATTTGACTTTTATTTTTTTATGGTTTACATTCCTCTCTGTCTAGATACTTCATACCACATTTCCTAGGGGATTGGAGCTAATAGTTCAAAACCACTTTTTCTCACCAACACTAGAGCTATGTTCTAGGATGGGGAATGTGTTCTAGGATGAGGAATGTGTGCCTTGATTCACTCATACTTTCGAAAAGATCTCTATCTTCCTGAAAGATTAAGGCAGTGTACATCTCTCTTTGGTTTGAGATTTTTAATTGTAGTATTAAGGAGCCTGGCCATTAGTCATAAAGTCTTGTCCAAAGTCACCTGGGATCTTTCATGCACAACAAACTTGTCACAGACTTCCAGAATCCTAAGGTGTTAGGATGATAATTTTTTAAACACTTACCATACAGTGGATACCATGGTAAGGGCTCTGTATGCATGATCTCATTTGAATCATTGTAAATAAGTACTGATAAGCATCTGTTCAACTGAACTGAATGCCTTATAAAATAGTACTAAAACTTTCTTGTGTTTTAGTTTTAGCCTGCCCTTTGTATAAATGGTACACAGTGGTTATGGGTTTTATTTGTTATTGGCTATTGACTTTTTAGCATCTCTTTATAATTTTAAGAGTAAAAGATGCAAGAGTAATTACTGAAGACTATTCATCTATAACCAGAGATTTCGAGCATTGATGATACATTTGAATTGTTGTATTTGGTGTTTGGAGAACATACTCTTCTAAAAAGTTGCAGTTCCTTGCATCATTGCTTCTTCTGGACTTTTGCTCAGCTCCTTAATTGAGTCATTTTCATTTTAATCAAACTGTTGCTTGGATCTCTGATAATACTATAAGAAGTTCTAGCACGGCTCTCCCTTTGGCCTTTACATGGCTAATACTCCATTTTGAAATTTAACCCATGGGTTATATTTCCCTTCACTGACTTCTGTGAAAGTAAAACATTAACATGTTAAATTGTTATATGCTTACTTGCCTTTTTAAGATGAGTCCAAAGTTTAATAAATGAAAGCACTTTCTCATCAAAGCTTGACTGTAAAATTTAACTTTCAGTTTATTTCTGGGACCAGGTCCACAAGGAAACTTTTTCTCATTGTGTGGAATTTTTTAAACATGGATACTTTTGGTCCTGGCCTCTACTGCAGTAGATCTAATCATGGCTGTGTGTGGAATAACCTTGGAAGATTGTTGAAAGTATATCTTCAGCCCCCACTACAGCTCTAGTGAATAAGAGTCTCCAGAGTGTGGCCTTGACCACTCATATTTTAAAACCACCAAAACCAGTAACTGCCATCTCACCATATGATTTTTGTGCCCAGCCAGGTTTGAGAACGATTGCCAAGAGCAATGAAATGATCCCAGCTGGTCAATAAATGGAGGACAGTCATGTCTTTACTTGGCCAGATATTTTAGAAAATCAGAAATGTGCTCTGGGGAGTACCTACATCAGAATTTTCTGTTAAGCTTATTTAAAAGGCCAGTTCGAGGCCCCTAACCTAGACTTACTGAGTCTGAATTTCTGAGTCTTAGAAATTTCTTTTCTGTCAGTCCCCAAGATATTTCCATGCATGAACTTTTAGAACTTCTCTCTGTATGAATGAGCAATCAGTCACCTAGATGGAACTCCATGTGCATTCTCTAATCATATTTTACTCTATCCCTGATCTGCAGGAACCATGAGAATCATTCTAAGGAATTGTTCACAAATTTTTCTGAATAACGAATCCCTCTTAGTAAATTCTATAAATCCCTTCTCTAGAAAATTTCACACAGGCATATCAGCACATTTTACTTTTTACATTTCAGAAGGGTCACAGACTTGAAGCCAATTTATATATACCAAATTAAAATTTTGCCCTGGGTAACTGAGTCAATAAACCAGTAAATATTTTGTTTTGATGGGTCTACTCCAGGACCAGGACATAGCAAGGATACAGGAAATAGAGAAGTCTGGCTCAGAGAGCTAGAGTGGGACTGAAAACAGAGAGGAGGAAACTTACCTTTGAGTCAGGGCCCTAGTTAACATGGAGTCTAGGCTGAGTAGAGGCCTTCTTTATAAGACCTGCAGATCTTGGAGTTTGCAGAAACACTTTCTTCTCTCTGGCCCAAGAAGACGATAATAGATAATAGAGGTTTCTTCAATGCAATAAACATTTTTAGCATCTTCTGTATGCCAGGTACTGCCAGAAGCTGGAAGTATAAAGTTGGATCAGATACATGGGCTGATTTCAAGCAGCTAACAGTTAGTAGTATATTTCATATTGCTAGATTTTCATACCCATCTGGCCCTCCCACAAACCTCACTATCATGGTCATGAAATATCCAGCCAAAGACATTAAGTATAATTTCAGAGATTTTCCTAACTACTATTTGTCTTTCAGCCCAATTCTCAATACAGTCCTTCTGTTGGCCCTCTGCTCCCCAGCTCCATACCTAGTTCTCAATATCTGTTTCACTCTCTTTGGGTTTGTTGACCTATTTGGACTTCTTTCTCTGGTATCCCAATATCATATTTCCCCTGGACATTTGGCTATAAATGCTCCCATAGCTTTGGTGCCCCTGGAGCTTTAGCCCCTAACATCAACAGTCTTTGCCTTCAAAATCCTCAATAGCACTACAGTGCTCAATCTGGGAAGAAAGGCACCTTCTCTTATTTATTCAATATTATTGAGTGTGCCAGGTACTATTCTCGGCACTGGGAATCCATCAGTGAGATAAACAGATAAAAATCCCTAGGCTCATAAAGTTTATATTTTAGTAGGAGAAAACACAGTAAAGACTAAGAGTTATACACACAAACACATTAAGTAATATATAACAAACACAGTCCATTGTCCATTCTCGTTATTTGTAGATTCCATATATGCAAATTCTCCTGCTTGCTAAAAGTTATTTAAAACTCCAAAATCAATACTCACAGTGTTTCATGGTCATTTGTAAACATGCCGGAGCAGTGAGGCAATACTCCACCTTTTTTTCTGCTCTCATATTCTCATACTAACAAGTATTCTTTTCTTGGTCTATTTAGTGCCATGTTTTTTTTCATTTTTGTGTTGTTAATGATTTTGCTGTTTAACATGGCCCCCAAGAATAGTGCTAAAGTGCTGTCTTATATTTCTTAGTACAAGAAGTCTGTGATGTCCCTTATGGAGAAAACAACTGTGTTAGAGAAGCTCTGTTCAGGGATAAGTTATAACTTCGATGTTAATGAATCAACAACCTATATTGAGTAAAGTGTCTTTAAACAGAAACACTCATAAAACATGGTTATGTATTGATAGTTGAAGAAAACATTGTGACTCAGGTTTACCATAAGAGCAATGGTTCAGTATTTGTTAATTCAGCATTCACAGTGATATAACTGTCATGAATAATGAGAATTGACTGTATTAGATCAGATTTTAATTAATGTTATTGATATAAAATAAGGTTACAAGGTGTATAGGAAGTGTTCAGGGTGGGGATGTGCTTTTTATTTACAATTATATGGTCAGGTGACATTTGAGCAAAGATATAAAAGAATTGAGGGAAGAAATCATGAGAATATCTGGGAGAAAGAACATAGTGAGCAGAGGAGAGTAAGTACAAAGGACATAAGGCAGGATCAGGGCTAGGGATGAGGAACAGAAGACCAGCAGAACAGAGGGGAAAGCAGTAGAAGCTGAAATCAAAGACTTGATGGAGAGAGAAAAAATCTTATAAAGACTGTGGTTTTTTTCCCTGAATGTAGTAGAAAGCCATTGGAGAGTTTTAAGTGAGAAGTGACATTATCTGACATGTTTTAACAGGATCTTCTGTGTTGAACACAGACTGAAAGGAAGTAAGAGAGGAGACAGGCATCCCATTTAGGAGGCTTCTATAATAATCCAGGGAAGAGATAATAGTGGCTTAGTCCAGAGTGTTAACAGTGGAGGTTGTGAAGAATGATTAGATTCTGGCTGTATCTTGAAGGTAGAGCCAACAGAATTTGAAACAGAAATGTGAAATATAAAAGAGAAGTAAGGATTTTGGCCAAGGCAACTGGTTTAATAGAGTTGCCATTTGATGAGATGGGCAAGCTGGTGAGAGGGACAGATTTAGGATTATGACGATTACAAATTCTGTATTGTACCCACTAGGTGTCTAAAAGAAATTCAAGAGGAGATACGGAATAGGCAGTTAAATATATTAATCTGGATTCCAGAGGATAGGCTCAGACCATACAGTCATCATCCTATTGATGGCTTTAAAGTCATATTCCTGGATATCCAATGGTGATATATATCCAGTCCTAGTTATATACCTGGATATAGATATCCATATCTCTTGATAAAAAAGAGAAGGAGCTCTAGTTCTGACCCTGGAAGCGTTCCAACATGATAGTAGTTGAAGAAAAATCAGCTAAGAAAACTGAGAAGGAACAGTGAGTGAGGTTGAAGGCAAAAACAGGCAAGTACTATTGTCCTGGAATCCTAGGGAAGAAAGTGTTTCAAGGAGGAGGGAGTAACCAACTGTGTCAGATTCTGCAGATAGGTCATGACATATGAAGAGAATTGTGCTTTGGATTTAGTATACAAAGATCATCAGTGGCCTTGACAAAGCAGTGTAAGAATGAAAGCATGATGGTAATATATTCCATTGAGAACAGGAGATAAATTTGAGTCAGCAACTATAGACAGATCTTTTGAGGATAATAACTATAATGTAGAACAGAGAAATGGGGTGGTAGCTAGAGAGGATATAGGGTCAAAAATGTTTTTATTAATGATGGGAGAAATTTAAGCATACTTGTTGTTAGAAGGCAGTTCTATGTATCTTTTTCATTTTTGTATGTCTTATGAGCAGAGATAGTGGTTGCTTCTGTTCTGGCCTTTCTTTTCAAAGGTATTCATGTGATGAACAGCTTTTGAAGACAAAGAGTGTCACCCTCCAGAACAAAGGTCAGGCATGTTTACTGTCTAGTAAAATAAATAGTTCAAGTTCCCCAAGCATCAAGTTCCTCTCCTGTAATTAAATTCACCGAGTGTACAGGTGTCACCTGGCTGTTTTCATATCACCGCTTGGGGATTGGGTCTCAGGGAATCAGCAATAAAATGCTGATTTTCTTGCTATTGCAATTGCTGTCAGTAATAATGTCATTTTTTTCTGACCCAGGAGTCTCATATCTTCTGCTAGCAGCCATGAAACTGTGGCAGACAACTTGTGGTTTTCAAATAGGATAAAATTTTAGACCTGTTACAGTTCTTGACATTTGCATATTGATAAGAACAATCTAGTGGAGAAGAAAACTGTTGATGGAGGAGAGAGCAGGGAAGTTTTCTGGAGCAATGCCTTGAGTAGGTAAGAGGGGTTGAAATCTAGGACATAGGTACATGATTTCAGACATTTTTTCCATAGTAATTAGAAGAGAAGGCAGAATAAATGAGAACAAATACAGGTAGGTGAATTATTGTGGTTATAGGAATGTGTGGACATTCTCTTGCCATTGTGCTTGTTTCCTCAGTGAAATAAGAATCATTGTGATTAGCTGACAGTGAAGATGGGGAGGAGGTGTTTGAGGCTGAAGGGAAAGGAAAAGGTACAGATTCGTCATCTATGTGTGTTGGAGAGAGAATGGACAAAGAAAACAGTTGGATTGATAAGTATCACTGCAGTCCTAGTTCTCACTAAAAGTGAGAACTCTTAGCAGAATACTTACTTGCCTTTCATAATAATAAATGAATGCTGATGACTCCTACCCTCTGGGCATTAATGAACCACTGTGGTCAACAAGTCTTCCTTTTCATCCCATGAACATGTGACACACAGTCAAGTAAAGTGAATACAGTTCACCAACTAGCCGCTGGCACTTTTGCTCAAATGTTCTGGGGTTTATGTCTCTGTGCAAATAAAGCTTTAATTCACATTTAATTCACATTAGTAACAAGCGGCTATCCAGTATACACTGTGAAATTTTAATTGTACTACTAGAGAATGTCTGCTCAATTTATGTCTTTTATTGGTGATGCTCTGTTTTCTAGCTTACTAAACATTTACTTTACTTCCAGATAATTACTGTAGCTTAGGTTTAAATGTCTTAATTAACTATCTTTATTAACTTTATGGCAAGAGCTGCAATATAACAATAATTTCTTACTAAAAACATACTTGATAATATAAATATTATACCCCTTTCACTTGCAGAGAGAGGAGAAAGTTGAAGAAGGCAACATTCAATTAAGCTTGGTCCCATTGAACTAATTTATTTTAAAGCCCAGGCACAGGGAACAGTCCAGTGTCATGGTGAGACAGCTTCACCACAGCAGCTGTCTTGGCTGGGCAGCTTCTCAATCAAAACATTTAAGCCCCAGACACTTTTTCAAACTAGCAAAGCATGCCAAGGGGAAACATAAAGATGCCTGTATTTCTCAAACAGTTTTTATTAAGTCAAGACTCTCTGATATCTTTATTTCTCGTGATGATTTAATTAGCCAACCAACAGGCACTTCTCCGCACCTCCCAAGTGTCCACATTGCTTTGTGTATTAGTCAAAATAGGCTAGACTCTGCCATGGTCATAAACAACCTTCCAAATCTCAGTGGCTAAAACAATAAAGGTTTATTTCTCAGTCATATAGACTCCGATGCAGATTGGGCCACCTTCCTTCATCTTGTAGCTACTCAGTCTCTGGGCCCCCAAGGTTGCCATGAAGCCTCCAAGGTTGTCATGGCGTGATAAGAAAACCCTGGAGGGTTAAGCAAGGTGGAATTGACTATCACTTCTGTCCATAGCATATTGACTAGAATAATCTGTTATATGACCCTAACCCTAAATGTTAGGGAAATGGAGAATGTGGAGCAGCACATGGATTGTTGGGGAGCCCTATCAATCTCTGTTGCATTGTTCTAGGTGCTAAGAAGGAGCACAAGGAAGAAGAATGCATGCTAAATGCTTGCTCCTGAGAAGATTTTAGCAGTTAGGGTGATGAAAGGAAAGGCAACTGCATTTACCACATACTTTTCCATGTCAGATACTTTGCTAGAGGTATTAAAATATTTCAGTTTACTTTTATAACACTGGACTTATCATTCAGCCACTAATTATTGAGCAACTACTATGTCCAATGGACTGAGATGTATACTGTATTTCAAAGGTGTCTAAGACTCAATGCCACCTTCCATTGAGGAAGAAAGAAGACAAGTAAAAATGCCAATATAATATAGTATGTAATAAGTACCATAATAGGAGTATATTAGTTTCCTAGGTCTGCTATAACAAACTACCACAAAATAGATGACTTAAGAGACAAAAATTTATTCTCTCATAGTTCTAGAGCCTAGAAGTCCAAAATCAAGGTGCTGGCAAGGCCATGCTCCCTCTGAGACTCTGAGTAGAATCCTTATTGCCTCTTCTTAGCTTCTAGTGGTGACCATCAATCCTTGGTTTTCCTTGACTTGCAGGTCTGCCTCTGTCATCACATAACATTCACCCTGTGTGTCTCTTTCTTTACATGATATCTTTCCATTCTTACAAGGATGCTAGTCATATTAAATTAGAGCCCATCCTAATCATCTCATCTTAACTCGATTATATCTGCAAAGACACTATTTCTAAATAAAGTCACATTCTCAGATACTCTGTAAGCAGTTTGGTCTGGATAGAGATGAAGGTCAAGTTAGGAGAGCAGAAAGAGATGGGGCTGGAGGGCTGGAAAGGGATTTGATCATGAAAAAGCTTTGAACAGATTGAAACTTTATCCTAAGACCCAAAAGGTTTAAGCAGGGAGGTAATAGTATCGAAGGAAGTGACAGTATGAGAATTTAAGAATGATTATCCCAGTTGCAGAATGGAGCAAAATTGAAGGGTAAGGTTGTAGTTAGGAAGTTATTATAATAATTAAAGTAAATAGGGGTGGCAGCCCTAAGAATGTTAACAGGAGTGGTAGTAAAGCAAAATGAGTAGATTCTGGAGCTGTTTAGAAGGGAAGATTATACTTTAAGATTGTTACTATGTGAGGGAGAGAGAATGGTAAAAGATGACCCCCAGTTTCTGGCTATGTGTGGCACATAATTTAGTGAGACAGGGAACAAAGGAAGAGGAGCAGGTTTGCCAGGGAGTGGATCGAGGGTGGGAAAATTGCTGAACTGGAGATACCTGTGAGTCATATCACAGGGAACCCAAACAGTTAGCTAGCAATGTAGCTACAATCCCTGTGCTATTTCGGCCACATTCTATAGCCTACCAAAGCCACACTAGCAAAATTCTAACTAATGGAAAGTGAAAATACTAGTATATTATTTAGTACTGAGCACATATGACAGAATTTTGCTGAAGGGAAGGTCCTTGAGATTCAAGAAGAGAGAACAGTCTTGAAGAAGGAGGCAAAGTCTCTCAAACATGGTCTTTGAAGACCAAAGAGAGGTTGGGAAGGCATACTAGGTTGGGGCATAGTGGAAGGAAAGGGCGTAGTGGGAGGAAAGGTGAACATGAGCTTGGGCTTCTGGGGTGGACAGTTTAGTTTGAGAAACAGCAAGAGAGAAGATTGACTGAGGCAAGTGAAGACAGGTGAGGGAGGCCTTGGCAACCAACCAGCAAGTTTTCTGCAGTGTCACCAAAGTGGCACTGTCTCTCTCTCAACAGCTTTTCCTGCTCTCTCTGGTTATGAAGAGAACATCATTCCACAGAGCTTATCGAATGAATGAATGAATGATCAAATGACTGTTTCTTGGGATCATCAAATCATTTACATATTTTTTTGGTCCGCGAGTCAGCATTTTAGTTTGTATTTTCTATTTTAGTGACTTTTTCTTTCAATGAGAAGATAAAGCCACTTTTTAAGGAGGAAAAAAACCAAGATTATTTTACCTTTTTAGTAGTAGGACTTAATTCTAGTCTCATGAGAGGCACCATAGAAAAACTCCAGGCCAGAAGTCATGAAATTTTGGTTGTTAGGCACTAATGAACTGTATGACCTTGATCACTAGGCCTCTGCAGGCTTTGGTTTTTTCATTTGTAAAATAAAATGCCCGACCGTGTCTTTAGAGTCGTTTCTGGCTATTATTTTATAATTTTCTCTTAGTCTTTATGAGTCATGTTTAATTTATTTTAGTCCTCCCAATACCCTCAGCTCCAGTGATGCAAAGGCATTGAAAAGAGCTGAATTTTGACTGTTTTCACAACGTCAGAATAACTCAATGATTCTTTCAATTCAAGTAATCAAATCTTCTGATATTTTCACAGCTGGCCTGTTCCATTCATTTCCTTAACAAATTGCACCTGGTTAGGGACCAGTTCTATTCAACTACTATACCAGTTCTGTCGCAACAGATTGGTCCCAGTGATGGCTCCTAGTTCAGTTATCTTACTTCGACAGTACCTGCAGAGGGCTGTTTAACCAAGGACCATAGAGTAGATGTTCTTCAACTTTCATGTGCTTAAGCATCACCTGTGTGAGGATGTGAAAATGCAGATTCCTGGGCCCTGCCCTCAGAGAATCTGATTCCGAAGGCTGAGTTGGTACCCAAGTCTATATTTTAACAAGCTTAGCTAAGAGTCTGTTGGAGGAGTGTGTTGGCCATTGTTTGAGAAATACTACCTGAAAGGGGTGGAGGGGGGTAAGATTTTGTTGCAAAACATTAAGTCAGTGCTGACTCAATTATGTATCAATTTTAAGCCAGTAACAACTGCAGGTGTTTGTGTGTGGGATAATAGGTAGCTATGACTTATGGCTCTGAAATCAGCAAATCGCTCTAAGGACAGGTTTGGAAAGCGTGAAGCTTTAAGTGGCAACCAATATTTTGCTTCATTATGGCTTTAACGTACAGCTCTGCCTGCTGTGTGTTGTCTGCTTTCTGAGATTATCAATTGGCACTGATGCTGATGTGCCCATTGAAAAGATATCTGTCTCTCCAAAGCATCCAGTTCTGGTCCAGGCTCTGTGCCTCAGACAAGGAGTTCATCAGCTTCCCAGCTTGCTCTCTGTCCTGTCCTTCTCACGGTGACTCTGCTGTCACACAAGCCTGTATACAACTAAGCTCCAGGATGCAAGGACTCCTGTGAACAATGCTGAGATGACTCTCTTTTGAGAATATTTGAGAGTTTTGTGCTGCTGAGCAGGGAGAGATTTTAATCAAGATTCCCAGTGTTACATGAGAAGAAGATTCTCCTTGGAGCTTAGAACAGTCTGGAAAATATTTTCTTATTTCGAACAGGCTCAGTTGGATCTCTGCCTTTTGACTCTTTCAATTTATAAGTGGTATTCTGTTTACGGAAGTTTTATAATTTATAATAGATTTACAAACAGTGAGTTCTGTTTATTTGAGCATATTTGGAACTGAATTGACCAGTCTGCCTGATAATATATAGGCATATAACCACAGTCCAACTTAGAGTCATAAGTCAATTAATTTATCCTTCCCTGTCTTTCTTATCCTACCTAGAATGGCCTAAATCAGATGGTCCTCAACCTTTATTTATCATATGTGCTTCTAAAATTTATTATTGGTCCCTACTTTTAGATATTTTGATTCAGTTGGTTTGGGCTAGGGCTCAGGAAACTGAGGAATTAAACAAATACAGCAAATAATGGTGATGCTGGGGGCCATACTTAGTGAGCTGCTATCTAGCATGCTAACCTTTTGAGTTTACAGTTTCCTTGAATATGCCACGTACTTCCATGTCTCAAGGTCTTTATTCAGTTTGCCTCTGCTGAAATGCCCTTTCCATTCATGTTCAACTAGGACATTTTCAATTCATCCTTTGAAGCCAGCATAAATGTCCCTTCTATATATTTCTCTCAAACTCCCTTTTTTTCCACCACAATTATTTGCTACCTCATCTGCGCTCCTATTGCATTTTCTAAATAACTTAGCAGAATGCTCTACAGATAGTTGTTCGTATGCCTACCTTTCTAAAAGGTGAGTTTCTGGAAGGTTAGGGCCCTGTCATTTTTTGTTTCATCTGTGCCCAGCATCATATCTGATGTATATTAGTTATTTTATTTTATTTTTTTAATAGTAAATGTTCTATTTTTATTTCTGGAATAAGACAGGTGAGAAATTCCTGACTGTCAAAAAGTTTACATTGGGTGAGATTTTGATAAAGATAAAACAAAAGTTTTCTCAGGTTTTTAAGTGAAGACAAATATCCTCAAAAAAATCTCAACTGTGTTAACCTAATGACAATGTACCCACAAATTATTGTGTTACTTACTTTAGAATACGTCGATTCTAATAAACTGATAAAGACACAGCTGCAGGTATGTGATATACCTGCACAAGCTGATACACAGGTAATGGTTGTTTTCTTCCAAATGTTCTAAATCTTTATTGTTCTCCAAGCAATATAAAGGCACAAAGGGGAAATGAAACCTTTGTCTTAAAGTAATCAGGAGGTCCTATCTTGGATCATTCTCTCCACTTTGGTTTCATTTACCTAAATAGGGTTATAGAATTAATATTTTTTTCTATTGTGTGTGTTGCCTTGTGAGGAAGCAACTTCCTCTGGGAGTGCACAATAAAGAAAAAACAGGTAGAAATGGGGAATTTTAGCGACAGGAGCTGGGAACAGATTTCCTCATCAGGGCAGCTTCTTTTCATCTCCAGTGAGGAGGCCATTTTCCACCTCATTTTTCTCTGTTTTGAGCTTTCTTGAAAGCAGCGGCTCCATGGGAACAGGAATTGCCATCACACATCAGCCATATAGGCATCTATTAAAGGGAGATGAAAAGAATATCAGATGTGGCAGAGCAGAGGAGAGGCAACAGAGGAGAGGACAGGGGACATGATATTGATTGGGGATAGACATCTTGCTAGTGGGAGTAATGTATGGCTGGAGGGTGAGGTAGTGGTTTTTATTGTCAGCTCTCTTAAGGTTTAATTATCAAAGGACCTGCACTTGTCCCTCCTTTACTCCAATCAGCTGCAAATATCCTAGCATGAGGAGCACGAAGCAGGGAGCTTTCAGAATCTGAAAGTGATGCAGCACTTGAAAATTTCAGGTTAATTCTGTAATTTCCTACTATCTATCCTCAAAGTTCTAAAATTCAGGTTGATTTCAGCACAGAATCAAAATGTCTGTGAATCTCTCCTCTGGTAAATATTTTTAAAAGATGTTTACCTCTGTTACATTCATCTTTACACCATGCTGTGAAGGAGACGGTAAGAAATCTGTTTTGTAGATGAAAAGTCTAAGGTCCAGTAATTTTCCTGAGGTCCCTCAATTAATGATGGCAAAGCTATGGCTGAGTGAAATGCCCCCTCTCCTAGCCAGGAGGAGGTACAGGCTTGGGTGTGGAGAAGTGGAAGCCTATTATTTCCCCTCCCAGAGAGAAAGCATGAAAGAATAATACAACTAAGAAACTAAATATATATCTCAGTCATTTCAAAGATTGTGGTCCGGTACTCTGGGCTGTTGATGGCAGATCTGTGAACACTGAAATCAGAAAAGGAGGCTTTAATCTGAAGGTAATGACAAACCCAGTATGGAGGAGAATCAATAGATTATTATGTGAATCACTGAGCTTTGCTATGAGCAGCGGCTTTTCACAGCAAGCACATTATTGCCACAACGCAACAAGATAAACAAGGCTTAGTCTTCAGGTTAGGAATTAAAGCTATTACCATGTTGAGCAGAAATTATTTTTAAAAGCATTTGTTTATCACTATCTTCCAGCTATTGGATACGGAGAACAAAGGCAAGCATTCTCTTCTAAACTTGAACGCAGACTATCTGGCACCAGTTAATATTTCCCCAAACCTCTGGTAGGAATCGGTATTAGACTACCAATTTTGGGGTTAGATGATGGTAGGAGTTCAAAGTCCTGAACCTCCAAGAAAATGATCCCCCTTCCTTTTTTTTTTTTTTGAATCAGTATACATTTATAAGAGCCGGAACCACATCAGACTATCTCTTCTCTTTTGATGGAACTCAATGTGTATGTAAGAGTAGTAGTCTAAGAGTAATCTATTCAGACATTCACTAGTGAGTCAAGCTCTGCATTTTACAGATGGAGAAAATGAAGCATGGAGAGTTTAGTGACCTTTCCAAGATTCTGCCATGCTTCTTCTCACATCACAGAAATGTTTGTTGGAAATAAAGTCAGGACCCAGGTTGCCAGGGCTCCGTCCACTTACTACCAACCTCCACACCAAAGCAGTGACTCTCAGCCTCTGGTGAATCCCTAAGATTCATTGCAAGAATTTTAAATATATATGTCGATGCCTTCCCTCTCCCGCATCAGAATATCCAGGGGCAGAGCCAAGAGATATATTTTATAATTTTTTAAATCCTACAGGCATTTAGGTACAACTCCTAGAATAACTACTCTAAAGAACTGTTCACTTATCACCAAGCCTCCTCAATCAAGAGCAAATTCAATTACAATCAATCCACCTTAACTTTGTATAACACTTTCCCATTTATTATTTAATTTAATCATTGCAGAACCCCTGGTGGTAGGTCGGAAAGGAAACTGAAATTTGTTCAAAGTCACACAGCAGAAAGTGAGCCCCAGCATAAGAATACTGGGCTTCTGATGTCCAGTCTAGTGATCTTTTTTATCACTGCAAGTTGACCTTCTCTACTCTAGTTACTATGGCAAGAGCATAGCATTTTAGAATGATTTCCATCAAGGGAACCATATACAATCCTTATTTTCTTAGTAATTATGAATCTCATAAAAACAGCGCAAAGGAGTATTTCCCCAGTTTCACGCACATGTATTATCTACAAGAAAACCACCCACTCTAAAAATCTCCCCTAATAATTTCAGGATTTCTTGGCACTTGCATCTCATATGCTAAGAAGAATGTTATCCTTTCAGCACATCACAAAGGACTCATTATGAATTTTTCCTCAAATTCTAGCCACAGTGGACTTTCTTCTGACTTTCTCAGCACTCATATGTGTGGATCCCCTTCCACTTCGACATCTCCGTGAAGACTAGACAAGCACAAGCCACCATTCTCTTTGTGCTATAGTGTGCACTTAACTAGTCACCTCAACATTGAAAATCATCCCTCATTCCCTTTTTGTTTGGCCTATGATGTAGACCATGAGTCTGTATATACTAGAGGTTTCACTAGTTTTCTTTTTTGGTGAATAAAGTTCTTATTTTACTACTTTCCTTTCCCTATTTACCTTTCCTGATGGCATCAGCCCACTGACTTTGAATCAAATATGGGTTCTTCAACTTCTCTTCCTTTAGAGTGGTCTCTTCCAGGAGGCCCACGGGTCCTGATTATAAACAGAAGCATGGTAGACTTATCCTGGAAATTCTGGAAATTTCCAGTTTTAGCATTAGGCAAGGAAGATGGGAGCTCTCCTAGTTCAATTAAGGATGAATTTGCTATGAAGTTAAATTTACTAGAATTCCCAATTCTCTGAGCATTCTGATTAAAAAGATATTTTTTATATGCATTTTTAGGTAGATTGTTAGCAGTTATAGATTTTTATTTATTCTAAATCTTATTAGGTGTGGGTCCCAAACATAGGCATGCATGAGAATTATCTGGGGATAATTAAAAGGCAGATTCTTGACCTTTCCTTCCAAGAGCTCTGATTCAGTAGATCCCAGGCAGAACCTAAGAATCAGCTTTCTCTTAAGCATTCAGATGATTCTGATTGGATTAGGTGAGGACCAGATCCTAAGTAACTCTAGTTTACGAGCTCAGTCCTCTAACTGGAACTACCTGGGATAGGCTTTACTTAAAAGCCTTTACTTAGATTCCACTCCAGAACTATCTAGAGCTGGAATCTAGAAAGAGAACAAGAGGTAGGAGACTGCAGTAGATTTAAAAGATCACCTAGGATCAAGAACCACTATTTTAAGTTTATTTTCCTCTAAAATTAAAAATATTATCAATATGGAGAAATAAATTTTTTAATTTGGAGGCTAGGATTCTCATAAGCCTCACAAAAACAGAGGGAAACAGGCTTTCATGAAAATGAACATTTATTTAAAATATCAAGTGCCTCAATAAAATAGGATACCCCGATATTTTATCTTTAAATGGTAACATTGGATGTTTAATAATTTCCATGGATTTGCTTTTCTCTGCCTTGTGTCAACAGACTATTTTACTAGGCTGAAAGGTTCAAATTAGTAGAAATGCATATCATTCCCATCAGTTCCTTGGTGCCTTCACTTTCATGCCCCTCTTTTCTATTAGCAACTAGACAGAGATTAATTTTACATATCATTACCATATTTCCCTACCTAGATATCAGAACAAAAATCTAACAGAAACTAATATGTTTAAGGAGACAATGGGACAGAATGTTTAAAATCAGAACTTCCCTAGAAAATGTAAAACATATGCTTTCCTCTGTCTAAAATCCTGTGATTTTCTTATCTTCAGTTATACCAGCTGTTCCAAGCTCTCTCCCCTGCCCCTTCCCCTCAGCATACCAGCTGCTAGGTGTAGCTTAATTAATTTAAATACAATGTTAGGGAGTACTCTGCAACTACACCCTCCAGTTTACAAACCTGGTTCCAATAATACAAATCGCTTTGATGATACTACAGGCTTTGGAATTATAGAACCTTTTATAAGTCATTTTCTATAGTACTTATATACCTGGCCACATTTAAAGAGTTTCCTTCCTCCGTTTCTTCTCTTCTATTAATTTATTCACCCGTTTATTCTATAAACATCTAAGAAGTGCCAGTGACTGTGTTACGCCCTGAGTACAAAGATGAATAGAACTCAATGTATCCCACAATGGGGAGGAGAAGAAACAGTAAAACATGTAAAGAAATGATTATAAATGCTAAGAATTATAGTAATGTGAATAAGAAGTTATGGTGACTCATTGGAGGAAGAAATTGCCTGGGGAAGGATGATGAGAAGGCAGTCTCTCCAAGGACATGGCATCGGAATGGAATATCAAAAGTTAAATAGGAGTTTGCTAAGTAAATGAAATGGGCTAACAGAGGGAAGTAGACAGCTCGAGGAACTAAAATTCTTTCAGAATCGCAGAGTGAAGCATGAAACAACAAAGGAAGATATAGAAGACATAGAAACAGAAGAAAGGCATTATTTCCTTTTGTGAAGAACATCATGTAGAATGAGGAGCCACTGAAGAGTCTTCTGTAGGAGAGTTGCAGAGGACTTTTGGGGTCCACCCAACTACCCTATCCCCAGGGAACTGCTTTAACAAATCCTCTAACAAATTTATAGAGTGGCCATCTTGTCATGAGACCTTATGATCCCACCTCCTCAGGCTGTGGTTGGTCTGGCTGCCTAGGACTAACCAGCAGTCCAGCAATCACAGATGTCAGCTCCACACTCAGTGATAGGCCAGGGTCTTGGAGATAGTAACAAGGCAGGCTCAGAGAAGGCACTCTTTACTTGCTGTTGAGAAAGCTGGGAACATGGGGTGGTGCTGACAGAGGACATTCCCCTTCTCGATAGAAAAAATCATTTCTGTCTAGAAGAGAATATATAGTTTTGGGTACCCACAGAGAAGCAGAAACATGAGCCAAAGAGAGATGAAAGAGAGAATTGTGACAGCTTTTAATGCCCTACCTCTAGACTAAGAGGTCTTCAAATCTGCTCTTATTACCTTCCTAAAGCTTGGTCCTTCAGGGATTTCTTCTACGCTGTGTCACTGCCCCACCTTCGCCCCCAACCCAAGCCTTCTAATTGCTCGAGCTACTTTGAATCAGATTTTTAAGAGGGGCACCCAGGCACACTGACTGATGATGAGGCCTCATTAATCCTCTCCTCTACCAGAAATGCCCACAGCTCCCCACCCAGTATGAAAGAGGGTCTTTACTTAAAGCCCTATACATCTCAATAAACCCCTGTCTAAAAGTTCCATGTCAAAAGAAAAATTTTATTTAGGGGAAAAAACCCATTCTTGGAAGAAGACATCTAAAAACAAAAAATAACAGGTGTTGTAAGGATATCCCTGTTCCCCCCCCCCCAATTCCTCCACCCCCACTTCCACCCCTGACCTATAGATGTTGCCATTTCCCCTTAAGAACTGGATCTCTGAAGGCGAGGCATCTCCTCCCACAGGCTCCACTTGGTGCATCCGGGGGAGGGGAGCTGGCACACCCGGTGTATGGTCCGTGGCTCCATCTGGGGCACAAACCCAGGACCTTCTGTGTGTAAAGCAGACATGTTAACCACTACGCTATGGAGCCACCCCCAGGATATCCCTGTTTTCTTTAATAAGCCAGTTGCACAAGAAGCAAATAAAAGTACGATTATAACTCCAAAACACCAAGCAGACAGGAACACGGAGTCACTGCTGTTTGGGAGCCTCCTCCATTTTGTCTGCCAGTTTGAAAATGATGGAGACCCAGTTTAGGAGGTTAAGACTGTGGTCTTTGTTTCCACCACACTAACACAGTAATAACATGATCGGGTGTCCATTTTAATAAGATTTTTCTGGTTTGCCTCTTGGGAAATCCCTGTGCTATAATTCTTCAAAGTAAGTATTGTTGACCTCAAACAAATAGCTAAATATTTCTCCAGCAAAATAGGTTTATTCGGGAACAACAAAGAATTGCAGTTTAGGACATGTAATCTAATGGAGGACCATGTGAAAGTCCAGAGAAGGAAAGGGAGGGACCATTCTTTTATGGATTCGGGAGAGGCTGTTGTAAACAAAGAGTCCATTGGAGGAAACTGAAAGTTCGAAGCATAGTGACTTTTCACTGCTAAGTTATAGCAGTCTCTCTTTGGCTGAGCTGTTACTGGGCAAGGAAGAAGCTTTCTTCTTCCTGCTGAGGTAGCAGCACAGACATACCTCGGAGATATTCAGGGTTTGGTTGGAGATCACTGCAATAAAGTGAGTCATTATCTTTTTGTTTGTGGAGGGTTTTGTTTTCAACTTATAAAAAACACAACATCTGTGCAACTCCAAAAAGCCAAGCGCAATAAAGCGAAGTATGCTTGTATTACTTCCTTTTGGAGATGCAAAATATGTCTCTTCCTGTGGAGGTCAGTAGTATGGGTTGAATGACACATGCTTGAGAGTTCTCTTTTCTAGTCTCCTGACTCCATTTTAAATGAGGCTTTTGTTTATTAATTTTCACGGTATAAAGTGAGTTTATCCAGTGCATGGATAGAAGAATTAGAAACCATGCATGTCAAAGGGTATACACTTCCAGTTATAAGATGAATAAGTTCTGGGGATGTAATGTACAGCATGGTGACTGTAGTTAACAATATTGCATTGTATATTTGAAAATTGTTAAGAGAGTGGATGTTAAAAGTTTTCACAACACACACACTAGTTGTAACTATGTGAAGTGATGGATGTGTTAACTAACTTTATTGTGGTAATCATTTCACAGTATATACATATATCAAATCATTATGCTGTGCACCTTAAACCATATCAATTATATCTCAATAACACTGGAAAAAATTAGTAAAAAGTACAGTTGGAGAGGGGGAAAAATCATGCTTGTTTCCAAAAAGGAAAAAAAAAACCCATACAGAAATAAATATTCAGCAGAATACAGAAATAAATAACCAATACAGAAATAAATATTCAGCAAAAACATTAAGATATCAAGTCAAGGACAAAGGGCATCCATTCTCTAGGCCAAGGACCAATTGCTTAAAAAAGTGCTTTGGAACTGAACTTGGCTTCTGTTCTTTTAGAAAGAAATAGGTAGTCTCTGTGAACATTAGGAGTCAGATTGGAATGGCCTTTGCATGCAAAGTGCTGAGTTACCCAACTGAGCTGACTGGAGCCTGACTGTCTCCAGCCCTGAGCAGATAACACACCAGAGCACTGGCCTCAGCTTCTGGAGGGCAAACCCCAAAGAGACCACATTCCTGTAATCTAGCCTGAGTGTTCCCACGGCACAGAGGGAAGTGAGACCATCTCTGTCTTGCCAAACCCCATCTTGAAAAGCATACCCCACTGGCGGCAGCCTCTTCTCCCAAGAATTCTGGGAGAAGATCCAGACAGAAGCATTTTATGTGGGGCAAAAGAGGCACCACTTTAGCATCCTGTTTCCTCTCCTGGCAGAAGGACATTTTTCTTTTTGTCTGTTGCAGAAACTAGAACTGGATCATGTGCCTAGGACACCTAAAAGAAAAAAAATCAGTGACTTGAGGGGAAAAACTGCAAAGAAGTTTATGTAAAGGGTACAGGGAGAGAGTAGGGAGGGCAGAGAGGACTTTTAATTTACATCAGCAATGCTAATCCCATGGGTAGGGCTAATACTACCAACAAGCTTTTATTTATTAAAAAATAGCTTTGTTATTGTTTTTCTAACTATACATGCTCCTTGGAGAAAAAAATCAAGGAGATACAGAAAAGTACACTGTTAAAAGTAAAAATAACCCAGAAGCCCATAAACCACTGTAAATAATTTGTCAAATAATCTTTTCATTCCTCCTACCTTCCCCCCTTTTTGGTACCCTTTCCTCCTTCAAACATTTATTGAACACTTCCTGTGTGATAGGCACTTTACTTTTAAAAGAGCGTACAAGAAAAAACAGTCTCATGTCTTAGAATCTAATGGTCCTTTAAGATCTTCACCTCTCCATGCACAAACACATGCATATATATACACAGATGTAGATATAGATAATTTTTTAAGTATTAGATCATATATAATTTTACACAAATGAAATTGCTTTATTAAAATCAGCTTGTAATATACTTATTTCTCCATTCAATAATAAGCCATGAACATTCATTCCATCAATACATATCACCATGTTAATGGCCCCAAAATGAGGCCACTCACTGAACATTTTAAATTTTGGCACAAAGTGCCACACTATTTTCCACAAAGGCTATACCAATTAGAACAGACAATAATTATGTATCAAAAACCTAGTGCCCCACTCCCAGGTTACCATTTGTCTTTCAGCCATATTTAGACTGATATTTTTTTATATTCATGTTTTGCTTTTTTCCCATGAGATCAAAATTATCCATCTTTTCTTTCATAATTTCTTTTTATGATGTTTAGAAGGGCTTTCCCTATCATATAATTATTTTAAAAGATATTTTCTTCAGACAATTTTCTATTTTTTTAATATTTAAACCTTTGATCCACTTGGAATTTAATTTAGTATGATTTACATAAGGATACAGATTTATTCTTTCCTGAATATACTTAAGAATTATTATTTCAAAGGACTGTTTTTATACATAGGCTGCAAGCTAGCTTCATGGTGTAATTTTTTATTTCTTCCACAGGTACACTAATGCTAGAAATTCCACAATTAGAGACTGGATTTTCATCCTCTATTAAAATATAAACATCCTATGTTGCAGAAAAGATCCAAAATTAGACCGGCAAGAAACCAGGCAGCCCTCAGAGAGTTGGAGAACTCTGGTTTATTATGCCAGTGGTCCCAGAGGAGCTAGCGCTCTGAGGATCTAGGACGGGAGCTCAGTTGCAGCATTCCTTATATAGACCATTTTTGGCACGGGTCGATTGATTAATTTGTCCTCATACTGCTACAAAGCAGCGGGAGTTGCTGTGGTTGCAGGTAGTTACATTGCATTATGAAGGGCGGGGAGTCGCTGTGGGTTACCTGAAGTTACAAAGTGTTACAAAGCGTGGGGTACAAATAGTTACATTTGTTGCTTAGACAGATCAAAGAAAAGGGAAGGTGAGTCTTTAGTCAATTTTGAGTATAGCCCATGAACCAAACATATTTACAGAAGCAGAACAGAGTGCTGATTAGCCTTTTGAATGAAAATTCCTCTTTATTCCCCACTTTTGATGCCTGTTTAAAATCTTATAGGGCATCAACCTCTTGATCTCCCTGGGCCAATGGCTGGTAATTCCACAGCATAAGAATCTTTGCTGAAGTCTTTCTCTCTACTGTAGCCTCTATGAGGGAGGTATGAGGGAGGTAATTGACCAGACCACTAGAGGCAACAGGCAAGGGAGAAGGAGGCAGGCTCCGAGGAGGAGAAGTACTATTCCAACTAAGGTCTTAAAAGCCCCAAAGGTAGAGAACCATTCTCTAAAGGGATTATTAGGGTCCCACCCTGTCCAACTTTGGATGGGTACATGAGCTATTTTTCTAACATTAGTAGCTATATCAGTTACATCCTGGCCATTGTCATCTATTTAGAGATAGCAATCGGATCGGTTAAACTTCCTGCATACTCCCCCCTCTTCCACTAGCAAGTAATCTAAAGCTAAATGGTTTTGATATATTGCTGCATGCATCTGAGACTGTTGTGTGGCCGGAAGTTCTAGTGCTAAGGCCGTCTGGTTAGTAATGATCTCTAGCACAGCTTGTAACCTGATAATTTGATTAAGCATGTATATGGGGGTTCGGTAGCCCCAGCTCCCATGGGCCCAAGTTGCAAGGCTATAGTATTGGATGATATGGTGGGGTGGCCATTCATCCTCTCCTCACGTTTGTTGTTCCCCTACTTCAAATGACTTCTTAGTCCTGGCTTTTAAGTTTTGATATAAGAGAACACCTAGCTCATTTCTTCCTTTGTCCAGTAGGAGGAAGAAGCCAGGTTGAATGATCCCAATGGTGCAATTTCCCTTCCAGTTTGCTGGGAGCTGGGTATAAGTCCTCTTCCCACAAATCCAAAAGAGCCCATCTGGTGTTTTACAACTCCCAGTACTAGTGGAGTTGAGGGTTTCCCAGAATGTGCCAATAGCTGGAATAGCACGGAAAGGGTTAGGGATTGTGCCTTCCTTTATAATACAGTTTGTAACAGTTCAGTTTGGGCCGAAAGAGTGGCACGAGGAGGAGTTAGTTATAGTGTTGTCGGTGGCCTCATACCAGGAAGGAACTTTGGACCACCAATTTAGATCTGTGTGATTTAAAAATAGCATTCTTCTACATGGAGTCTCTTTAATCCACTGAGTATATCTTGGGCCTGTCTGGCCAAGACATTCTTCTTCTCTTACATCTGAGGAGAGGACCCAAATCCTGGGTCAACCCTTTTCATGTTGAACCACTGTGTGATTCCACTGAAAGAGGTAAAAGGCATCTAGGTTAGTTCCCTTCCAAGGCCAATCTTCACTCATGAGGGCTCCTCCGCACACCCAGCATTTAGTAACACCAAATTCATGGGCTGTCCTCTCAGCTAGGTCAATAAAGAGGTTCTTCCCTAGGCTTTGGCTCAAGGTGACCTTTAGCTGATTGTACATTGGTGGGCTTTGGGGCCTAGGAGATAGTGTATGTTTAGGTGTGGTTAAATTATGCAATCATTTGACAATTTCTCTAACTGCTGGGCATTCTGTGTGGTTATGGACCTTTACCTCATCTGAAGTCCATCGCCAACATGCCCAAGTTTCCCCTAATTTTTCAGGTTCTTGGCAGGATTGTCCACTTCCAGATTTAACTTTTATGTACCCCATCCAATATTTGAATCCCCCATGAATGTAGAGTGTGGCATTTATGGCACAACACCCTGTGGGTAGACCGATTACAGAAGTAAAGCTGGTGGCAATGTTGGACCCTAACCTGTACCTTTGCATGCAGTGGGTAGAAGGGAAAGAAGAAGTGGGGAGACTGGTGCCACACACATGGCGGAGCAGGAGGAGAAGGAGAAGAGTCTTTAGGGGTGCCATCCTGCTTGAATTAGCAAAACAATCAGTGATGATCAGACAATCTAGAACCATAAAAATGTATCAAAAGGAGTGTAGCCTGAACATGTGAGAATTGAGAGGATCCTGACATAGACTAAATAGGTTAGGGCTAAAGTGATTCTTTGACTGAGTCCAATTGAGGGCACTACTGAGGCCAAACCTAAAGCAAGCAGCAAGACGCGTATAATAAAAAGGGTTAGGACTACAGGAGGACAACAATACATCTGGGCAGTTTGGACAGTTGATCCTCAGGCCTCTGCCATGCATAGACTAGCCAGCCTCCAGGGTGGCCAGAACAGAGCCAAAGATCTGGTAGATTTCTGCTGCCTCCGGAACGTGATTCAGAGCGGCCGATCAGGAAGAGGCTCTGCAGTCCAAGTCTCTCATTTTTCCAGAGGTGCTGCTCTCTTTACCCAGGTGTGGTGGATCCACAGGGTGATACCTGCAACTTTAATAGCAGTGGGAATTGCTAATGTAACAGTGTCAGGGCCTGTCCAGCTCTCCTGGAGTGGCTCCTTCTTCCTGTCTTAACCCATACTTCATCTCCTAGCTGAAAAGGGTGGACCCAATTCCCTAAAGAGATAGGGGCTCTTTCTGAAGTTTCCTGAGCAATGTGGCGGAGGATCCTCCCTAAGGCCTGAAGATGTTGGGACCTTTCTAGGTTAGCCATTAATCGAGGGTCTCCTTTTAACTTCCGTATCACTGGGGGAAGTCTCCCATAAAGGATTTCCAAAGAGGAGTAGCCTGAGGGCTTTGGGGTGCATCGCGTTTAGAGTAGAGCCAAAGGCCGCAAATCGATATAAGATAACTGGGTTTCCTGACAAAGCTTAGCTAGCGTGATTTTGAGGGTCCAGTTCATGCGCTCAACTTTCCCTAAACTCTGTGGCCTGCAGGCCATGTGGAGCTTCCATTTGATTCCTAGAGCTTTGGACAAGGTCCAAACTATCTCAGACACAAAAGCAGGTCCATTGTCTGATCGTATAGAAAGGGGTAGCCTGCATCTTCGAACAATTTCTCTTAATAAAACTCTGGCTACTTCTTGTGCCTGTTCAGTGCATGTGGGAAAAGCTTGAACCCATCTGGAGTAGGCGCAAACTAACACAAGCAGATATCTATGGCCCCAGCAGGGCTTGACTTCAGTAAAGTCCACTTCTAGGTCTTCGAGTGGCATAGTTCCAATTATTTGCACCCCTGGATTAGAACTTGGCCTTTGGCCAGTGTTGTTTCATTCACAAGTCACATCTAGCACTGATCTGGGTGCACGGGGTTGAGAGTTTGGGTATCAAATAGTAGCGGCCTAACAGGCTTTCTAGAGAAGTCTTTCCTAGGTGAGTTAGTTCATGGTGTTGTTTTATGAGCAGAACCGCCAATGCAGCGGGAATAAAGAGTCTCTGGTCTGGAAGCTCCCACCAGCCGTTCTTCCTCCTGGTTTCCCCTTCACTTGAAACCCATTGTTTTTCTGCTTTAGTATATTTTAGGGATAGAGGCAATTCTGGTGCCAGGAGAACCTTGGAGATTGGTATAGGACCTGTCGTGGCACTCGGTTGGTGGGCAGCCTCCTTAGCTGCTTGGTCTGCTAGTCGGTTTCTCCTACTGACAGAGTCAGTTCTTCTCTGGTGGCCTTTGCAGTGAATGACTGCCACTTTAGAAGGCTTCTAAACTGCCTCTAACAGCTGGAGGATTTCTTCTTTGTTATTGATTTCTTTTCCTCCCACCGGCGGTAATCCCCTCTCTTTATAAATGGTCCCATTTATGTGCAAGGTAGCAAAGGCAAACCTTGAGTCAGTGTAGATATTGGCCCATTTCCCTTCAGCCTATCACAGTGCCTGGATGAGTGCCCATAGTTCAGCCCACTGTGATGACCAGCCCTGTGGCAGAGCCTCAGCTCTGATTACTTCATGGGTAGTTGTTATTGCATAGCTGGCTTTGCACTGTTCTTCATGGATGAAGCTGCTCCCATTTATGAACAGTACCAGTTCTGGATCCTGAAGAGGAACATCTGTCAGATATGGCCTGCTTGAGTAAACTTCATCCATGACCTCCTCAGAATCGTGGTTGGGAGGCCCCTCCTCAGTGGGCAGAAATGTAGCCGGGTTCAATTTACATACAGTTTCGAGGCAGACTTGTGGATTTTTGCAAAGTAGTCCCTGATAATGAGTTATTCTGGTGTTGGTCAGCCACTTATGTCCTTTATTATTCATTAATGCAGTTACAGCATGGGGGACCTTTACATTTATATTTTGTCCCAGTATAAGCTTGTCCACTTCTCTGACCAGAATTACCGTGGCAGCTAAGTCCTGGAGATACGGTGGCCATCCCGCAGCCATCAGATCTAGCTGTTTGGACAAATATATAATTGGGTGCTGCCATGGCCTGACTGTTTGTGTGAGGACCCCCAGTGCAGTGTGATTCTTCTCATGTACGAAGAGGTTAAAGTCCCGTGTCACATCCGGTAGTCCTAATGCTGGGGCACTGGTTAAGAGTCTCTTTATTTCTCTGAAAGCTTTTTCTTGTTTGGAGCCCCACTCCAGGAGGTCTTTACCAAATCCAGCTGTGGCCTCATACAGTGGCTTGGCAATCTCAGAGAAACCTGATATCCAGATCCGAGAGAATCCAGCAGCCCCTAGGAATTCACAGACCACTTGCTTGGTGTTTTGCTGAGGTATTGAGTAGATGGCCAGTTTCCTTTCATGTCCAAGTGCCCAGTGGCCTTCCGAGATGATGAACCCAAGGTATCTGACCTCCTGTTTGCAGATTTGAGCCTTTTTCCATGACATCTCGTATCTTGTGACAGGAAGTAAGGCTCTAGTACCTTTTCAACAGTCTCCTTGGGTGGGACTAGCCAGCAGCAGATCATCTACATACTGGAGTAGAGTACAATTCAAAGTCTCTCCAGGGAAAGCAGCCAGATCTGTGGCTAGCACTTTGCTAAACAGGGTGGGTGAGTTCTTGAAGCCCTGAGACAGTCAAGTCCAGATCACTTGTGTTTTTCTCCCATTGTGTGGGTCTTCCCACTCAAAGGCGAACAAAGGCTGGCTGGCTGGTAATAACCAGAGACTGAACAAAGTATCTTTAAGGTCGAGGCATGTGAACCAGCTTGCTTGAGCAGGTAAGAGACTCAGGAGGGTGTACGGGTGCGGGACTACCGGATGGATGGTGACTACTGCCTTGTTGATGGCGCAGAGGTCTTGGACAGGGTGGTAGTTATTCCCTCCAGGTTTCTTGACTGGCAAGAGCAGTGTTCCGAGGTGACTGACACTCAATCAGGATTCCAGTATCACGTAAATGCTGTATGTGGTCCCGAATTCCTAGACCTGCTTCCCACAGCACTGGATATTGCCTTTGTGTGACAGGGGAGGCTCCTGGTCTCAGGTCTACTACAATGGATGCATGATTTTGGGCTAGACCTGGTTCCCCCTTTTCTGCCCAGACAGCAGGGAACTCTTCTAGCAGACTAGTTGGATTTATTTGTTTCCCTCCCAGAAAATAAAGACGCCATTCGTGCTCCTTGAGCACAGTCACAGCCATCATTAGAGCAGGCTGGCTCCTCAATGTGAGACTGTTGTGCTTCCCTAGGGTGATGGTGATATTTCCTCCAAATTTTGTTAATAAGTCTCTACCCAAAAGGGGGTTGGGGTACTCTGGTAGGTATAAGAACTCATGAGTCACTAGGTGGCCCCTAACTGACATGAGCAGGCCTTACCCAATGAGCGGGCGACTTGGTCCCCCGTGGCCCCAACGATAGTTGCTTTTGATCCATGAGAGGAGCCACAGGTGTGGTTACCACAGAGTGTTCAGCCCCAGTGTCCACCATAAAAGTCATTGATTGACTCCCTACTTCTATTGCGACCATAGGGTCAGGGAGCCTAGGATCAGGGAGTCTGGTTGTTCCTAGTCTGATTGTTCTTCGGCCCGGCCAAGAACTTGGATGACTGGCTCAGGTAGGTACTTTCCTTTACAAGGTTGACTGAACTTCTTTGGCTGTTCAGGCGTTTTCCTATGATAAGGGCATTGGTTTCTCCAATGTCTGGTCTCTTTGCAGTAGGTGAATTGGTCACAGCGAAGTAGGGGGGTGGTCTCCTTTTGGTTCCTCTCTTCTGTGGGGTAGCAGCAATCTGTTGTACTGGACTGAGGTTCCCAGCAGGGACACCTTTTTCATCCATTTGTTAGCTACCGTTTGGGCCTCCTGGTCACAGTTTACAAACATCTTTTTTGCGACCTCCAGTAGCTGGGTGGCGTTCATCCCAGCAAAGCCCTCTAATGTTTGAAGCTTGTGGCAGATGTCGGTGAAGGAGTGAGCCACAAACGCCGCATTGATCATGTGCTGGTTCTCTCGTGCTTGGGGTCAAAAGAGTTATATACCCAGAACGCCTCGCACAGTCTCTCATAGAACTCTGTGGGAGACTCATCTGGCTTCTGGAGTACCTCTGCCATTTTTGACATGTTTGTTGGCTTCCTAGCCCCAGCTTTTGCCCCCTGCAGTATGGCCTGCCGGTACCTGTCGAGAGACTCTCTTCCGTGTGAGACATTGAAGTCCTAACTGGGCCTGGCGTCACCCCCGAGGCCCATGCTACAGGGTCTAGTACACCTTCTGGTGCTTGTCCTTGAAGCCATCCCCGTGCTTCTGACAGAATCCAGCGTCATTCTTTGCTGTTGAAGAGAGTTAGGAGGAGTTGACAGTAGTCATCCCAGGTAGTCTGATGAGTTTGGAAGATGTACTTGAGCAGATCAATCATCGCCTGGGGTTTCTCCAAATAGGACGAGGTGTGTTGCTTCCAGTTGAGGAGATCAGTTGTGCTGAATGGCTGATAGTAGAGGATAAGGTATCCCAGCTGAAGTGTGCCATCCTCTCCAATCTCAAAGGGACCTTGCACCTCTTGGAGGGGCATCTGAAGGGCCATAGATTGCTGAGATGGTTGTCTGGCCGAGCAGAGGCGCTGTGGACTCGGGCTTGGTGGTCGCTTGGGCTGTTGGGGCGGCAAAGGCACCGATGGTGGAGGGCTGTCCGGTAATTGTGGGTAGAGTGGCTATGCAGGGACTGGTGGAGCTGCTGGGATGTACGGCGGTGGGAAGATACGTTCTTCCTCGGGGTCTGCTTGGTGGATGATTTTTGCTAGCTCTTCCTTGTCCTTTCCCTGGGTCAGTCAGGCCACAAGTACTTTACTCTGTTCCTGCCTATCCGCACAGAACTGGACCCAAGGGGGCACTATAGTAGCGATTTACGACCATGAGTCTATGTATGGAAATTGGTCTGGGTGTCCAGGGGTCCCTGTCACTATCTGGTATACAACTCTCACAGTGGGGAGGTCTCGGGTCCCTTCTGAGGGCCATCCTACCGCGAAGGCGGGCCATTCAAGCTCACAAAGAGTATGAAGCTTTTCCAGGGTCAGCTTGACCCCGTAATCCTCTGAGAAACCTTTCATAAAATTTTTCAATGTACAATTTAAGACAGTTGGCTTAGAGGAACCTGCTCCCATGCCTCCCATAACAGACAACAATCACGCCACATGGAAGGTTGAGGGATAGAGTTGGAGAAACTTTGGAGGCAACATCACTTGCTTCGCCTGTCTCCAGCCGCACCCCTCCTGGGGCTATTTCAGGCACCTGTTAGCATTTGTGGGTCAGTATGAACCCCTGACCCAGATCACTGGAGTAGACTCCTCGCAGAGATCCAGTGACACCACCTTAAGCCATATGAGGTTTGCCATGGAACCGTGGATTTGGGCTCAACTCTCACTTCGTGGCAAGGCCACGTCTCAATCATTCAGCACTCACTCTCTTTCATACAACCTCCCACCATTCCTTAACTTGTCCTGTGGAGAGTAAGCAGCCACTCCTCTGAACCTGTGGAGGACACTTGGTTACTCTCTCGAGGTTGGTTAGGTCTCCCTTTGACCAGTGTTAACCAGACACATTCCACCCTGTGACGGTGATGCAAAGACAAACAAGGGTGGGTGCCCCCTTCAAAGAGGAGACCATTCAGATGCTCATCTGGCTGTGTCCTGAAGGAGCTTGGGTGATGCTTAGCCATAGCAGACTCAGTTTTGTGACTTAAAATTGGACAGTAGTCCAGTGCTGCCCTGGACTGTATACTGTATACCACAAAACTGCAGAATGAGCCCACATGGACTCCGTAGCCTTTAGGGGACCTTAAAGGTGCCCAGCTGTGGAGCCACAAACTCGTACCTGACCGATCAAACCAGACAAGCTGCTCATTCATTCACTCATTCATACATCAGGTTAAAACATTGCTTCACCCCTTTTGGAAGGCCCTAACCTGGCATCTCCCCCACAGAAAAGACCCTGATCAATGTCTTCTAACTGAAGACTAGGAGGTGATTAAGCTCCTCTTCTGTCCAGAGACTGGACCTGACTGGGGGCTAATCCCAGAACCTTACCTTATCCTGTGGCCATTCCTGGTGAGTTGGTCCATCCCTCCTATGAGTCTGGTTGGGGGCTCAGCCATCCTGGGAGTCAGGATGCTGGTCCGAAAGAGAACCCGGAATACTCATCAGATGGCACGCTGCCTTGTTCATCTCAGAGCCCCTCTGCCCTGGCCTGGCTGATCCAACGGTCTTGTGGCTCAAAGGGCTGGCATGGTTGGAATCTCACTGGGGCCTCCGGAAATATTGCAGAAAAGATCCAAAATTAGACCAGTGAGAAACCAAGCAGCACTTAGAGAGTTGGAGAACTCAGTTTTATTATGCCAGCAGTACCAGAGGAGCTAGCACTCTGAAGATCTGGATCCGGAGTTCAGTTGCAACATTCCTTATATAGATCCTTTTTGGCATGGGCTGATTGGTTACTTTGTCTTCATACTGTTATAAAGCAGTGAGAGTTGCTATGGTTGCAGGTAATTACATTGTGTTACAAAGGATGGGAGTTGCTAAGGGGTACAAACAGTTATATTTGTTGCTTAGACAGATCAAACAAAAGGGAAGGTGAGTCTTTAGTCAATTTCGAGTAGCCCATGCAGCAAGCATATTTACAGAAGCAGAAAAGAGCGCTGATTAGCTTTTTGAATGAAAATTCCTCTTCACCTATGGAAAGGAAATATCTCAAGGTTTAGCAATCATTTCTTTACTGTAAACTGAAACTTCTAGGAGCAGTGCAGGACCTGGGATGGAGTGTGTGTGTGTGTGTTTAGAGGTATAACTGATAAAGTTGTAAGATATTTAAAATGTACATTGTGGTGATTTGATATATGTGTAGATTGTTAAAGGATTCCCACCACCTAGTTAATTAATACATTCATCACCTCATATTTTATTTGTTTATTTGCTTATTGGCGAGAATATTTAAGTTCTACTCTCTTAGCAAATTTCAGTTCTATAATCTAGTGTTATCAACTATAGTAGCTGTGTTTTACATTAGATCCTCAGATCTTATCTTATAGCTGAAAGTTTATACCCTTTCATTGACCTCTCCTTATTTCCTCTACCCTCCGACCCTTGACAACCACTTTTCTGCTTTCTGTTTCTGAGTTTAAATTTTTTTTTAAGATTCCATGTATAAGTGATGCCATGCAGTATTTGTCTTTCTCTGCCTGACTTATTTCACCTAACATAATGCCCACAAGGTCCATCTATATTGTTGCAAATGGCAGGATTTCCTTTTTTTCATGGCTGAAGAATATTCCATTGTATATACATGCAACACATCTTTATCCATTCATTCATTGATGGACATTTAAGTTCTTACTATAGCTTGCCTATTGTGAATAATGATGCAATGGAAACAAGAGTGCAGATATCTCTTCGATATCCTATTTTCATTTTCCTTGGATATATACCCAGCAGTGGAATTGCTGGATCATATGGTAGTTCTATTTTTAATTTTTTTGAGGATATTTGAGTGAGAAGGTGGAAGAATAGCATTTCTGGATGAAAAGACACTGAGCAGAGAATTTGGTAGTGTTGGAGTGTGGAGCTATTGGAAAAAATGATGAGTTATGAGGTGAAATGTGAGTCAGATGCTAGTGGATCTCCTATGCTATTTTAAGAGACTTAGACTTTCCCTTAGTGGAGGTGGAAGGTCATGGCAATGGTTAAACAGGCAGAAACATGACAGATTTGGGGTAGATCATTCTGATGGCTTTGTGGATAATTTATTTGGGGAGTAAGAGAAGGTGAAACCATATAGGAGGCCATGGATGTGGACAAATTAAGAAATAACGTTGAAGCTCTGAATAAAGATTTTGGCATTAACTGATGACAATGAGCTGAGTGAGGGACTTGAGAAATATCTATATGATAAAGTTAGCATGTGGTAGTAAAGGAAGGAGAGGGGCAATGATGATGCTTAGATTTCTAGCTTATGACCAGAAGGATAATGGCATCAACTCAATAAAACAGAGCATGAAAAAATGATTAGTGAGTAGCTCCAAGGAAAATAAAAATTAAATTCACATATGTACCGAAATGGCTAAAATACAAAAAGAGCAACAATACCGAGTATTGTTGAGGAAGGGAAATTGGAAGTTTTATATGCTGCTGATAGTAGTATAAAATTGGACAACCCTTTTGAAAAGTATTTGGAAATATCCACTAAGGTCAAACTTTTGCATAACTTCGAGCCAGCAATCCAACTTCTGGCCATGTACCTAACAGAAATATGTACATATGGTCACCGAAAATCATGTACAACAATGGCTCCATTATTCATAATAGCACAAAACTTGAAATAATGAGAAAGTCCATCAATAGTAGAATAGATAAACAAATTGAGGTTTATTAATACAATAGAATATCATATTATTATGAGGATGAACATGCTAAAGCTACGTACATAGATAAATCTCATAAACATAATATTGATCTAAAGAAGCTAGACACAAAAGGAATATACTAAATGATTCCACTTATAACATTGAAAATCAAGCAAAATCAATCTATGGTACAAGTAATGATGGTGTTACTTTTAGAATGGGAAGTCTAGTTATTAGAAGGAGACACGGAGAGGGCTGCTGGCTGCCAGTAATTGTCTATTTTTTTTTTATATGAATGCTGTTTATATGAGTATTTACCTTCTAGAAATTCATCAGTCTATAATTCTTAAGCCTATGCTTTGTGCTCTGTTTGGTATGTATGTCATACTTCAATAAATAGTTTAATAAATTCCTTATAAAAACTATAGGAGCACTTGTATGTGACCGATCAGTTCTGTTCAGGATATGTTGAATATTGAAGTAGACAGTCAGACACATAATGGATTACTGGATATGTGTGTCTGAATCTCCAGGCAGGGAAAACAAACAGCAGTAAAGGGTCTCAGTGACCCCGTGGGATAAAAGTGTGAATGAGGAGTACAGTAGGCCTTGGATACAATGCTGGAGAATATCAGCATTTAAAGTGTGGGTAGAAGAAGAAGGACTCATGAAGAGGATAGAAAATAGGAAGCATGTAGAACTATGCACAGGAGTTGTTACAAAAGCCAAGAAGGAAAAACTCTCAAGAGGGGAGTGATCAATAACATCAGATGAATTTGAGAGATTCTGTAAGATTAGGAGTGAAATTGCCCTTCAGAGTTAGTCCCAGCAAGTCATGGCATACCTCAGCTAGATTGATTTCTATGGAGTGGTAGGGATAGCAGCAGCGGCAACCAGCTGGATTGTCGTGTGGCTCCAGTATTACCTGTGATGATTGTTTAAAATGCAGGTTTCTGAGAGCCACCCTCAGAGATTTGAGTTCTAGAGGTCTTGCTTGGAGCTTTAATGATTCTGAAGTAGATAGTCCCTGGACCACACCTTGAGAAACTCTAGGTTAGAAAAGTACATATATCTTCTATGGAGCCTAAAGTTTCCCTCAAAACTAGATGAGTCAAGTGGTCACTGAATTTTGGCTTGTTTTACGAAAATGAGAATATCAATACCTGTCTAATATCAATAAATAAATAAAACGAGTTAATGTTTATATATAATATATGTATATAATCATTATGTTGTACACCTTAAACAAATACGATGTTGTATATCAATTATATTTCAATAAAACTGGAACAAATAAGTTAATGTATGCAAGTGCCTATAATGTGTTTTTTAGATCTTATCTTATAGCTGAAAGTTTATACCCTTTCATCGACCTCTCCCTATTTCCTCTACCCTCCGACCCTTGACAACCACTTTTCTGCTTTCTGTTTCTGAGTTTGACATTTAAATTTTTTTTTAAGATTCCATGTATAAGTGATGCCATGCAGTATTTGTCTTTCTCTGCCTGACTTATTTCACCTAACATAATGCCCACAAGGTCCATCTATATTGTTGCAAATGGCAGGATTTCCTTTTTTTCATGGCTGAAGAATATTCCATTGTATACACATGCAACACATCTTTATCCATTCATTCATTGATGGACATTTAAGTTCTTACTATAGCTTGCCTATTGTGAATAATGATGCAATGGAAACAAGAGTGCAGATATCTCTTCGATATCCTATTTTCATTTTCCTTGGATATATACCCAGCAGTGGAATTGCTGGATCATATGGTAGTTCTATTTTTAATTTTTTTGAGGATATTTGAGTGAGAAGGTGGAAGAATAGCATTTCTGGATGAAAAGACACTGAGCAGAGAATTTGGTAGTGTTGGAGTGTGGAGCTATTGGAAAAAATGATGAGTTATGAGGTGAAGTGTGAGTCAGATGCTAGTGGATCTCCTATGCTATTTTAAGAGACTTAGACTTTCCCTTAGTGGAGGTGGAAGGTCATGGCAATGGTTAAACAGGCAGAAACATGACAGATTTGGGGTAGATCATTCTGATGGCTTTGTGGATAATTTATTTGGGGAGTAAGAGAAGGTGAAACCATATAGGAGGCCATGGATGTGGACAAATTAAGAAATAACGTTGAAGCTCTGAATAAAGATTTTGGCATTAACTGATGACAATGAGCTGAGTGAGGGACTTGAGAAATATCTATATGATAAAGTTAGCATGTGGTAGTAAAGGAAGGAGAGGGGCAATGATGATGCTTAGATTTCTAGCTTATGACCAGAAGGATAATGGCATCAACTCAATAAAACAGAGCATGAAAAAATGATTAGTGAGTAGCTCCAAGGAAAATAAAAATTAAATTCACATATGTACCGAAATGGCTAAAATACAAAAAGAGCAACAATACCGAGTATTGTTGAGGAAGGGAAATTGGAAGTTTTATATGCTGCTGATAGTAGTATAAAATTGGACAACCCTTTTGAAAAGTATTTGGAAATATCCACTAAGGTCAAACTTTTGCATAACTTCGAGCCAGCAATCCAACTTCTGGCCATGTACCTAACAGAAATATGTACATATGGTCACCGAAAATCATGTACAACAATGGCTCCATTATTCATAATAGCACAAAACTTGAAATAATGAGAAAGTCCATCAATAGTAGAATAGATAAACAAATTGAGGTTTATTAATACAATAGAATATCATATTATTATGAGGATGAACATGCTAAAGCTACGTACATAGATAAATCTCATAAACATAATATTGATCTAAAGAAGCTAGACACAAAAGGAATATACTAAATGATTCCACTTATAACATTGAAAATCAAGCAAAATCAATCTATGGTACAAGTAATGATGGTGTTACTTTTAGAATGGGAAGTCTAGTTATTAGAAGGAGACACGGAGAGGGCTGCTGGCTGCCAGTAATTGTCTATTTTTTTTTTATATGAATGCTGTTTATATGAGTATTTACCTTCTAGAAATTCATCAGTCTATAATTCTTAAGCCTATGCTTTGTGCTCTGTTTGGTATGTGTGTCATACTTCAATAAATAGTTTAATAAATTCCTTATAAAAACTATAGGAGCACTTGTATGTGACCGATCAGTTCTGTTCAGGATATGTTGAATATTGAAGTAGACAGTCAGACACATAATGGATTACTGGATATGTGTGTCTGAATCTCCAGGCAGGGAAAACAAACAGCAGTAAAGGGTCTCAGTGACCCCGTGGGATAAAAGTGTGAATGAGGAGTACAGTAGGCCTTGGATACAATGCTGGAGAATATCAGCATTTAAAGTGTGGGTAGAAGAAGAAGGACTCATGAAGAGGATAGAAAATAGGAAGCATGTAGAACTATGCACAGGAGTTGTTACAAAAGCCAAGATGGAAAAACTCTCAAGAGGGGAGTGATCAATAACATCAGATGAATTTGAGAGATTCTGTAAGATTAGGAGTGAAATTGCCCTTCAGAGTTAGTCCCAGCAAGTCATGGCATACCTCAGCTAGATTGATTTCTATGGAGTGGTAGGGATAGCAGCAGCGGCAACCAGCTGGATTGTCGTGTGGCTCCAGTATTACCTGTGATGATTGTTTAAAATGCAGGTTTCTGAGAGCCACCCTCAGAGATTTGAGTTCTAGAGGTCTTGCTTAGAGCTTTAATGATTCTGAAGTAGATAGTCCCTGGACCACACCTTGAGAAACTCTAGGTTAGAAAAGTACATATATCTTCTATGGAGCCTAAAGTTTCCCTCAAAACTAGATGAGTCAAGTGGTCACTGAATTTTGGCTTGTTTTACGAAAATGAGAATATCAATACCTGTCTAATATCAATAAATAAATAAAACGAGTTAATGTTTATATATAATATATGTATATAATCATTATGTTGTACACCTTAAACAAATACGATGTTGTATATCAATTATATTTCAATAAAACTGGAACAAATAAGTTAATGTATGCAAGTGCCTATAATGTGTTTTTTCCCTCCATCTTCTGCTATATGTATGAGCCTATGACATTCTCTTATCTAAAGGTCAATATAAAATTAAGAATGACAATCTGTACAGTACCAGAAAACAGTGTCTATTGGGAATCTGACCTGAAGACATTTCTTGATTCTGAACAATTTGCTGTTGTTAAGGACAATAATTCTTGAACTGATATTTATTGTTTTCTATAAAAATATCTGATGAAGGGACTCTAAGATAGCTCAGAATCAAGTGTTTTCCATAAAGAATAATGGAAAGCCTGACTAGAATAAAAAAAAAAAATTGAACCATGTATTAAGAAACTAGATGGATTATTAGAAGGACTTTGCAGGCATCAAGGTGGCACTAGGTCCACCAGTTATTGCTTAATAACTCTTTGAGGACTGAAGGAAGCCTTGAGCTTTGGGAAAGGTAATATTATGCCATAGGGTAGATATGTCCATTAAATAGCAGTTAATTTAGCTTTCTTAGTAGGCAAGATAGTACAAGAACAAAACAAAACTACAAGGAATCAAATACTGGTACATAGCACATTCCATTAGGAAGCCATGAGAAGTCATCTTAGCTACCAGGGCTTTCTTCGTGCCAGGAATGGTTCTAGGCACTTTTACCTAAACTTAGCACATGAGGAAATTAGGGCTCATAGAGGGGAAGTGAATTACTCAAGGTCATACCTGAGTCTATCTGATCTGTTGCCTGTGTAAGGGCTTTGATAAAACTTTAGGGTCTACACTATTAGCACACTAAGGAGATATGGTATGGACTACGTTCTGAACTTATTATACTAAGTATAATTCTTACTTAAAGTGCAAAGCAAATAGTATGGAAAAAATCTCCTTTATGGCAGAGACTGCCTGGGTATTCACCAAACCTGTTTCTTCTTTCTTCTGGGAATGCAGCTAGATTGTATTTCACAAGCTCCTTGCAGTGAGATATGGACTTATGACTAAATTCTGGCCAACAGAAGATAGGTGGACATGATATGCACCATCTCCAGGCCTAGCCTAAGAGCAAGAAGATGGAATGAAATTAGGTCTCTTAATCACTGCTCACAGGAAACTCATCCTGCTGGTTAGGAATACCCATTTTAATTTTGACCTTAGTTAAAGAAATAACTTTTATTTTGTTAGACTGCTGAGATTTGAGAGTTGATCTGCTGTGGCTGTTAGAATGATCTTGAAAGGCTTTTTCATAGGTTACACTAAGCAATCCTGTGAGTGATATCAATAACCATTAATTAAGGCGGCAGCTGGACTAAGTTGGTGAGGGTTGCCAACACTTATAACACAGGGATCAAATTTACTGTAGATTGTGGGAAAAACTTTCAAAAATGAAATGGAATTTCAATAATTATACAGAATTCAATTAGGAACAAACACATACATACTCAGATATATGATGAAAAATCTCATGATCAAAATGGAACATAAATTGGATATGAATAAGCAATAATATTGCCAGTTTAGATGTAATTATTGGTAAATAGACATACGCACAAATACCTAAGGTACAGGAGGAAGTACCTCACATTGGATCAGGAATTGGTGGGGGTGGAGGGAGGACTTCTTGAAATTTGAGAGCTCACAGCTCTCACCCACATCTAAAAATTAGTCACGAGTGCCACCCAAAAAGCAACCCGAGGCTAAGTAGGATGGTATTAGCTCTTTAGCATAATCAACCATCCTTGGCCTTTGACTCCATGTGAGGAATTAGTTATGGGTAAGGTGACTGTTTGCCCAGGACGGTCTCAGTTTATGAGTGTTGTCTAGGCTTAATTATTAACAGTGCCCCCTTTTTTTCTCCAAAGTGGCCCGGTTTGAATGATAAATTATAGGATCACCCTTGCTTTGGGTCAAACTTTAGGAGTTCAGTGCAAACTTCCTTTTTCCCTCCAACAACACAACTAATACTCATGTAGAGCTGCGGATACCACTAATACTACCATGAAATGTAGGTTAATAAAGCAGAAAACATTTTCTTTTTCTTTTAACTATTTGATTACACTTTTGAATAAGCTCGATACACTCTTATTAAAGAATATAAGGAAAGCCTTCTCTTAAATGCAGGTGACAGTCTATTGTTACAAACTCAGAATGAGCTTAACAAACAGCAGCTTCCTCTGCTTTATTTAATTATTACCAGAATGAAAGGCAACTGTTCAATGATTTTTAAATGAAAATCATTTTATGTAGATATCCAAACAGTTTTGCCTAGATTATTCTAAATAACCCCATACCAGAGACATTTAGATATATTAACAGACATTTTGCAAACTGTATATTAGAGAGCACATCAGGATATAATTCTGAGTGATGCTTGATCTCTTACGGTGCTTTACTAAGACAATGTGGGGAAGGTAGTTGTAGGGAGAAGTTTCACAGCTCCTTTCAAAACTTTCCATGCTAAAGTTATTGGAGCCATTGCTATGGCTCTAATTCTCAATCTGGACTTCCCATAATCCTGGAGAACTCGAAGTAACAGAATAAACATGGTGTTACTTTTTGAACATTCAGCTTTACTTTAGCATTTGTAATTTTAACTTTTATATATTTGAATAAACATGAATATATTATTAAATGGAATGTGAAACGTACATGAATTTTTAAGGTAAAGGCGAGCGCCTGAAGAATCGCTCCCATTTCTGATAGACTGCAGTGTGATCTCCCCGTATCTTCTGAATATTAGGGTGGGAAAACCAGAGAAGCACTGCTCTAAGGTACAGCACTGTGAGTACTTGATCATCCAATTATGTGTTTGTTGCCAAACTCAGTGGGCTGTAATATAGTATACGGGTTAAGAGCGCAGGCTTTGGTATTGAGCAGACCTGGTTATTGTTGTGTCTATAGCATTTACTAGCTCTGAAACCTTGTATAAGTGTGAAATCGGGATAATAATTCATAGGAGTATTTTGAGTATTAAAGAACATATGTAAATCATTCTGCATAATTCCTGGCACACAGTAAGCACTCCGCAATTGTTCATTATTGTTTGTGCGTCTCTTGGCTCTATTCATTGGAACTCCCTATGTCTATATAATTTTGTTCTGGAAATTATGAAAGGAGATGTGGAGAAACTGGAAATGATACTGAAAAAAGCAACAAAGGCATTTTTAAAAGCTGGGACGCTATAAAGAAAGCTGAAGGGAGCCAGGGTCTTTTTAGCTTAGAAGAGAGCCCGAAAACTGACAATAGCATTCAAGTGTAAACATTATTATGAGGAGGAGGCTGACAGGTTGTTTTCCATTTCTACTAGAGTTAGCACATGTAAATATTACAGCACAATAACTTGATTTGACACAAATAAGAGAGTCTTGTCATGGAGACTGACAATACTAGAACAGCATGCTAGAGAGGGTATGACTATATCGACCTTGGTACATCTAAAAATATCCTGGCTAATTTACGTAAAGATCTAGTTGTGGCTGCTTGGCTGACCTTTTAAATCTGAGTCCCAGAGATCAGTTTTCAATCAGAGCAGGGACTCAGTCTTTGGTGGATGTTCATACTAGACTCTGTAACAGATAGGACAGAGATATATGGCCCAGCCTTTTGGAGACATATTTATAAAAATTAATGTGATGTATAATGGAAGAATAGTTTTAGCTTCATAATAACGATAATGTTAATAACAATAGTTAACATTTAATAAATACTATATGAAAGACTCTATTCTAAGGATGTTGTGTCTTATCTTTTGCTGTTCAGTAGTTTTTGCTCTTAATTACATGAACTATTCTAATCTGAGCACATCTTGAACCTTTCGTTTTAAATCTACCCAAGAGGGAATGCATGATGAACAGTACATCACCTAATCAAATTTTACCCGTCCTTCCACGCCCAGTTTAAATTGCTCTTTCTCTGTGAAGGCTGCCTGACTTTCCTGCCTGACTAGTCATTTCTTTTTCTCTAAACTCACAAGGCTTTGATCCCATTCATAGGAGACTTAATCACATCATTACTTTGAGGTATTTGTGCTGTTGTTTTGTTTGGCTATTCAACCCTTATCCCTTCATTTAACTCTTTATGGACATATATGACATTTTCCAAGCCTGATAGTAAAATCTTCAGGGAAACCGGTTATAATAGTTATATGTTGGTTTTTTGGCTATTCAGTATCCATTTTGCTCCTTTGGTGACAGTAGCTTGTTTTTCATTTGGGAAATTATCTCTTACACTGTGTACAGTCTTGATGGGACAGTCCATCAAAGCTCTGTCCTTCCTTTTCCTAAGGTAAGTTAGTAACTCAAGGGCCAGTTGGAATTTCTCCTGGGTTTGAAACTTGAACAAAGTTTCACAAACATAGAGAAAACAGTTTATTTCATCTAGTGGCAATGGCCTGGAGAAGTTGTCTACTTTCTGTTACCTTGGCCCCCTAGATCAACTAGATTCTGTTCTATCCAAACCAGCTATTCTAGCCTTTCTTTGAACTACCTGATAGCCTCGCAATAAGTTAGCTATTCTTGCTGACTGTTACAGAGACAAATCCTTTATTTCTTTGTATGGCCTACCACACAAAACACTGTCCTTGTCACAGAGTTGGTGTTCGTGAGGAATATTTTGAAGAACTTAAATGTTAAAACAAGCACTGACAAAGAGAAATAAGATCTATGAAAGCATTTTGCAAATAGATAGGTGGTATAAACATTCCACTGGAGAGCTTCAGTAATGCTACATTAGAGATAAAATTATAAAATAGTGTGTTTACATCATCCCAACATCCACACTGACTATCTTTGCTTTGCCTATTAAGATGCTTGAGAGGGGCAAATGGCAACTGCAAAATCCTACTAAAATGCCCCAAACATCTTATTGGTTATACATTCTTACTTCTGGAACTCCCAGCACTTCCTGGCCCAGAAAACCCTCCTTTAAGTAATGATAAAGAAGATAATCTGCCAGAATAAATGACACTCACTGGATCACACCAGAAATTCATTCTATTTTTACATTTGAAATGGCCTTAATAGAGTCATGCAAATGTGTATGACTCAGGGCTGGAAAGAAATGAGGATAGAGCTCAGAGAAGTCAGACAGGGGTTAGACATAGGACCAAAATAGAAAGCAATACCCACAATAGTTGTACTGCTGCACACAGTACGGGGAGTTGAATCAGATGACCTCTAAAGCCTCCTCCAATTTGAGCATTTTTTGTTTCTACAGCTGTTCATAGATATAACTCTCAGAATCAGTCCCACTAAGAGGTACTGCTAAGTGTAGAAAAGATATTGAAAATGTTGTTTCAGCAGTTTGCTAAAA
Organism: Pteropus vampyrus; assembly: GCF_000151845.1. NCBI lineage: Eukaryota > Metazoa > Chordata > Mammalia > Chiroptera > Pteropodidae > Pteropus > Pteropus vampyrus. The sequence goes on along the minus strand of NW_011888784.1, from coordinate 22,720,509 downwards.
CAACAACAACAACAACAAACTCCATTGTTAGTCTACAAATAGAATTTTTTAATTTGGTAAGCATTTGTTAATGGCCCATTATGTACAAATAACTGTTCTGGGTACTAGGACAAAGGGCAAGCAGAGATGCAAAGAAAAATAGTTACAGCTGCTGCCTTTCAGTAGTTTATAATTTATTGGAAAAGAAGCTGTGCCACTTTGTACTTTATGCACCAAGAGCATTCTTTGTAAAGAGTAGCATTCACAAATTGATCAGTGGCAAAGAATTCTTCTTACCTTCAAGGAGCCTTTAGTCCTTTATTCATTTACTGATCAATTCAGTGTTCTTCACTAATCTCCACGTACCAGGCTCTGGGCTGGGTGAATTGGATACCACCATGAGAAAGAATGACAAGGTCTTCCCTTCAAGAAGCTCAAAGGAAAACAGGGTAACTTAAGTCTCTTACTTAGTTTTATTATGCTGCTATTAATCTTCTCCAAGCCTTATCCTCCTGTAGTCATAGTGTCATTTTGAAAAGTCAAATCTAATCATATCACAATTATCCTCAGTATACTGGTTTCCCTCAGTATATAATTTAAACTCTTTGAATGCAAACAAAGTCCTGCATCAGGACTCTTAGCCATTTTCATTTGAAGGATCTGTAAATGACAGGATGGCAGCCCCTTATAATCTAACTCAGCCTGGGCAGATTGCAGCTGACATGATAAGCAGAAGTATGATCACCAAGTTTATCACAAATACCCCATAAGTATTCAGTTATAATCTCTACCCATCAAACCCACGGAGGGTGTTATGAAGATCCAGAAAGGAAGCCCAGAAAGAAGTAGATCAAAGGCAGTGCAGAAATCTGGGATAAATGAGTCAACTTTTATTGTTCCAAGGCAAGCACTGTAGCCTCAGTGAAATAGATATGTGAATGGATGAAGACTTAAGAAATGAGAAAATATGATATTCTGAAAAGATAATTGTGGCAAGGATTTTTATCACATTGGTAGACCTTTGAAACACCTTCTGGACTATTATGGCGATGTTCTTAGATTCTCTGGGACTGCCATTGAAGATTGTGGGCAGAATTTGACTCTATCTGAGAGATGTTCAAAACGATAAATGTACTTCACAGGGTCTATGACTTCTGCTGCCATCCACATAACATTCATCAAATTCCCAAAGGGACTTATAAAATTCAATAAGGGTCAAGAACCTTGATAAACAAACCAAGGCTATGGATATAATCCCAATGATGAATTCCAGTTCTTTTTGTTACTAAGAAGGGCAGACCAGTTTCTCAGGTTAGTTTATGAGGCTAGTGGTCACTGAAATGCTAGCCTACTCAATAATGAAAAATTTTGAGTGTCTAAATCTCCATTTCCTTAGCTGTAATTGGGGATAGTAATAACTAATTCACAGAGTTACTGTAAGGATTAAACAAAATAATGTATGTAAAGTACTTAGCACAGTGCCTGAAACTTGATAGGCACTCAAATTGTTGTTCATGCTGTTTTTATTTCTCTGATTCTCACATAGCGTTAGTGCTCATGACACTGAATTTCATATCCAGGCCCTCCTATGTGCTATTTCTAAGTTCTTCTTGTCCTTCACGAAGAATGCTCTTCTAGGTCCTTGGAGCTAATGTAAATATATAGAAATTTTGACCTAGAAAGAATTTAGAGGAATTCTGAGGTCACATGGCTAAGACTAGGTCTTGACCCAAGTCTCCTAGTCTAGTGGCTTTACTGCTACATTATTATTATCCCAAATTGTGAGAGGCACCCCATATCAACACACTAATAGATTTTTACTGAGAACTTACCAATATGGACCTAGAGTTATGCTAAAAACTTTGGAAAGTATGAAACAAGTATGAGACACATTCTTTACAATTAAATAATTATAATTTATAACACAAATTAATCGTATTGCTCCTCTCATTGCAGATGTCTTTCCTCCATAATTTTACATTAATTTCGAATGTTCCTTTTTAAGTTTCTGACTTCAACTAAGAATAAGTGAATGCAATGGTATATATGAATTCTTGCTGAGTATTTTATGGCTGATTATGGCTATGCAGAAGACTCCATTATTAGGATAAGGTGCACATTCACACATTGTCCAATTAGATCTCCCAGTAATCCTACTTTATAGATACACTAAAAAGGCACAATTGTGTAGGTATGAAAAATGGAAATTCAGAAAGGTTAAATAATATTCTTCAGTTCACCCATGATTTAGGTAATAGAACTGAGACTAGGCACAAGTCTGACCAAAACCCCTTTTCCTGACAGCTAAACTATATTACTTTCCTCAGTTTAATACTGATTTCTCTCTCAAACGCGAAGTAGATAAAAGGACAACATAATTAAGAGGACTACAAATGCATAATTAGTATGAGTGAAGTGCGCATTATCATTTTTATGTCAAGCCCATTTCTGTGAATGTTTCATTATAAGAACATTTTAGTTGACAAAAATTCAAAGATGCACATTTGCTAGTTGAAGCAAGAAAATGTCAATAATCCCACTTTATTTTATTAATTTAGATATGGCTCAGGCAAGTACAGCTGGTACTGCTATTCTTAGAGCTGGAAGGAAGGAGGGGGGGAAATATTTCTGTTAACAGATAGACTCAGTCATGTTCAGGAGATGACTTCACTACTCCAAATCTCTAGTCATCTCCCATCCCCCCTTTGCTCCTAACAAATCATCCACTGCAAACTATGCTGGAAAGTTCAATGTGAGAATGGAATTAATCAAAATAAGACAAGGGACCAACAGTCTATCACAGGTGGCAGTTTGATTAATGAAAGCCAGAATGCAGCTAGTACAATTTGGGAAATCAGTGAAATCCAGGCAAAGGCAAAAACAACCGGAAGCTCTAGCTCTCCCTAGAAAATAATCAAAAATCCTTTGTATTTGTTTAGATCCTTTGACCTGAGGATGTCAAAGCTTTTCACAAGTAATTCATTCTTGTCTCTTTTATGGAGAAATCAACACAGATATTAATGCAATTTTCCCTCTAGGCTAACAGAAGAAATAGGAACAGAGAAGAGAGAAAAGAAGTTACAGTTCTCACAACTTTTCTTGTAATTGATGCCTCTATGAAAGGGCAACCAAATTTTTGTGCTGTCATTTTGATTAATCTTGTAGTAGTTTTCTTTGGGGGTTTCTGCACAATTCAGAGTGGTTCTTCTCTGAGGACTCCCTTTGTCTAACACATTCTTACCATGGCAGTGGTTGATTGGATCATGGGTAGACACCTGACCCAATTGAGGCCAATCAGATTCTCTAATGACTTGGAACTGGAATTCAGAGAGCTACTCAGTATGTAAATCAGGCATTGTGAGGTGTGCCAGAGCAAAGAGACAGTCTACAGAGAGATGAATGAAGCAGTTGTGTGGAGAACTGAGCAGTATCTCTCCTGGTTCCTGACAGCTATCCAGTTCCTGATTCCAGCCCGCCGTGAGGCCCAGCCAGTCTGCCTTTAGATTTAATGAAACACTCCTGAGTCCTATTACTAAATTCTCCTCTCCCACTTAACTTAGTTCAAGTGAGTTTCTGTTACTTGCAACTAAAAGTATCATAAGTATTTCATTGATGAGTTTGTTGGGTCCACAGTCTCCTTAAAATGTTTGCCTTGCAGTCTCTTTTAGTTCTTTTTCTGTATCTCCATCTATTTTTCAACCTCTATTAGTTGTATCTCCTTTTCTGCCTGCCTCTTAAATATAAGTATCCCCTAATGCTCTGTGCTCAACCCATCTCTCTCTCGCTGACCTTTAGAAAAATCTCACCTGCTCGGTTTCAAGTAATACCTACAAGCACCTGAATCTCAAATCTCAATATCTAGCCCATACCTCTTGACTGGTATCGCCAAGCCACTCTGGGTAAACTCATAGACTCCTTAAGTTAAAAAAAAATCTGAAATCACTCATTGTCCTTTTCTCATCTCAAAAAATCTGCTCTTTCTCCCATGTTTTCTATTTAAAAATGGCATTATTCTATTACCAGTCACCCAAGCTAGATGCCATAGAGTAATTTTCAAGTGGTTCCTCTCTCCTATTGCTGTAATTCAGTCTTCATCATCTCTCAATTAGATAACTTACTATCTTTTCCTAAGAATTTTTCTTCCCACAATCTCATATAACCAACTCCATTGTCGGTTCATCCCATAGAGCATTTTCACTTCTATTCCATTAATCTATGTCTATCCTTATGCCTATACAACACTGGCACTGATTACTATAGCTTTTTAGTAAGTTTTTAAACTGGAACATGTGAGAATCTTTTTAAAAACATAAATTCCTGGATCCTACCTCCAAAGCTTCTGATTCAACCAGTATGGAGTAGACCATGAGTCTGATTTTTCACAAGTTTCTTAAAAGTGTCTATTGTAGGGTTCCAAGGATACCACAGAGTAATGGTTAAGTATATGAGCTTTAGAGTCTAAATGTCCGGGACTGAATTCTGGCTCTGCCTTCATTTGTTGGGTGACACTGGGAAGGATATTTGCTTTTCCTTCTGTAACATAACGATGATAATAATTGTATTTTACACATGAATTAAATTCATTAATTCATGTAGAACAGAAGAGTGGCTGGCACTTCATAAATGTTAAGTAATTATTTTTACTAATAGTTGCTCAGAGGAGCAAACAATGGGGAAATGCAGAAAGAGAAAAGAAAATATGTGCAAATTTGATGACATCAAAAAATTTTCAGCAACTTGGCAGAATCTAAAGAGACTTTGTAAATAACAAGGAAAAAAAGCAAATGCTCACTGAGTAACTGATCTTTTTTATTGTGATACTATATATATAGTGCCCCAAAATTGTCATTTTAACCATTTTTAAGTGCACAGTTAACTGGCATGAATTACTATTCACAGTGTTTTGGAAACATCACTTTTATCGATTTCCAAATTTTTTCATCATTCCAAACAAAAACTCTGTAACAATTAAATAATAGCTCCCCATTCCTCTCTCTCTTTGCAGTACCTGGTAACCTCTAACCTATTTTCTAGATATTTTATATAAGTGGAACGATGCAATATGTGTTCTTTTGTATCTGGCTTATTTCATGTAGAATAATGTTTTTAAGGTTCATCCATATTATAGCATGTATTAGAACTTCGTTTCTTTTTATGACTGAATGATATTCTATTGTATATATATATCACATTTTGTTTATCTGTTCACCTGTTTATGGACACTTGGACTGCTTCTACCTTTTGGCTGTTATGAATAATGCTGCAGTGAACATTAACATATAACAAACATTAACATCCATATTTGTATGGATCCCTGTTTGCAGTTCTTTGAGGTATATAGCCAGGTGTAAAATTTGAGTAAGTGATCTTTTAATAGAAATAAAATGCTGCTTTGTAGTAAAGGAAGCCCCCTGCTATCTCTCTCATACCCTGTCCATATGACATGAGGCTAATCTTGTCAGTCCTCCCTTGACCTAAATGTCTGCAGCTCATTGTAATTGCTGTCTGGGCTATAGAGATGTGAGTGCCTCTGGAAGAGGGTAGGCTGGGAAAGGGGTGTTCAGATTATTACTAGATGACAGAAATCAGTGGCAAGGACTGAGGGAACCAAGAAGTCTGTCCTGTAACCCTTCTTTGACTCCTTTTCTCTGGTACCTCCTGCTTTTGACAGAATGTTCTGCTCAGCCCAAGAGACTGTGAAGTTATGTAAGGACTCAGCAAGGGGTGAAGAAGGACTATAACTGTGCACATCTCTTGACCCTGCCAGCTGCTGAGGCTATCATTACAGCCAGCAGGAGCTTTTACGGGAAAAGTAAAGGGGTGATTGGAATGGAGTTGGTAGGACAAGGCAGCTATCAGTTGCTAAGGATGTTCACAAGTAGGGAGGAAGTTTCTGACACAGCTGCCCCTCCTACCTACCTCACTACTAGAAGTCTACTTCAGGTATTGTCCCAATGAGACTGGTTTAATCCTGATCCCAAACCTGGGACTGCAGCCCACTAGTGCTGCTTTGATCTCTCTGACTTATGGCGACCTTCCCCCTTAGTTTGGTAAAGATGAATACAGATTGTAGTGGTGCTATTTATTTTATCCTGGTAGAGAGAGATGGTTACTATAAACAATGTGAATGAGAAATATACATTCTATTAAGTTCTATAAAATGCATAATTCATGTGGTTGTTGATACTTAGAAATATTTTATGATACGTTTTTGGTAGAATGAAATATATTAAGGTGGTAGAATTAGGCAAAAATTAGCTCATTAGTAAGAAGAATGTCTCCCCTAGCCTATGCTAGGTATACAGGCTTGTTAAAGGAGAAGGAATTTATAGAGGACTTGCGGAGCTGGTAGGTTTGGAGGGAATTTGGGCCCTATTACTTAGAGTTGAAAAAGAACGTTTTGGGCCATGAATAAAATAAGATGCCCTGAATGACATACTTGAGACCTTCTGGGCATCACGCCTGCCTTTTGTTTCTCTATCCGCTCAGGAAGAGATTAAGTATAGTGATGTTGTAATTGTCCCACTTGCCACCATCATTAGATGGCAGAAACCCTGGAGTGGAGATGGGGATCTGATTCTCCTGGTGGTTTCTGGTAGATGGCTTGGGTTGCTGGACTTCTTGGTAGCTCACTTACTTCAATGCTTGTCTTATTCCTTCCTTGTGTTAGAGTGTCAAACCCAGCTAGACATGGTAGGTCAACAGAGACAAAGGAGAAAAATGCAAACTAAACAAATAAATTTTAATGTCTTAAATTATGATTTTATATAGTACAGAACCTTATCGACAAATTATTAAATATTACCAAAGACATTTGGCTGAAATACATTAAAAGACCTCCCTTCATGTCCTCAACCCTACATTGCTGGGTTATTCTCTAAACCGGCACGTCTACTCTTTAGAAGTGATGCAGGATTTACAAAGATTCTTAGTCCTTTCCAGTTCTTGGCTTATAGAAAGCAGAGCTGGCTCCATTTCTTCCAACCTGAGCTACACATCATCTCAACAGCTACTCTATGCTTATCCAGTCCCTTTGCTCCCTGACCACCCAAGGAGAGAGGGGCTTCCATACAATGCCACAAAACTCCTGTTTTAGGCTTCAGAGAACTAAATATGAAGCATATTGACATTGTATTTGTCTCTCTGATTCTGAGTAACTGTCCTATTCTCACTCTAAAAATTTTTTAGAAATTATCTTTACGTTGCTTTATGAGGAATTTTCTCTTACTTGATTTTAAGACTCCATTTACCTTTTGGAGGAGCAGTGTAGTGAAATAGAAAGAACTAGGGTCTAGACTCAGGCAATTCTGGTTCTGAATCCAAGGCCTACTCTGTATTAGCTATCTCTTGATCTCCCTGGGCCTCAGTTTCTTTGGATGAAAAATGAGATGATAATAGTTCATAAAGTTTTTTGCAGCACTGTATGGGATAATGAACATAAAGCACACAAAAGGGCTTAGGTTCCCAATATTAGGTTCCCAATCTCCTTGCTCTTCCAGGGAAAGCTCAGTTTCCTCACATGGCATTGTCGGTGCTAAAGGTCCATGTGGTCTCCTACAATAAGGATCATCTTACATTTCCCAGAGTCCCTGTTACATCCACACTGCTTTTCTTATGTCGAAAGCTTATATTCTTATATGGAGGTCATTGATAATCATGTTTTCTTGAAGCATATTTAATGACATAGTAAATGAACAGAATATATCAGTGAAAAAAGGAGATAAAAACATATAAGTACAGTTTTCAGAAAAATATGTCTATAAATTTATGTACATAATACTTTTAGAAAAATAATTTTCCTTCACCTGGATTTTACATGGTAGCTGTTCAGCAAGATAGCAGCTTTTTTTACCCCCCTAAATTGTGGTATTTGTAGGCTGAGAAGAGAAGCAGAACTGCCTACGTCGGGAAATACATCCAGTGGGAGAAAGGATTTAGCTAGGAGCTAAATAGAGAACAGAAATTTTTAATGCAAAATGCTATGCACTCTCTGAAGCAGTTTCTACCCTCTTCTTTCATCTGCTGGAAATTATCAGTAAAATGGCAATTTCTCATTGTGTATGGAATGCTACAAGATGAGTGTGGGGGAAGCCACAGGCTGCAAACAGGTTCCAGCTATTTGGAGAGGACAGTCATTCACATACACACACACGCTTTGATAAAAGATTAGGAAAAGACAAAAATGTTAACAGTGATCATCTCTGTGTAGTGATATCACCTATTGAATTGCACTTTCCAAGTTTAAAAATGCTTCTTGGACTTAGGTTATTTCACAAGCAGAAATGACAGACCTATCACAAGACCAAAGAAAAACCAAAGCCATCCCAGGTCAAGGTTCCAATCCCTCTACTTCCCAGGTTGTTGATAGTGGGTCCTCAATAGAAAAATGTTGTCGAATTTTGGGTTTACAATTTTCCAACACCCAATGTCTCTGATCACACAACATACTATACTAAGAGGAAGTTACTCTTCAGAGAGACTCACCCAAGGCTGCACATAATTAGTGGCAAAATTAGCCTGAAAACCTTGACATCATGTTTCCTTTAGGCCTCTTCTTCTTTCCTTGTTGCTTTTGGTATATATGAGTGTTAGGGGAAGACAGTGTGTGTGTGTGTGTGTACATGAGCAAGTGTGTGCACAGAGAGAGGAAAAAAAGAGTGAGAGAAATTATATATATAGGTATTGATATATGCATATATATTTTTTCTTGATAATGCCCAACAGTCTGCATTTCCATGTGCCAGAAATACCTCAGAACATCTGAACCTCTGTCAGGCTTACCCCATGCTGATGCAGGGACTTAGGAAGCCAATTAGGAAGATAAAATCAAGAAGCAATTCTTAGGACTTAATCTTTCAAAAAAAAGTCCTCATGTATCATGTAAAACCTTCAGGGCCCAGACCCCAGAAAGAGCGAATTTCCTCTTCAGGGACTTGCCAGCATTTAGTCTTAGTTTCTACTTGATTTGGTTACTCCATCAGGCACAGCCCCTAGCAGAATCTCAGGCAGACAGTCAGTCTCATTTTCAGCCATGGATCCAGCCCCCTTCTGTGGATAGGCCTAGCCAGTCCCTCACAAGAAAATTCCCCTTTCCAGAGTGAGACTGGGTTGGAGGGGGCCAATTGCTTAGTCCAACCCTCTTTTACTCCTGGGCCAAGAGCTAAATTTAGTTCTCATCTCTCCTGTTCTTGCTTCACCTGCCCCAAATTTCACATGGGTTTACATTGTGATCATCATCACATGTCAGACCTCTAACAGAAGGCGAGGGCCCCAGAATGAAAACTAATAAGGTTAACTAACTTATCTGCCCTTCTAAAAATAAGGACTATCCTGTATTGATAATTAAACATAAGCAAAGGACAGATGCAGGTTTAACACTGAAGGGTCCTTAATGAAGGATTGATCATATAGAGTGGGATTTCCAAAACCGTTTTGTGGTGCTCAAGACCTCCTTAGATGCTTACTAGGGATCTGTGAGTTTTCTTGCAAAAGGACTTATGCTTTGGGTGCTTTTGTGAAATTATAACTCTTTAATATGTTATATATTTGTGCAAGGGCTTTCATTCTGTCTATAGCCTCATCTTCCTATTCAATTCCCAAATGACACTCTCACTTTCCTTTCAGTGCAGGACACATTTGCAATGTTGAAACTTTATGGCACATTGGAAGGAAAATAGGCTTAGAGCCAAACAAACCAGGCTCCATTCTCAAGGCTGCCACTCATTAGCCTGATGCCGTTAGTTCTGGGCCTTAGTTTCCCCATCCATAAAATGGTGTGTATGTTGAGGGGGAGGATATATTAAAGATTAAGTAAGATCATTGCTTGGGAGAATACCTGCCATATATTAAGAAATGTCTGCTATTATTATTACTATTGGCCCAACCATCTGAGCCAGACTAGTACATTGCCACATGGAGATGGAAAATTATGCCTAATTTGACATGTTTCAAAAAGGACATGGCATGAAAAAGGAAGGAAAGAATATTGTAAATCCATCCCAATCTTATTTTAGTAACTTTAGTAACAATGCTAATAACTTCATTAGCATTGTTATTATTTTTGGAGTCTTCCAGTCTTTTCTGCAGGAATTCTTTTTTAATTCATGGATCATAGGATTCAAACTGGCATAATTCTTGCTTTATTATTTGCTATATGTGGGCATGTTCTCTATATTTAGCCTATGAATGTAAAAACTTTACCATGTTGCCAAAGTATCATACCAGAAGTTTTGAAAATTAGAATCTCGTCAAAACTGTTTCCTTTGCAGAGGAAATAGCAGGCCTAGAAAAGTTAAGATACTTGTCAAAATAGATCACAGACCAGAATTTGGATTTTTTTTAATTCCTTAATAACTAATTCATGGGAAAATTACATAAGAATCAAAGTGCTTCAGTTTTGGTAAGATACCCAAGAAGCACATTTAGTTGTGCTGTAAGTTTGAAACAAACACAAACTTGAATGGAAATGGAGCTATCCTTCACCCCCCACTGATGGTATTAGCTCAGTCCCACATTCTCTTTCAAAGAAAAAGAGAAGAACCAGCTTGAAGAATTAGGATCCAGTGCTCCTTTCCAAAGTGCAGGCCAAGATTTTCTTTTGAAATTCTGGATTTTAAAAAAAGAAAGAAGAAAGGAAAATGGGGGAGGAGGAAGCCCTTTATAGTTATCTGACTGATTTCCTCACAATCTTTTTCTAACTGTCTCTTGGTTAGTCACTCTATGTGGCACTGCATTAATTTTCTCATATAGTGAAAGGTTAGGAAAATCCTACACTATTTGATTGAAAAATCATGTCTCCTTTTTAAAATTATTATTTTTATTATGATGGTTGAGAGTTTTTAAATTTATTCTTTTATTGTTGTTGTTGGTTATTTGCTTGCTTGCAAGAAATGAGCCTATTACCTGGAAAATCATCTTGATAAGGCGGCTATAGAAATGTGAAATATTTTAGGAATCCAAAGGAGGCTTATGAAGGATGTGCTCTAAAAAGAGCTCCATGCACACTAGAAGACTGATTAATACCACAAAAGTTTACACACACACACACAAACACGCACAGTATTGCTAAGTCAGCAATTTACTGTCATCAGTAAACATGGCTGGGATGTCTTGCCTGATGTTTGCTCCCATATCCCTTCTCCCTGTCCGCTTAGCTTGGCCCCCTGATGCCCAGCTGTAGCTCAGTATCCTCCTAACTGACTCCATGCTGGTCAGAGCTGTGCAGGAGATGTGTAATCATGCTGTGCTTCCTGCTAGCTCATTTCTAAGCACGAGCTACAGTTGAGTTGCTTGGTTTTTGCCCTTTTCATTTGTACCTTGTGACATGATTCCAGGACCTGGGCCCCTATTTTGGTCCTGTGTGCTATAGTCTCTCTGCTTATACAGTGTAGCAGATTTCCAAGATGGAGGCTCACTTTTATTGCAGTTAAACCCTCCTAAGAACTAGATTTTCACCACATATCAGTGCTTTTGTTTCCAATCTTGCTAATAGCAATGATTAACTTGTTTCCCAATTAACCGCACATCACCTGTTCCTGGACTTACTGCTGATTATTCCGCCCTGCAATTTTTGAGGCATCAATTATGTGCCAGATACCAAAATTAGCAATTAACTTACTACAAGTAGTATATAGTATTGTGGTTAAGAACACTGACTCCTAAGGTATGGTTTAAATCGTAGCTCTACCAATTATTAGCTGTGTGATTTAGAGCAAAACACTTAATACCTCAGTGCCTCAGTTTCCTTATCTATAAACTGAGCATAATAATACTACTCACCAAATTAAATAGTAAATATAAATCACTTCAACACGCTTGGCACTCAGTGAGTATTAGCTATAACTATTATATGCTAAAGCCCATAGAAATTTCATAACAGCTTCGACATTTTATACCCATTTCACAGATGAAGAAATGAAGTTTCGAGAAGCTGGAAAAGGCAAAAAAAAATAAATAAATTTTCAAGAGGCTTCAGAAAGGAGTGCAGCCCTGCTGATACCTTGATTTTAGCCCAGTGAGACCCATGTCAAACTTTTGACCTCCAAAACTATAAGAAAATAAGTTTGTTGTGTTTTTAGCCACGAATTCTGTGGTAATTTCTCAAAGCAGCAATAAGAACGAATATAGGCACCTTATATGCCAAATAACCTGTATTTCCATAATTATAGCATATTTCTCTGCCCTTACTTATAGCCCACATAGCAGGTATTTAATAAATATCGATTGAGTTATTTCAGCCTGCTCCCTTCCTGACTATTTTAACTATGAATAGATCATTTTAGACATTGACAAAACGACTTTAAAAATTATTCCTATCTCTAATTATCTCTGGTTAACAATCACATAAACAGAATTTTAATACTGTTATTTTAGGACCAGTTCTGGGCACACAGTAGGTGCTTAATAAATAGTTGCAGAATGAAAAAAATGAATGGATTCTTACAAAGCAATCTTTCTTTATTTGTTTGCTTATTTGTTATCATGACCAAAAAAACCCACATCCCAACCATATTCGGTCTCAGTGTACTAGAGGAAGAGACTAGAACATCTAAAGCAGAGATCATTTGGGTCTCGACATATCATTTCAGTTTCAGGATATCTTTTTGCTCTCAGCAGATCCATGTTTATTTAAGGATGACTATTAGGTCATGCTTTTAAGATACGAGCTTCACGTTATATTTGATTTACTTCCTAAATTAAATTTAGAATAGATTGGTTTTTAAGAAGACATTCAGAAACCATGATGACTGATACTTGCTTAGTCTCCTATGTTGGTTGGAAGAAGGGCAGGAGATAAAGGAGAAAGAGAACAAGGTGAGTCAGGGATTATTGGCTGAAAGGCCAGACAAAGCTTCCCAGACCAAAGTGTGACTTTGAGGGGTATGGTGGATATGTATTGTGTTTAACCTGCCTAGCTTTCATTCTTCCTTCAGCTGACATTTGTACCTCTACTTTCTATTTGAGAACTCTCCGTTCTCCATTCTTTATCCTTATGAATTGGGAGCTGATGTCCAGCTTCAGTGGAAGTCTAGGATCCAAATCTCAGGCCAATCTGCACATTCTATTTTACTAGCCCTGGTGATTAGTTTAAGCTTAGCCATTTGACACAAGTCAAGACAATAAGTTATTGGTCCAGGATTTGGGAGGACCTATTGTAAAAGGATTATTTCTTCACTGGAATGCCTTAAAATTTAGGACTAATTTAGATCTGTTGACAATCATTTTGTCAAGACAAAAAGAAAATCTGAATAAAAATGGAGTTAAGAGAGGGTTAAGCCCAGAAGTGGAAAATGCAATATTCCTAACCAAATTATTCAGGCCCCTGAATCTTGAACTTCTAAGTTAAATGAGCCAGTAAGTTCCTGGTTTTGCTTAGGCAAGTTTGAGTTGTGTTTCTGTTATTTAAAACCAAAAGTTATTCACTAATTCAAGGAGTCATCACAGTCTTGCAGATCTATAAACTTAAAATTAAGATTTTTAGATATGATCAGACACAAAAGAATTGACTTGTATTAACCAAATTTAAAAGATACTGATTTATAATACAGAACACTAATTTAATAGACTTTTGAAAATATCTAAAATATTTTTACCTTCTACCTAGGGCACTGACTTCCCAGATTAGGTTATTTGAAAATCCAAATCAGCAAACAAAAGATCTCAAGATTGGGAACCAGAACAAAGAAAGATGGCTAATTTTAGGACCTATTCTATATGGACCAGTTGAAGTCTTGTGATCCACATTGCTGCCCAAGAGAACATCTGAATTTGAATCTACTAGATTCAGGACATTTCTTCTCTGGGCAGCATTTGGTAATCCTCAGACTTCCTTTTTATGCTTCAGATTGACTACCCGTCTTCTGTTCACAGAACCTAATCTCTTGTATTGACACTTGCCTTTCTTCAAACATTCAGTTAGATTCCATTTCCTAGATTGCAAAATAATGTTATTTTTCTGCCTTCACAAATCTATGTCCTGATCACCTTGGTTGACATTACAGCTTTTTTCACACTTTCTAGACACAGGAAATTTCTTGCTTTGCACTCACAGGTGGCAAATTTCACCTCTTGATGGTGATTTTTAGTAATTTAGCTCCCAGAGGGCAGCAAAGTAAAGGGCACCTCACTGTCACCCTAAATACTGCCTATGAGGAGAATGCTAACTAGGACTTGAGAGGAGACTGACTGTACATTTGGATTATCAACTTTCCATTTTTTTAATTGAAGTAAAATTTTTAATAGGGAAATGTATAGATCCTAAGCATATAATTTAATGCATTTTGATAAATGTATACACCCATATAGCCAACACCCAAATAATGATATAGAACATTTCTATAACCCCAGGAAGTTCACAGGGTCTCATTTCAATATCTAAAGTTTCACAAAGTCCAAGCACTATTAGTTATACTTTCGGTATCCTTTGATTAAGAAAATACATATTGACAGAAAGTTATTACTAATTCAGTAATATTTCATATAATTATTTGTCTTAATAATTACAACTACTGAAATATTTGAGTAATAGAAGAACTATTCACACATATTTGAGGTATTACTTACTTGGTGTTATGAACTGAGTGTTTGTGTCCCCTAAAATTCATATGTCGAAATTCCTAACCTTCAATGTAATGGTATTATAAAGTGGGCTTTTGGAAGGTAATTAGGCCATGAGGATGGAGTCCTCATGAATGAGATTAGTGCCCTTATAAAAGAGACCCTAGAAAACTGCCTCTGCTTTCACCATATGAGGATATCACAAGAAGTTGGCATGCTGAAATGCAGAAGAGGGCCTTCACCAGGGTCGGGACCATACTTGCACTCTAATCTTGGACATCCAGCCTCTAGAACAGTGAGAAATTAATTTCTGTTTATAAATCACTCAGTCTATGGTACATTATTATAGCATCCCAAACTGACTAAGACATTTGGTGACTAGTTTAAGCTTAGTGTTCATGAGGATTCAAAAACCTTTAGAAATAATCTTCCAACCACCTCCCCAAGGGTTTTCATCTCACGGATTCACAGCTTCTTCTTTAGCTATTCAAAAATATATTTGGTCATGAGCATTTCATTGAAAAGTACAAAAAGATTCTTAATGTTATCATGACCATTGGCATTTTACATTGGGTAAAAGTTAAGTGCATGAATGCTAAGATCCATCTCTGCTATTTATTAATTACGTAAATATGGGCAAGAAATTAATCCTTTTGAAAATCTCAGTTCTTTTCATCTATTAAATTGGAGGGATGACTTACCTTATAAAGTTTGAGGATCAAATGAGATATATAAAAATTTTGAGAAGTCTAGTTTTCATTTTCTAATTACTATTCATTATTACAGTATTTGAGGGGATATATTTTATTAAATTATTCCATATTGGTAATTAAGCTGAGATGGAAATGAACAATGCTGCCAAGTTGGCTCTATTGTTGTTTGATACTTGTCAAAAGGCCACTGGAAAGTTCTGATGGCACCTAGGTGAGGCAAATATACTTTACATTAACCCCAGGTAGCCAAACAATACTGCTAATAACTTGTAAGAGATTATGTTGGACAAAATCTACTACCAGAGGTATAATTAATAGCTACAATCTCAGTGTCACTCATAGTCATTCTATTTGGAACTACATAAGATGACTAATAATAAAACTTAACAGACTCACTCATACAGTATATTTTTACCCATGCTCTCTCTATGGCTGCAAATTGCATTTATTAAAGCTTGCAAATTATAAAATTTAATTAAATCCTGGGTAAAATATTAAGTTCTGACTCACATACCCTATAAGCAAATCCTAATAAAAATACCCTTAATTTGTTGAGCACCTAATTGTCAGACAATTAAAATGGTATTATGTTTACCTCATTATTCACAAAAACTCTATAAGTTTGGTATTATCAGTAGCATAAAGCTGAGGAAACTGAGGTTCAGGGAGGCTAAGTAAAATTGCACACAATTGCTAAGCTGATAGTGGTGGAATCAAGGTTAGAACCTAGATATGTCTGATTCCAAAGCCCTACCTTCTTTCAACCACATGTAATCACATTTGGGTACGTTGTTCTATACCAGTAACTCATCTTTCAAAGACCGCCTCAAGTCCCACCATTTCTATGAAGTATTCTTTGAGCGTTCACTGCTATTTTCTCGAAAAACCATAGACCTCAGAGTCTGACAGGCCTGGTTTGAGTACACCAGCTCTGCCACTTATTGACCATTGGATGGTTCATTTAGCTTTTCTAAACCTAACTTCCCTTATTATAAAATGGGACTTTTATATCATAGGACTTTTCAGAAGATAAAAGGAAATGCCCAAGAAACATGTGTATAGTGTCTGGTACTTACACTAGTGTCTAATGTTTATTGAGGATTTTCTCTATGCCAGACGCTATGGTTAAGTGCTTTCCATTCATTATTTCATTTCATCCTCACAACCTTCCTATAATGTAGTCATTAACACCATCTGCTTTTTGTAGATAGGGAAATGAGGCTTACAGTGTTGGATGATTGGACCAATGTCACACCATCAGTAAGTGGCAGAGCCAGTGAGCATTCTGAATCCAGAACCCACATTCCTCAGGGAGGTCTTCAGACCCATGAGAGAAATATGAGATCAATTTAGTGAGTCATGACCAGCATTTTTAATGAAATAGAAGAAAAGACATAAAATAGATTAGAATAGAAATATCAGTATGCCTGACAGAGCAAAGGTAAATATTCTGTGAAAAGTTTGTTTTAGTTGTGTGTGCATGTGTCCTGGGTCTTCCTATAGAGTTTATTTCTTTTTGTAGGTTATGAAAAAAATTCACAGACACTGCATTGTACTCTCTCTAAATAATAGGTTCTCAATAATGGATCATTCTCTTCCTTTTCTAAGTAATATGCCACATTGTTTTTCCTTAAGGGCAAGAATAATGTTATTGTTGCTGTCACTGTTTTTAGATTCAGCTGGTCACATGTAGTTTGATAACTACTTATTGATCCATTCTTATATTCAGTGACAGTGACTTTAGCAACATTCATTTATGTATCCACTTATTTAACAAATATTTATCAAGTGCTTATTATGTTCCAGGTATTATACTATGGAGAGAGGATTCAATGGTGAGGTAAAGACACAGTTCCTGCCCTTAAAGAGCTTATAATCCAGTGGGGAAACCAGGTATCTGACAAACAATAACAATTAAAGCAGTAAGTCCTCAATTATATGTTAGGGGCTCTGTAGTATATTATAACCTAGTATGTAGGGTAAAAATAAAAAGACACTGCAATCTAATCTACCAAATAAAAAAAGATTTGAATTAGTTCAGAAGTAGTATAGAAAGCTTCATGGAGGGGAAAAAAAGCATTTAAACTTTATAAAAATTTTAATCTCAGACTTTCTTTTATTCCTGTGCAAAGAGGTTATTGAAGAACAATTATCTTATTTGGCTGTGTATTAAGCAGCACAAGGAGACACAAAAATAAGCCATGTCAAATTAGGCCAGTTTAATCTTTATCAATGGGTTGCAATATTACTGTTCCTCATTTTTCCTTATATACAAATCTCCCTATTTGCTTTTTTCCCCTAGGATATTGGAATGACTTATGTTGAAGGTTTCTCAATTACTAGAGAGACTCAAGTAATTTCCTACATAATGTACCACCACAAACAGATTTAGAAATGTCTGTTTTATATGCTATGATGCATATTCAGAATTTCCATGCAATGGTTTAGATAGTAGCATGATTAGGTTGAAGAGCCAGTGAGTTAAAATACTTTCTGTATGTTTCATAAACTGGAATATTAGTCAAGAAAAAAATCAAAATGAGAGCAATTTAGGGATTCTCATGTTCCATTTTTACGGGCTCATTTCTGTGGGTCCAATTTCAGACAAAGAAAAGAGTTACAATAGAAAGGAACGCAGCAGGGGAAACAAGAATGACAAAAGGAATGCATCCATTCCTTTTTCTGTAAAAAAGGAATGGATGCAAAATCAAATGGTCAGCATCAAAATACCCCATCTCCATAAAGCAATGCTTATTACAGTCTTCCCTATTAGAGAGTTCTCAGCCGAACTACTACGTTGCTCCATCAAAAATTGTCAACTTGTGTATCTTGCAGTGCCTCACTCATTCTTTATTGCAGTTGGAAAGGAATCTTGAGTTTGCATTTTAGAACATTCTAGCTTGGGGTAACTTTTCCATCTTAGAGTCAAGTTCACCAGGAGAACTACAGGGCCTCTGCTTCTCCCCACCTTTTTTTTTTTTTTTTTTGGACCTTCTTAGTGTGGCAGAAATGCCTTGTCTCCAAAAATCAGCCAGTGTGCTAAAGGAAGAGTCTTTCTAGTCCACACTGAGAGGGTCAATAAATGGAGTGAGGCTGTGGCAGTCCTGACATAGCAGAATAGAATTTTCCTGGAATTTGGAGTGTGGAAAGAAACAATGAAAAGAGAATGGAAAATTCCATCAGAGGTTGAAGGACAACCCTGTATTAATAAGGTTGTTTTTATAGTGCCAATGACACTATCCTAACTCGAACATGTAAGTAACAAAGGAAACTTGATTGGTTCATGTAACCCTAATCTCAAAATCAGGAATACCTGGGTCAGGTGTTCGAATAATGGGTTTTGGACTCTTTTCCCATTTGCTGGCCCTGTATTGCTTTACTCTTAGGCAAGCTCTCACCGGTGACAACAGTAAACTGACTTATAACAAGTTTTAAAACCTCCTCCTTCTCAATAATTCTAGCAGCAGTTTTGAGATCAGGTCTTGGCTATGTGCCCAGCCATAGGTATGGATGGTTCTTTAAAAGAAAACTGAGATTTTGTTACCAGAAGCAGCAAGCAGAGATGAAATTGGGGCAGGTAAAAACCAACAAAACAAGTTAACTGCCATGCCCTTTGGATGATCCTTTTGATCACCAACTAAAAGCAGAAATTTTACAACCAGATAGCCCTTTATTCTCCCGTTTGCACATTGATTTATAATCTATAATTTTTTCCCTCAGGAGAATGTCAAAGGCATTATGATACACTAGGACATCTGAGTACCATGCCATTTTGAGCTTAGACAGAATACCAGTAGCAATGACAAGTTCTTCCTGTGAGTTTGCTGACATGGTGTCCTTTAACACCCATGCTAAATCAAGCAGCAGGCTTCTATAGCTCCAAGGTAAAGAAAGGATGTGTCAGCCAATTTCCTGACAGGAATTGATAGCCTTGGGTAGGGGCCTCCTGCTTTTTATCTTGTGGAAGTGCCTTCATATTTCTGACCTCTTTCATGTTTCATCACATTTTGCTGACCACATGGAAACTACCATTACTTAGATTAGTAATTCCCAACTGTTTTCAAAATGAGAACTTCTTTCTAACATGAGTTTATAAAAATCTCATCATAGTAGTCAGATCTGTTACCTATATTAGTATATTGACTAAGAAAATATGTAATACCAAAAAATAGTAAATTAAAATTATTAGAAAACTTTGTATCTTATTAATTATAATAGCACCTATTTACATGTGAAAAAATAATATATGTGTATACAGTCTACATAAGGATGTGTATATTTCTTATAATTTCATAAACCCTTTCTGTAATAGGGTCATAAATTGGGAACAGATGGCTTAGAATGATTCTTTTTGTAACTTCGGTGTTGATTTTAATTCAAAATGTGCAGGTCTCCAAACATAAGGTCAGAGTCCTACTTTGAGCTTCCCCTATCCCTCTGTTTTTTCATTTCTTTTGAATAACCAACTCAAACTCTAATTTCAATAGAAAGAGAACTGACCAGCGGCCAAGGGAGTTGACACAAGACTCACTACAAAAATAGTGAGTTAACACAGATTCCAGACACTGAAAATGGAAGTGACTGACTTAAGACATGTACTCCAAGTTGAAAGCCTCTGCCAAAAAAGGAAAATGGGAAATAGTGACTTAAGACCTGTCTTCCAAAGAATAATGATGAGTGAATCTCATCAGACGTATAACATTTCATTTGCAATCAGGATACAAAGCTAGCAAAGAAACATATATAATAAAAGGGAAATTTGTACAAAAAGTATAAATTTAATACAAAGACAGTTTTTAAGGTTCCATATTCGATAGTGGAGCCAACAACTGCATTCGGAGTTCATTACATGTGCTCTGTGAACCACTCATCACTGTCATGCTCTGATAAGTTCCTAATTCCCATCCTAAATCCTTCCTTCAACCTTACAGGTAAGGCATAGTGGAGATGAGTGAACTCAGAGGGAACACACTCAAGATTATAACCTTGGGCCTTCTGATCTTTAAGGAGGAAAACAATAAATAGTTTTTTTTTTTTAATTAACAAATTTAAATTTTGAATTGCCTCCCCAAACCACAAGCATTTATAGTTGATAAGTTCCAATATTAATTTGTAGACAAGTGTTCAACATTTGGTAACTAGCATGTTAATGCAGACCTAGATCCAAAATGGTACATTCAGCTGAAAAATTGTGTAAAAAAGAAAAAAATTCTAAAGGGAGAAGTTAAATTGCATTTCCCATATACAAGCTAGTGTCCTTGTGTTTGCATGATTGCTTTATTCTCAGTATAATCTCAGCTGTTGGAGGATGCTCATACCTAAAATCGTAATGGTTAGAACATGGGCTTTGGAAGGAGACCGAAGCCAAGAAACCCTAATCCTGCTGTTAACCATTGGTGTGACCTTTAGCCAATCGCTCAACCTCTTTAAACTACAGTTTCTTTGTTTTGTGCTATTACCAATTCATAAAATAATATTAGAGTTATGATATAATGTAAAAACACTTAACAAAATGAGTGGACTATATTAACTACTAATAAAGTTTGGCTGTTATTGTAGATTATGACCAGGACAAGATATCTTAGCTATAATCTTAGTAGTAATTTGAGACTCCTGCTCCCACCCCAGCTAATAAGAGAACTTTGTTCTTATCTGCTCAGATTTTTCCCTTCCCCTTGCCTTACACTCTAAGAGAATTTTGCCAAACTGGTTTATAACCTTTCTGTAAAAATAAGCAGAAACACATTAAACAAAACCAGAGGCAGGGGAAAAACAAAACAAAACAAAACAAAAAACAGAGAAGCTGAGTAGACCTGTAAAATGAAGAGCTAAAGGGGTGGGGTAAGGGATGAAAGGCCACATGTTACATGAGAAAAGTATTTTGGGGGGTCTGTGGAGGAGTTTTGGAGTCTAAGAAACTGAGAAAGAAGTAAAATGAATTTTCAAAGGTACTTTTCTGTGGATTATAAATTAGATCTACTTTCATGATATTTAAGAAATCAAAGTAATGATTAGCTTTCAGTTATAATTTCTTTGTTTTCTGTACTGTGCTTTATAATGGAGTATTATGTGGAGATTAGATCATGTGGGCCCCAGAATGTACTTAGTTCTTGGAGCCAGATGTCCTGAATTATCAAGTGGCACTATTCAGTGCTGTGACATGATTACTCTTCCTCCCAGCTTCTGTGCGTATTGGGTGAACTACACCTGAGCCTTTATTCTTCAACCTTTACCACCAAGCTCTTTTCCACCAGCAACTCTCCACAAAACAGCATTGGCCTCATCAAAGGAATATACAATAGTCAATAGCACAGTTGTAGACACTCAATCTTTATTGCCACTACCCAAGATCCCAAACCTAGCCTTAACCAGGTTGGGTAAAGTGAGTAGAGAAGGCAGGATAATACAACTGTTCCTCAGAAATCAAATTTCTTCTATGACAGTGAAGTGCTCAAGTCATTGCTGGCACCATGGTTTTAGCTTAACTTCCATGAGATACAGTCGAGATTTCTCCTTGGAAACATATATCAGAACTCTTCTTTATAGATCTGTTCCAGCTAAATACAGTTTTGCTTGGGACAAAACATTTGTTAGAGAGCTTTGAGTACTATTGAACATCTTAAATTCATGTTGTGACCAGTATGATAAGGGAAGTTATAGGGAGATCACTTTCATATATTTCAAATACACAATTAAACAATCAACACAATTCAAATGTTTAAAACATGTAAATCATTCCTTCCCTGAATGTCCTTCAAATAGCAGATTCAAGACTGGTGATTATTACATCAGCATCTAAATCACTTTTGTATAATCAATTAACATCATCATATTTAGACATTCAAACAATTTCCACCAACATACAATTTTAACATCACCGACACAATTTGTTTTCAATTGCCAGCCATACTAGTGGCTTTCTGAAACTAATGCTTAAGAGAGTATTGGAAAGTTTTCTGTGTTGACATTTTCTGTACAACAGCAAAATGATTTGATGTTATTACATATTAAGGTTTGGGGATTTTTTTTCCCATATAAAATATACAAGTCAAACAATTCAAACCACCTTATTCAACACAGAGAACTTCAAGTACCCAGACTATTTTCCAAACAAGATCTGTACAGCCTCCTATCATAAAACACCTCTTGGCAGTAACTAAATCAAGATCAGTGATGACTGTCCTAAGCCAGCTATAAATTTTATGGCAATTTTTTAATGAGTCAAAGAAAGGGAACTTATCAGCATTTTGTCTTTCAGGGTGAAATGAAAGAGAGCAGGAGAGAGACAGAGAAAGGAATCTAGGGTAATTGGAGTTTGGGAGAGAAAGTAGGATAAGAGTAAGTAAAAGGAAGAAAAAATAAAAAACAAACAGAAGCCAACTAGCTAGAGGCTTATACAGCTTTTAGCTTAAGGGCAGAAAGTTTTAGTTTGATTTTGTCCTCAAGGGAAGCCTAAAGAAAGATTTCTGTGCCAATGTGACCTTGGGAAACATAGAGAAAGATCACAGCTTTGGCATTTGGAGTGAAACAGAGGGGAGAAAAGTGAGAAAGAGGTGAGAAATAGATTGGGTAGAAGCAGCAGATAGCAGAAGAAAAACCATGCTTGAAAGATAATAACCAGAGCAAAGTCATGACTATTATGACACATAGGTCTTTGACCAATCCAGACCACTGTGGGACATCCTCTGGAAACTGGTTTGAAAACCTCTTTGATAATGGAATCCTTTACAAAGTTGGTGGAGAAAGTGGACATTTTCATTAGGGACTATGAAAACTTATTCTGATTCAATAAGAACCCAGACAAGCCAAAGCAGAATCTAGGCTCACTGTTCCAAATTAGATTAGACATTTTATTAATTCTGGTTTAGAGATCCTTGGCCAAATATAAACCCAGAATGATGATTTTTTGAAGGAAAAGAAGTGATGAGGAGAAAAATGCCCTGAGAACCTGGCCTTCATTTGTAGCTGCATAGACAAAGCAGGTGGATGGGAGCCTTGACAAAGGAATGATGCAGATAACAGGGGTGACATATGTCTTTGATGAGTTATTAAGTATAGTTGACCCTTGAACAATGCAAGTTTAAACTGTGTGGGTCTACCTATATGCGGATATTTTCAGTAAATACGTTGATATTTTTTATTATGATTTTCTTAATATTTTATTTCCTCTAGCTTGTTTTATTGTAAGAATACAGTATATAACACATATAACAAAATATGTGGTAATCAACGTTTATGTTATCAGTAAGGATTCCAGTCAACAGTGTTTGGGAAGTCAAAAGTTATACATAGATTTCGACTGTGCGCTGGGTCTACTCTCCTAACCCGCATGTTCAAGGATCAACTGTAACTCTTAAAGCAAGACAAACTTGTGTTAATGCAGAAAGCAACCATCCTCTACACAGCAAGAACCCTGCCTGGCATCAAGCATTAGTGTTCAAGTTAGCTTGATCTTTGTTGTAAAACTGAGCTCTGTTCCCACGAGCTTTCAGGTTAATTCTCACAGTTGTTTCTTATCTCTGGCTTTGCCGTTAGTGATGCCTTTAACTTTATCATCTAAAACCTCACCTTGTCCCTTTCATTGTATTTAAAAAAGAAGGTCAGAGAACCTTGTCTTTTCTAAAAGAAACATTTTTTTAAATCCACAGACTTATCTTTGTTACCTAAGCGGCCCTTTTAAAATTTCCACATAAGCCAATGAGAAAAACTTAGACAACCTTAAGGAAGCCCGGAGTTCCATTTTCTTTTTTAATTTTTTTAATATCAAAAAATAATGGAGATTGATGTTTTAATGAAACAAGGATTTCAATAATATTTAACTGTAGTGTCTTTGGTAAGTCAAAAAAAGAGAAGACTGTTTAAAATGGTGACAAAGTTTGTTTAAGATGGGGTAATACACATACTAAGCTATTGTTTTTCCTGAGTTCTGAAGGAAAGAGTTCAGAGTTGCTAAAAAGTTATTAATGCCATAAGTAAGGCAAAATTTAGGAGAAATTTAAAAAATTAAATTATTTTTATTTAACATCTGGGAATTTTCTACTTACCTAAGAGAGAGAGAAAGAGAGAGAGAGAGAAGAAAACAAAGACAAGAAAGAGCTAAAAAAAGATACATACAATTCAAGTAATTTATTGTAGTGAATAGCAATCAACTTCAACAAAGAAAATATCATAAAGATATATTTGGACACAACAATATTTGATGTACAAATTTTAATTTCAGAGTTTACTTGCTTGAATCTAAATTTCCATGTTTCAGTGTATCCTATCAATAATTATAAATTCCTTCTTCTGAGTCAGACACCAAACCAGCCACATTGTTTCTGGTTCAGATTTTTCTATTAGCACGTCTGAAGAAAAAGAATCATTCAAGTAGGAACTAGAGGCTTTAAGTTCTTGCTTAAAGAACTTAAACTTTGTACATTTTGAATTAGCTGTTAATGAATATATGGAGTTACATTTTTTTGGTATAAGTTAACCAGATGGACTTCTGAAAGGGTGTCCTTAAGACCAGTTGCTTAACTCTAGGCTGGCTTCAGGATATATACAAACTATGCAGTCACAGAAGAGCCCCATACTTAGAAGGGCCCAGCACTGGGCTTC
The DNA here is from genome assembly GCF_000151845.1 of Pteropus vampyrus. Taxonomy (NCBI): domain Eukaryota; kingdom Metazoa; phylum Chordata; class Mammalia; order Chiroptera; family Pteropodidae; genus Pteropus; species Pteropus vampyrus. Next base: position 22,695,661 of record NW_011888784.1, on the reverse strand, counting down.
TTACTCTGCTATCATAGTCTTGAAATTCTTAATTTTTTAAGCAGAGACTCCATATTTTCATTTTGTGCTGGGTCCTGCAGACTATGTGGCTGATTCTGCCTTAACACCATCCAGCCTCTTTTTCCTTATCTGTAAAATCAGAATTGGAAGAGTTCCAGCATCATTTCAGCTCCAGAGTGTGATGATATAAATGCTTCGAGATCATCTGACATTTAGAGAGCACAATGCCACAATGGTTCTGAGGAGATTTTTCCATGATTCCATTTCCAGGATATATTGTCATCCTCTATATTGGCCACTGTTCCCAGATAATAGAAACTTCAGGATTTAACACATTGGGGGTTTATCTGCTTTTTCTTTCTACTTGCAGTGAAGTACTTCTTATCACATTGCCAAACAGTTACATATTGCCACAAGAATGCTACAAACAAACCACCCCAAAACTGAGAGGTTTAGAGTAGTATCCATTATTATTACTCACAAATCCACAGTTGGCCAGATCCATCTGCTGATCTTGATCAGGCCTGGCTGGGCATTTCTCTGGTTATAGAGAGGGATAAAGATAGGGAAAGAATTGGAGCTACTTTTGCAGTAAGTATGCCACACTCACAGGAATCAGAAGTTCTACTTGCTGGGTATACTCTAATCCAATAACATTTCCTTGTGCGACCCTCTGCAAGTCACACAGGGTCTCTCCTTCCATTGCTTCATCTGTATAAATGAGGGCATCCAGTCTGGTTACCTCTTAAGTCCCTTCTGCTCTGACATCCTTATAGTCTACCAAGCTCACTGTTCCCACTGCAACTATGATTTCCAACCATCTTCTTCCTCCTCAGGACCAGATACCCACCTCTACATTCTACAGGACAGTTAATCATAGATGGATCAAAGTGGTCTATTTAACTACTTTGATTGATTTAACTTTACTTTGTCAGGCCCTGAAAATGTAGCTCCAAAAACAAGAGTTCAGCATTCAGAAAAAGTTTAAGTTATCAGTCAAGCCAGCAGTTCTTTTACTATGTTGGAAAGGGCAGAAAATAGTAAATCCTCCAGGTCCAATGTCCATGGCTCTGTGGCTCCTTTGTCTCTAATGAGCAGAATCCTTTTTCATTCAAATGTTGTCTGCGCCACGCCACCCCCACCACCCACCAGACTGCATCAAGCTCTCATGGCCCAAGCCAAAATGAACTGGCACGGCTCACTGCAGGCCTTTGAGCAGGGACAGCATTCTCTTAAACAAATGAAAGGGACAGCGTGTTCTTGCAGAAGCCTGCAAGGTCCTGTCAGCTTTATGCTAGCTGATTTACGTAGCTTTTAAAAGACATAACCATAAAATTTCACTCCAGAGATCTTTGCCCAGAGTGGACAATTTTAATCTATCAGTGACTAGACAATAGTTTAATTTTTCCCCCTTGTCGAGATGCACCTTTGCTCTTCAAAACTTACAACATAGCTCTTTCCTCTTGGTAAGTTCTCTGATAAGACTCAGTATAGATCCAGATCTTGTTTTATTTTTCTAAAAAAAAAAGAAAAAAATTATTAAAGCACAGGAACTATTCCTACAAAGATCTGCACTCGTAATGTACAGAGACAGCCAAGGCACCGCAGAGATGGATGGGCATGATGGATCGGCATGCTGCATGAGGCTTGCCAGTCACATGCAGTGGCTGCTTTTTTGGCTGGTTCAGGGAATGGGAGCTAAATCTGGTTTGTATCATTATGTTTTAAACTGCAAACTGCTTCTTATGCTGCCAGATATGCCTTTTGTTTGTGCATTCATTTGTGTTTCACTGTCTCCAAAATAAACCTGTCTCTTCAAATCAAGAAATTTTCCACTAAGTCAAAAAGAAAAAAAAAAGAGGAGTGTTGATAGAGGACCTGCTAGAGTGTCTGTCACATGATGACATGCACATTTCCTCTTCAGAGGTTTCTGTCAGTGACAATGTTGGCATTAAGTTGGAGCAACATGTGGGTTCTGTGGTCAGCCCTCAAAGTAGCTTTTGAAGGTCACTGATATTTGGTCATCGGTCACCTTGCATACCTTTCGGTCAATGTAATACTCTTCTCTGTGAGGTCTAGTGAATTGTTTATCCAATAATTAAACAAGAAAATAGAATCTCAAAAGCTTCTGGGTCAGATTGGCCTGAGGGTAGATGGATAGGTAGCGTAAGGGATGGGACTGACAGTTTGGCCTAGCCTCACATTTACATAAGTCCTCATTTTCTCACTTTTTGTCTATAAATTAGGTTATGTATACAATCATGGAGATACAGAATTGAAAGCAAACATTAATTTTATGCTCTATTCAGTTTCTAATGTACTTTGTTTATAAACTGTAATTATCTTTAGAATAGCATATGCTTTCAGTAGACGTATTATGGTGTAAGTCTTAATTTATTCAAGGGAATATTTAAAATATATTGAAAACTTTTTCACCTTATTTTTGTGTTTATTTTTTCAATAAACTAGGAAACTCGATTATTAGAAGTTGCTGGAGCTTTTCTTAACCTCTGAGAGGCCCTGCTTTGGACTAATCATTTTTGTTTCTTTGCATTACTAACTTTTTCTAAAGAAAACGATTAGAGCAACATAAACTGAAGCAGTAGAGGTTCACATGTTTGGGGTGGGTGTGAGGGGTAGGCACCAAATCAGATAAAATATAATCAAGTGCTTAAGACCTAGAGGGGACTTGACGTGGTCATCTGTGAGTGAAAGGACAAAGCCAAGGATACACCTTCTGGATAAGGGCGCTTCTGAGCTGCCTCTGGATTCCCTTCCCCAGTTCACCTTAGCTTTCAAGATGTTGTGCCAATGTCTTGGCTTGGCACACAGGGCCCTCTATGACCTGGCCCTTGACCACCGTCCAGCTCTTCCTTCCTCTGCTATTACAGCCAGAGCCTTTGCTTTGGCCATATCACAAGACTTAAAACATTGTTAACAACACTTTTGAACAACTCCTCTAGGCCTTCACACATGCTCTTCTTCCTACCTGTACTTCATTTTCCCATAACAACTTATTTATCAAAAAGAACTCTGGGAATATTTCTATCAGTTATGAAATTATAATCTTAACTTTATCTGTCCTCTTCTTGAGGGAAAGGCTTATTGTTTTATCTCCGTTTAGAGCGCAATATATGGTGCAAGATAGATTTAATAATGAACAAATGCATGAATAAACAAACCAGAAGCCTGTTAGAAATGCAGAATCTTGGGTCCCACCCAAGATCTACTGAATCAGAATCTGCATTCTAACAAGATCCTCAGGGGATTTGATTGTGCATTAAAGTTTAGGAAATACTAACTGATCCACTTTACCTTTATCTGTCACTTTTGTAAATATCTGAAACATTGTTCAGGGCTATGTGTTTGTTAATTGCTAATGTATCTGCCCTGCACTGTGCTTAGCTGATACCTGTCTGTGTTTACACATGTATATGTTTGCATATGCTCACACGCTTCCATTCTTGTCTCTTCACCCAGGAGACCGTACTAGGACCCTTTTGTCATTCTCTCACTATTCCTCTCAGCACCTAACACTAGGCTATGCCCAGAGTAAATGCTAGATACAAATTTATGCAGAAAGCTAAGGGCCACTGGAAAAAAAATAGATTTTGTAAAACTGTATCATGCATGTCTCTATAACAGAACAGCCAATGTTAAACTAAATTTGAGACTATTGGAAAGGAGACAGGTGAATTACCTTGCCTAAGCATCAAGTGTGGACAGCTTTTATAAACCTGGTCCCCAACTTCCACCACTGTCCTTGAAGAGAAATCTGGCAGTCCAAAGGGATCAGATTTCCTGGTTCACATTCTATATTTAACTTCTCTTAATCTTGTCATTCCTAGAGATTTAGTACTTTTGGTTACTTCTCAACAACTCATATTCTTCCTTGGGACATTCAGGAAATGCTTCTCTATCTCTTTTCATCTCGCATTCCCTGAAATGTTCATACTTTGCAATTTAATGGTTTCAGGCACTAATGCTGGATTGACAGTGGAAGAAAATCAGGAGAAGACTATTTAATTCTTGTGCTGATGGAAACTTACCTGTATTCTTTTGCCTGTATTCTTTTCCCTTAAGGGGAGCTTTTAATTTAGAACATTATTTCATTGAAAAATCAGTCATGCCTACCTAAACTTATCACTGTGCTACCTAGCCACATTCCTGTGACCAGGATTCCAGCACCACAGCCTCATGACAACACCCTTTCAAAGCTCTATGAGGGTAACATAAACATGTCCAATCCAGAAAACTCTGTCTGGTGGCCACGCCTACTGAGTAGGGCTGTCTGTTTTTGGCATAAAACACACATTCCTGAAGCTGACAGGGTGAGAAGGTGTTGTAGCCCAGGGTGCAGGTTTGCACATCTTTGAATTTTGTATAGTGACATTGTCTTACTCTATCTTATACCATCTGTAGATAATCCTATTTAAATGAGTTCTTTATTAGGTATTCAAAGAAAGGAAAACATTTACATTGATGTATTAGAGAGGAGTCAGGGCCCAGAGAAAGAGCAGTTAATAAATGCCGAGTGGAGCAGCAGACATCCCACTGTTCTCTCCAGACTCCTGTGCCATCAGTGGGTGCATCAGGCAGTGGTGAGCTCATGTTAGGCAGCCAGCATCCCCATACTCCAGCTTGTGGGAACACAAAGCATCATTTCTTCCTGGATTTCATGTCATCAAAGATAACGGGCTCACTTCTTTCAGATCCTGCAGTGCTGTTGTTTGATATTGGTGAGAGCAGGAGCTTATGATCACAGTTTTGAAGTTTTGAGGGGATGCTGAAGTAGGCAGACATGGTTTAAACACAGCTGTGCAACTAATACCACAATGCCCTTGACTGAGTTGCAAAACGTGTGCATAGATTTGTTAAATGAGATAAATTGAATGAAGTGCATTATATTTCCTGAATTGTTGAATAAATGGTAGCTTTTTGTTGTCTTACTATTTCCATTTCTAATGATATAGCCTGAACTATAACTTAAATGTCATATTTTCTGAGAATATTCTCTGTTCTGTTATACTAGGGACTGCAAATTATAGCCCATGTACGAAATCCAGCCCATCACCTATTTTATAAACCAATTTTTACTGGAACACATACATGGTTATTTGTTTATATATGTAGTCCATGCCTGATTCCATGTTACAATGGCAGAATTGAGGAGCTGTGTGATAGAGTTCATATGGTCTGCAAAACATTAAATATTTACCATCTGGTCCTTCATTGAAAGTTCGCTTACACCTAAAGGCTAAGATATGTTCTATAGCAGAAGTAAACTATAAGAACAGTGATTTGATATTATGAGGACTTAGCAATTGCCTAGACTTAGGAGTGAAAAGATAGAGATTCAAGTTTTACCCCTGCCCTCCCTAGCTGGATAACTTTGGGCAAATCAATGCAACTTGAGCTTAAATGTCTTTCTCTGTAAAATGGAGATATTAAGAATACCCCCATATATTGGTAGTGAGGATTAAATTAAACAATTTACATTCAAGTCCTGTATCAATATTCAAGTCCTATAAGAATTCATTCAGTCAGTCAGTTGGTCAGTCATGTGACAGACACCAGACCAGGTACAGAGGATTCAGAATGAAAAATCAGACACAATCTCTGGCCTTATAGAGTTTATCTTCTTTCTGAGAAGACAGGGTGCTTGAAGCTAGATGTGTTTCCTAATTAATCAGTCTCTCTGTAGTCACTTTTTAAGATATCCAGTTTTAATTGTGTAAGCATACACTATAGGAAAATCCCTGTACTTTATAATTATGCTTTTGGCTCAGCCTGGGTCAGAGAAAATAAGTTGTACAACTTCAGCATTTAGTTGGTTATTTGATTTTATTAAAACAATGGATTAGCTGAGTCTTTCAAAAGAAACATATTCACAGAGTTAGACAAGTTGTCTAGTGAATGTGACACATGCAGAGATCCCCAAGGATGATTTAAGCCTTTGTGCATTTACAAAACAAAGTTCAACCAAGCAAAATGGTGCTCTGTAAGAAAAACCTCAGACCATATACAAGTACACATCAATCTGGCACAGACTCATGAAACTGAACTAAGGAAAGAAAATATATGCCATCAGATATTTTTCTGTTGTTGTTGTTTTTCATTTAGACAGCATTACTTCATGGAAAATTACAAAGAATAAGCAGGCAAAAAATAAATTTTATTTCAAATGTTCACCTCTAAATCACATTTCAGCTGAATGACAAAATGCCTATTTGCTCTAATTCTAGGTCAATGTCCCATGATCCTTTTACATTTTAGAGTAAATACACATTAAGAACACATCATTCCTCACCAATTCTATTAATAAATTTTATCTGCTCAAGTTTTCACTGCACTATGGAAACACTAATGATGTGCTAAAGATTTGTAATCTAATATGACATATGCCACTACCAATTTCCCTTTTAAAAGAGTAGTCTCACTCTTAAAAAAAAAAAACAAAAAACAACTTTCAGATATTGGTCATTCTACAGGCATGTCTCCCAAGTCAGTCATCTGACTGTGGTTTTTATGCCCTGTGCACAAAAGGGGCATTTAGTATGAAAGGAGTACATGAAAACTAGAGGCTGTTATCAAATTGTCGGCTATTGTGCTCATATTAATAACCACTGCAGCTGTCTGAGGCTCAAATTAGCATCTTTGAAACAAGTTAAACACTTTCAGCACTATTTAGAGCCATTTCAAAAAGAACAACAAAAGTTTATGTTGAGATTTTTTGCTAGATGTTTCTTAAAATGAAAATCTCTTGAGAAACTTAAACTACCTTTTTTTTTTTTTGAGGGTCCATTGTGGGATTACTTGATAAATCTTCATTTCCTATTAACTATTCCAAAAGCTGGATTCATAGGCATATTAATTTATGCTCATGAACTCATGCAAATTCTTATAATTTAAAGATAGAAGAGAATTTTTCCTGGGACAGGCACATTTCTCACTAATCAGATACCTCAAATAGAGCAGTATTATTCATGGCTACTCACCATGGCATTTGAAGAGAGTAATCATTTCCAGCAAAGACAATAATTCAGGTCAGAACCAATGAGTGTATCTCTCTCTCTGAGTCTCCTGGGTGAGGAGGAGGACCAGAATCCCTCCAAAGGAACTGTTCCAAATGCTCATTAACTGGAGGGGAAAAAATGAGTACATCTTGAGATTCGAGAAAACTTGTGACTTGATATATATGAGCTGGCAATGAGTAAGTCAGTCATTGTGTCAACTGCCCCAAAGGGCCCTGACAGCGCTGACTTCAAGCTATACTGCTTAGGTACTTTAGATGGCCTCTTGGGACTTATATAGGAGAAACTTGCTGTGCTAAGCTCCTGAAATGAGCTTCCCAAATTGAACAGTGGTAAGATGCAGCCCAATACCTGGGAGTAAATGAATTTACTTACTAAATAAGGAGTGACAGCTGAATATTTTATTCAAATGGAAAGTCCATTCACCCTCTGACTGTTTCGATCTAATTCTTTAAAGTCCTAAGTAATTAAGTAGGTGGATATGCTATCTTATTATTCCTTTTTAGATATGTGCTGTTGAAAAACACTAGATCTAGTCCTTCACAGTCAGAATAATGGGTTCTAATCTTGGTTTTGTCCTCATTACCCCGTGTACTTCATTAGGGTATTAAAAGAACAAGTGGATAATATAGATAAAACATTTGGAAGAGTGTAAAGTAATGATTTACTTATTAGATAAACATTTATTAACCCTCTACTATGTTTCAGACATAGCTTAACATCCTAACCTTAGAAAAAAGCTAAGGGATAAATACTGTTAGTCTAGTCTTACATGTGAAGAAAACGAACCTCAAAAAAGTATGTAACTTGACCAAAATTGTAAAAGCCATGATATGAAAAGCTGAGATTAAAATTTGGGACTTTTTAGTCCAAGTCTAGGTCCACATGCTCCTATGTCAATTCTAAAATTACACAAATATATTAAAGAAGGCTGAGACTTACATGTCTTATATAAAATTAGCAGATGACTTAATGCTTTAACTCAAGGTGCCCTAAATTTCTTGTGTAGAAGAAGCTTCTATTCATTTCCTTGAAACCTGGAGGAATAATAATCACAGGGCCAGTAGAACAAGTGAGAAGGCAGTGCCACTCCTGCGTGACACTCTCTGGGATTTCCTACCAGAGGAGACAGAACAGCAATGAAGAAGATGGTAATGACATCTGGCTTGGAGGGCTACCATGTTGGCTGCAAAGCTCATTGGTAGCTGCACATCTCTTAATTGGGGAGCCCTGCCTTTCTACAAGGAAGTGAAAATTTTATGGAGTCCTAATTGAAAATTTTTTGAGAGGAACCTTTTCTTGGGATCCCCTAAATCTCAATACATAAAAAACTCCCAATTCTTAATAAATATCACCAACACAGTTACTTCCTAAAACTTTTGAGTATATTCATCCCATACTAGTCATACAGGCATAACTGCGGGAGCTTATTTACATATATTTCTTGTCCCCATATAGTTCAATAACTTCCTTCTTATTTTACAACAATATTTTAGACTCATATGCACAACTGTAAAGCCATAGAGGAGTATGAGTCAAATATTTCTGTCAAGTAGCATGAGTCAATCGCAGAAGTCAGCTTACTCTGAGCCCTCTATTTGCATCATCGCAGAGGCTCCAAGCCACGTAACAGCCTCAATGACTTCTTAGCAGTTGGTATGGCCTGTCGTAGGGAGGGGGAGAGCTGACATGCAAAATGGGTCATTTTCTGTATAACATTGTTTCCACAGCCAGAGTCAATATATTTGGATTGCCTTCTCTCTCCAGCCATTCAATGAAATGCATTTTATGTTCTCTATCTCCAAGGAACTTCCTTTACTACATTTATAAATGAGAAAAAAGATACTTCTGGCTTATGCATCTGTAGAGTGGAGTTAGAAGGTTGTAAAATAATATAGTATAGAATTAATGTATCTGGACTACAAACAGCAAAGGAATAGAAGTCCTGAATCCTCTTTTCTCTCTCCCTAACTCTACACCATTTTCCTTAAATATAGCAACAAAATCTACAATGTGCACATAAGGATTCCCTTAAAGTGAACTGCTTTAGTAAAACCTCCGTGATGCTGCAGGAGCCACCTTAGAGCATTATAAGATATGCCCAAGTCCAAACAAGTGTGGGAGACACTAAGAATTCTCTTCAGTGAACATATCTGCCTCCATCCAATTTAGAGCTTTCACCTTACCTTGCCCTCTGATTTTTGTATCTGTTGCTCTTGACCTCACTTCTTCCTTATCTCTACTTCTCCTCTCCTCTGTACATCTCTATGATCTTAATCCTAGGCCCTGGCAACCTGATCCTAAAGCCTCTCTTCATTGACAGATTGGAATTAGAGTTGTCCACTTAAAATGCATCATGCCTACAATTCCCAGTGGAAATGAAAGCTCACTGACCAATTAGCAAAGGTGTTTCTTTGTTTCAAGTATTTATATGGACTTAAAAGAAGTTGAGTTGAAACTGGATTTCGGGAGTTTTCTTATAACAATTTCTTTTTAACAGAAAAAAAAAAAATGTACCCAAGTAATCTCAAGAGGCTGCTTACCCTACCTATCCAGAATTCTGTGCTTTGTCACAGACATTCAGGTACTGGGGACAGAACAAACTGATGGCTATGTGAAGCCAAATAACTTCTTGTTATTTTGTCAAATAGGTATTCGAATGTGTGAGCAGGAAAAAGAGCTCTCAAATGAGCTGTCTTCATGTGTACTTTGATTGCTACTCTTTTTTTCTCTACTAGCCATTTGCTCCCAGGGCATCTGTCTTGTCAGTAATTTAATGCCTATCAGTCTAGTGACAGAGAAGGTGAGAAGGTGTCACTATCCCTTGCTTCTTAGCTATACTTTTACCAAGTGCAAGTACAACTCTAGAAAGAATATTATAGGTCTGTAAATGAAGAGGTGGAAAAAATGGATCTCAAAAGTTTGGCCACTGCTGGTCTCATGGGTAAAATAGCTTTAAGCAAAATGAAGGCAGCTTATACAAAGTATCTGTAACGGGTTGAATTGTGTTCCCCAAAAATATATATTGAAGTCTCAACCCCTAGTACCTGTGAGTATGACTTTATCTGGAAGGAAGGTCTTTGCAGATGTAATCAAGTTAAGATGAAGTCATACTAGATTAGAATGGGCCCTAAATCCAATAACTGATGTCATTGATCAGCTTCATTCTGAGTGCTCAACTCAGCTAGGTTTGCCATTGAAAAGTGCATGCAGTTAGGTTTTGTTTTTCATGTAAAGCTCCCCAATTTCATGGGATTGTTTTTGCAAAATCCAAACAGCCTATGCAAGTTCCTTTGCTTAGTCCAAATCTCCTTTATGATGGAACCCTCTGTTCCATCACCCTTCACTAGTCAGCACTTGCTCCCTACCTGCTTCCTCATTGATTGTAATTTAAATGGATCTTCCAACAGATCGGAGCTTTCAGACTTAAAGTCTGCATAAAAATCAACTCACAAGATCATAAACCTCTGAAGATTTTTAGGTCCTGTGCTTGAATATTCTGGGTGAGTTCTGCAGTGAAGAGCTCAACATATCCCTTCCATTCCCACTCCTTTTTTCTTTTACCTTTCTCAGTCAGATTCTTCATTTCAGTGATTCCTTCTCTCTTTCTTTTTCCCTCTCTCTCTTCCTCTCCATCTTAAGCCTGATAAGAAACCCAAATGAGTTTATGTTCCTCACAGGGATGCTCCCAGGATGGTGACAGTGGACAGCTACTGGGGGATAAAGAAGCTACTAAGGCTGAGAAGCTCTCTGCCGCAGGCGCCCAGACTTTCACCCCTTGCCCTTCTCCCACCCATATCAGCACCCAATGCATCTTAGACAACCAGGAAGACAAGCATTGTATTTTCAGCAAGCCATAGTACCCAGGCCCCACTTCTGGGGTCCTGGTCCTCACATTTTGTTATGCCGTATTGAGGATATATCTCTTGTTATGTGTCTTTGTTGCAGGTTATCAACCCCACAACTAGACCTAGGAATTTTCCATTTTTGTCTCCTTAGAGATCTTCCAGGAACATTTCTGACTATGACATACAACTATCTTTTTCATCCTTTTGTTTTCACTCTCAGGGATGTACATTAGAGGGCAGACACAGTCTATTCACTCTGCTTGTCTAAAATGTAATGAGTTATCCTTCTAATGAATTATTCTTTATAATGATGAATTTGACTGGAGAAAGAAGTCACCACTAATAGTCCCTCCCATTTTTCTGACAATTTTTTGAGATTTTGCCAAGAAGAAAGATTTTGGAGCTGTGCAGTGGTTAAAGCAGAGATAATATTTAAAATTCATTACTTTTAATTCATAATAGCTGCACAGTATTTCATTATATGTATCTACCAAGTTTAATTAACCAGCACCATACTAACAGGTTGTTACAGTCTTTTACTGTCATATATAATCATGAAATGAATATGTTTCTACATATTTTACATATATGTATGTGTTAGTATACTTATGGGAGAAATTCTTAGAAGTGGAATTTCTGAGATAGAAGGAAAATGCATTTATAATTTTGAAAAATATTGCAAATTATCTTCTGTAGATTTGTGCCGGTCACTGTCCCACCAGTGATGTCTGATATGGACTATTTCTCATATCTCACAAATGCAATGCAATATCAAAGTACTTTATTTTTGCCATTCTGATAAGTGAAGATGGAATGCCACTGTAGTTTTAATCTGCATTATCTCATGATCTGTGATATTGGACATCTCTTCGTATATTTAAAAACACTTTATTTTCCTATGAACTATTCATATCTTTTATAATTTTTTAATCAAATTGTTAGTTTTTTCACATATTTACTTATATTCATAAATGACAAAAACAATCCTGTTTTCTAAGCAATAAGATGCAAATATATTTTCTTAGATATCTATTTAACATTATTTGTACTGTTTTTTCTTGCAGATTAAAAGATTTATTTCAAGAAATATATTGACAGTTTTTATGATTTCTGTATTTTTGTGTCATACTTAGCAAAGCCTTCCCCTCTCTGCAAAAATATGCAAACACACATATATATGTATATATGTATTTTTCCTTCTAGCACTTACTTCTCTGATGTCTTTCTTTTCTTTTTATACTTAAAAAAAAATCTTTGCTGAACAATTCCCTTTTCCCACTGATAAGCAATGCTACTTTTATCATATACTAAGTATGTATCTATTTGGATCTATTTCTGCACTGTATTTTAGTCCATTATGTGGTCTATTTTAATCTCTGCCTTTTCATAATTTACTATCAGATAAGACTAGGTCTTATTACTCTTCTTCATAATTTTTGTGGTCATTATTGCTTCCTAATTTTTCCATATGAATTTAGCATCAGATTATCTAGTTCTAAAATAATCCTGAAGGTATTTTGATCATCAATTATATTAAATGTATACATTAAATTAAGAGAAATTGATATATTTATGAAGAATCATTCCCAAAACAAAGTGTTTTCATTTGTTCAAGTCAGCTTTGTATCCCTCATTAACATTTTAAAATGTCCTTTACACAAATCTTGCACATTTCTTATTTAAGCCTCATCTTTTGTTATTTCATGGGTTTGGGGTCGTTTTCTCTTTGATATTTTGAAAGAAATCTTTTCTTATAAAATTTAACTTGCTGGGATTCGTATATATAAACCTTATTGACTGTTGTATATCAAACTTATATTTAGTATTCTTATTTCCCAGGAAAAACCAATGGTCCCAAGTTACACGGTGTAAAAGTCACTAGGGGAGTGGGAGGAAAAGGATACAGACTTTTTTTTTTTTTTTTTGCCAACTCAAGAATATCAGGTATCTCCTTTACGCCTTAAATTTTAAAAGATATTTTAGGATTAAGACAAGGGAATTTAGGCAGTGACCATATTTGACAAACCGAAAATATAAATCGATTCCAAAGGGTTTAGCTAAAATCTAAAACCATAGATTTTAGCTCAATAATTACAAAATTAATTCAACATTCTCAGACTTGCATTTAAAGCCTTCTCTTGGAAGTTATATCTTCCTGGACCACTCATCTACTAATATTCCATAGCATCCCTCTACGACCTTCCATAACAGTCACATCAGTCTCTATCCTGTGACTGATACCCACCGCCACTGCTTGCCATACCCACAAAGTTGAACTTCTGTACCATTGTTCATGATATCTCGCCTAGAATGCCATCCTGGTGTGTCTTGTCAGTTCCAAATCTTATCCTCTCTTTGAAGACCAGCATCTCCTCTATGAAGCACTAATGTGCCGTCACTGTCTAGTCTTCTCCCTGACATTACTTATTAATGGTGGCACTTGTCTCTAAATAATTGCCAGATTTTGAAGTTGAACATCTCAATCTTCAAGTTCCAGCTATGTCACTTACTGATTCTATTATCTTACATAAGTTCATCAACTTCTCAGAGGCTTGGTTTCTTCTGTGTACAATAATGGTAATAATATGTAACCCACTTCTCGCCCATGGTTATTATCAGAATTAATAGAATCTGAAGTGGCATCAAATATCAAGTATAAGGAATCACCTACAGACTAAAAGTCACTCTACAAAGAGAAAGAAACAGAGCCCTTTCCTCTTGCTTTAGGAGAGATTGAGAAAGGGGGCAGAAAAAAAAGAGTAGCTGATCTCCTTTTGCTATTCTACTGATAGGGTCAGTCAGGCAATAGGATACACTGTTACGCCATAATAACAAATAGGCATTATCACAAGTGCCCATGTTAACTGATCATGAATGCCTGCTTAAAGTCCATATTCCAGAGTCTGAGGACTCATGTGGGTAGAGAGGGCGAGCAGATGGCTGCATTCAGTAATGCCTGCATGGGCACAAGAAGGAGAAATGGCAGAATTAATTCCACATGTCTGCTTTTCTGCCCTCGACATTGGGATCTGACCATGGAGAAGCACAGAGTTGACCAGCTACCACTATTGACCTAGTGATATTTTTTTCCAGTCCTCTCTGTTGCCATTAGCCTGAGTCTTAAATCTGCTTTGAGTTCCATTTGTTCTTTCGGTATCTGACTAGAAATATAGGCCACCCCATTAGGACACTCGTCTCAATGGGCACACTTTAGTCACATCGACAATTATCTATTGTTCTGACACTGTGCAGGATACTCTGTGCTAGGGGCATAGGAAAACCAATAGCATTTATTGAATACCTCCCTCAGGCTAGGCACTGTGTCAGGCATTCCATTAGCTTTTCCATTTCATCCTCAAAAAACTGGAAAGCAAGTATTGCTCTGCCCATTTTACAGATGAGGAAACTGAAATTATTGAAGTCAAATATGTTGACCTTGAATTTGCAGAACCCTTTTCACTACCATGTAACATCCTGCCCTCTGAGTGTGCTCTACCCACACTTCCACTGCAAACCAGAAGGAGCTCATTTGACTGTTAGGTCAGCTTACATACAAATCCTCTACCCGCTAGTAACAGAGCAATCCCACAGGCCTGAAACTCTTCAGATCTTCCCATCAGGAGACTTAGTAATCTTTATTTGTCTTCACATAGAAGAGATAGACTGTCAATCCAGAACAAACCTTGGGAACTTTTCAAGATTACCCAATAATCTAAATTTATACTGCAGGAGCTGCTGTTATTTTATTTATGGCACTCTGGAGCTCAATCTCCTTAGTTTCATTACTCCCAATTAAGCTTATGTATGCTCACAAAGCATCATTACATGATTTAATGACAGTATTTTGAATTAATTATATGCCGACATTTTATAACATTCTAGGTGCCTCACTAAAATTGGAGCTGCTTTTTATAGATGCAGAAATGAGGGTAGCCATGTTATTGAAGTTCCGTTTCCAAGAATTATCCCCCCATTTGCTTAAGGTAAAATGTACGTGTTTCCATATGTACACTTTTAGAATTCCATGTTTTAACACAGACCTACTTGCTCTTAGTAAATAGTTAACTGGGAAGAAAAGCCGCACATCTCAACCTCATAAAACTGAATAGCCTGAATAAATTAAAGCATATTTAGACATTTATGAATTACTTTTCTTTTGCTGGTTATTGGTGATGGATGAGGTTAAAGGTAGATCATCATTCCACAATGGCCACAACTACATTTGAGGAAGGGAGGTTATTAAGGCTCTCAAAAAACAGAGGGATTTGCATTTTAGCTGGAGTTAATTCCATGATGAATCAAGTGAGAAAAATACTTAGCTCTCCCTGAGGCAAATGAGGTTACCATGACCTCCTCCAAGGTGCTAAGTGGTTCCTGAAAGTATACTTTTATATAACATTTTATTATATTTCACTCCTAGAGTGCTCTTCTCTCATAAAGCTGCAAAGGCAAGTTTCCCTATTTTTTCTGTTTTCTCCCCTCTAGCCCCATCTCTGGGGTCTAATCTTATATCTCAAGTATCCATTGCTCTTATACACCATACCTAGTCTCCTCAAACTACCGGCCTCCTCTCTCTCCACAACTCTCCATTTTCTACCCTCTCACTCGTACACTCCCCGGCCTCTCCCAATTTCCATCTCCCAACCTCCCTACCTTTTACTCCCCAGCCTTCCCACCTCTTCCCCTAGTTCCTCCATCCTCTAATTCTCCCAGCCTTCCTATTTTGCATCACCCCGTTTATCACCCTCCACCATCCATAGACTGCCTAGCCTCCACAACTTCCAGCCTTCCGTCTCCACCCCTTAGTCTTCACTACCCCAGTGTCCTCACCCTCTGTCTCCCAACCTTTCTACTTTCTATCTCCCCTGAGAATCCCTACCCTTTACACCCCAGCTACTCACCCTACACCCTTCTCACTGCCTGTCACCCCAGCCTTTTCACCCTCCTCCAACCCCAGAGTCTCACCCTTCACTCCCTAAAGCCTCCTCACCCTCCACCCCCTAGCCTACCCCACCCCCTTCCTAGAACTAGTCCACTGAGGTGGCATTAGGTTCTGCATCCTGATGCCACCATCAAAACTTAACCTACACTATATCCTATCCTTTCAGAGTTCTTCTAACAGAATGCCTAATAAACAAATTAATGGTAAGTATAGAGCTAATGATAGATCATTGTGTTACATTTTAACAAATAATTTTAAATAAAAAATACAGAAGTGAAACACAATACTTGTGCTAGAGGAAAGCAAAGATTAACGAGGAGTCACCTTGTCCTCTCATGGTTTTTCTAGTCTAAATAACAAAAATTACATCATGCAATGAAGTCATCTACTCAGTCATGACTTCAAATGAATTTGACTCTTCAAAATTAAATCTACCTTGAAAGGACAGTGGTCAACTACTAGTGAAGTTATTTGAAAGAATATGCTGCCAATTCTAAAGGTAAATTCTAAAAGTGATAGCTTCTGTAATTGAAAGAATATAGACTTTGGCACATCTGGACAGATATGGGCTCAAATCTAAGTTTGCTGCATGGCTAATATTAGGAAACTCAGCAAATATTTCCAAGTCTCAGATTTCCCATCTATATAAAAGGGATAAAATCATCTACCACATAGATTAAATGACAGGTAGAATATTTTAAGCCAAGGAAGCATGTTAAATTTAAGTGTAAAGTTTCTCAGGAGTCAGCCTTCTATTTTATAATTATTTCTATGTAAGTTCATTTACACAATAAAAAAGTGGTATTTTTTAATAGTTATGCCTCCTACAAGTGACAAAAGCCCCATATGTTGGCAATCTGCCACTTAACTGCACATTTAAAAAATCATTAACTCATCTGAAAACTCCCCACAGAGTAGAACAGCTGGCCTTCTGTGGTATTTTTTGAGTCCATTAATATCAAATATTGGAGCTAGAAAGTAGCAATAGAATGTCATCTTGTAGCAATAGAATGCCTAGATTCTAGCTGTGCCCTGGGTGAATCAAGAAATGGGCAGTTCTGGGCTTTCAAGTAGGAACTATACTCTTTTTAAAGATGTCTCAAGGCCAAGTTACTGTCATCTATGCTTATGCTGAGTAAAGAGTTTAGGCTTGGTGCTTTTGGATATATTCTCAATGACTATATGAAGACTGATGTCTTTTAAAGACTTTATGTGTGTGGCTTCTGGTCAAGGTGGTGAAGTGGAAAATGCTGTGCTCACGTCCTTCCCATCACTACATTAAAATTACAGCTAAACTACAGAAAAACCATCATTGAGAAACACTTGAAGTATAGCTGAACAGAAATTCTGTAACTAAAGATATACAGAAGAAGCTTCATTGATGCTGGTAGTAGGGGTGGACATGTGAAATAGGCAGGTCCCACACCCATGTATGGCAATTAAATATTGGGAGGGATATCTTGACTGCAAAGGTCTTCCCGGAGGAGCAAAGAGTCCTAGCTGCATACTAGGCTACCCAGCCCAGGGTTTCAGTGCTAGAAAGAGAAGTCCCCATAACTTCTGGCCGTGAAAACCAGTGGAAATGTGGCTGAGTGAGAAAGAGGGTGACTGGAGAGGCAGGCATTCCTCTTAAAAGGCCCACTCACCAACTTACCTGCTGGGGGACTCACTTGCTCTGAGCTCCAGCGCTGGGGCATCAGCTCAAAAAGTGCCAGGGACATATGGGAGAGGATCTGAATTATCTGACTTTAGGGCGGGGGCTGGAGGGACAGCTTTCTCTCAGATAGAAGTGCTGACAGAAGGCACTGTTCCTTTGTTGAGCCCCCTTCCCACCCAGCCTGCACATGCAGGCAGACACCATATCTGAGTCTCCATCAACCTGGCTAACACTGTTTGCCCCACCCTAGTGATCCCCTGAGACCCTACGCCACCCAACTTGTAGGACCACCTAACCTTCTTCCAGTGGCTTTTACATACAAACTTCCCTAACCTGGCAAAGGAAATAGACATACTAGCCTAGGAAGTGCAGAGAGTCTCAAACATGATGAATTCAAAGAGGCCATGCAAAGAAACATCATAATTGAAATGCTAAAGGTGAAAGAAAAAGAACCTTAAAAGCAGCAAGAGAAAAGCAATTAGTTACCTACAAGGGAGTTCCCATAAGACTGTCAGCTGATTTCTCAACAGAAACTTTGCTGGCCAAAGTGATTAGCATGAAATATTCAAAGTGATGAAAAGCAAGGACCTACAATCAAGATTACCCAGCAAAGCTATCATTTAAAATCGAAAGACAGATAAGGAGCATCCCAGAAAAGAAAAGGCTAAAGGAGTTCATCAGCACCAAACCTGCATTACAAAAAAATGTTAAAGGGCCCTCTTTAAGAAGAAGAAAAAAAAAGATAAAAAATATGAATAATAAAATGGCAATAACTACATATTAACAATTACTATCAACAATTATTTTAAATGTAAAAAGATTAAATGTGCCAATCAAAAGACGTAGCATGGCTGATTGTATAAGAAAACAAGACTCTTACTAAATATGCTGCCTACAAGAGACTGACTTTAGGTCGAATGACACACACAGACTGAAAGTAAAGGGAAGGAAAAAGATATTTCATGAAAATGGAAACATGAAAAAAAAGTTGGGTAGCAATATTTATACTAGACAAACTAGACTTTAAAACACAGAAGGACCCAGTAATTTTACTTCTGGGTATTTATCCAAAGAAACCCAAAACAGTAATTTGAAAAGACATATGCATCCATATGTTCATTGCAGTATTATTTACAATAGTCAAGATATGGACGCAACTTAAGAGTCCATCAACAGATGAATAATAGATAAAGCAGTGGTATGCATATACAATGAAATAGTACTCAGCCATAAAAAGAGAACAAAATCTTGCCATATGCAACAACATGGATGGACCTAGAGGGTCTTATGCTAAGTGAAATAAGTCAGACAGACAAATACCATATGATTTCACTTATATGTTGAATCTAAAACAAAACAAAAGAAAAGAAACAAACTCATAAATACAGATAATATTTTGATGGTTGCCAGATGGGAAAGGGGTGAGCAACTGGGTGAAAAAAGGGAAGGGATTAAGAAGTACAAATTGGTAGTTACAAAATAATCATAGGGATATAAAGTATAGCATAGGAAATATAGTCTATAATATTGTATAACTATGTATTGTGTCAGATGGGTACTATATTTATCTGGATACTTACTTCATCAGTTATATAAATGTCTAATCACTATGTCGTATGCCTGAAACTAATATAATATTGTATGTCAACTGTAATTGCAAAAAATTATTAAAATAATTTAAAATAAAATTACCCTCCCCAAAAAAGGACTTTATGTGTGTGTTGGGGTAGGAGTGCAGAGTGGAGGGCTGCTTTATCAAGACATTCCAAGGAGTTGCAGTCCTGCTATGTCATAGTATTACCTTGAGAATTTACTTGTGATCAATGAAATCTGTTTCAATTTCTTTTCACCCCTTTGTTATTTGGGGTCAAGTTGCTGAAAATTCTCAAGGCTCAGTGTTAACACTGGAGGAGGAATAATGACATCATAAGCTGTTATGAAAAATGACAGTGATTAGGTGGTTAGAGGACAAAATGAAGCAGTTTAAAGCAGGGAGTAGAGTCCTTGGCACATTCTGGTTTTCTTCTTTCATCTAGTTCTAATTGCAGATTCAAGATTAATTTTACCTTTAGCTATGTAATTCCATCCATTGATATAACTTTAGAGGTAATAGGAAATTTCCAGAAAAACAAACAATTTCAACGAAACGTGACTGATTTGTTCATTTCTTCCAACTGAGCCTCACCTGACTCACTGGCTTATTTCATTTAAAGCTCTGCACATATGCCCCATCCTTGACCATCCTCTCCTGTCATATCATTCTTTAACGCATTACCCTACTTATTTTTCTTCGCAGTACTTATCGCTACTTGAAATTGTATTATACATATTTTTGTTTATTCCCTGCCTCCCCCCACTAATATGTAGGCTCAGTAATGGCAGAGCGTTTATTCATCTTGTTCACTGCTGTTCTCCCAGACCAGCATTTAGAACAGTGTCTGGATACATTTGACAGGTGCTCAATAAATATTTGTTGAATAAAGGATGTTTTAAGTTCCACAACCAGTCTTAATTTCCTTCCCTTAAAGCTCTATTTATAACAAGAACCATGATTTATTAAACATTTACTCAATCCCTCAACACTTGATGTAGATAATGTAATTTAATCTTCTGAACATCATCTATGAGATAGGAATAATTATAATCCCCTAATATACATGAGAAAATGAAAGTTTATAGGTTAAGTAACTTGTTCAAAGGCAGAAGTGCAGATGGGATTCCTTCTAGGTTATTGGCCTATAGAATCATCTGCATCTCCAATTCCTTCCCACCTCCTCCTTCTTCTATACTTTAATTCTACTGTATTTTGAACTGCCTCTCTATTTCATGTCAAAATGCAAATACCTTTAGGGATGGGTGACATTAAACTGTTGTTAGCCATTTACCCCCCTTGGTGCATATCGGCTAGGACACAGTGTTGGATAAAAGGAAATAGAGTATGGAGTTCTGAGTACCTGAAATGGGAAATCTTAGAACCAGGATACTAGTGAATAAGACTAATGATCTATTGTAACACTTTGCCAAAAGTTACTCCACCTCGTAAACATTCCACATCCAGAGCCCTCTTCCTCCTTAACCCTGAGATGTTTTTCCTTGCAGTTTAGCATCTCGAAGACAGCACAGTTCTGGGGATTGTTGGTTTCACGATACCTCCTTCGGTATAAAAGAAGTCAGTCAGACACAAAATGAGAAATTGCCAGAAGTTTTTTAGTTTTTTTTTCTCCAGTGTCATTTTTTCCTGCGTTAGTGAGAGTCATTTTTTCCTGCATTAGGAAGAAGTACCGGCTGGTTGGATTTGAATATCACTTGTGTAGTCACAGCACTCAGTATTTCTCTATAGGACAGACCACAGCCAGCTTGTCACTGTTATCACAGCAGGACATAGATGTTTAGCAAAAGGAAAAAACAAGAATAACAAGGTACCAAGCTGGCTGTACAGATAGGGAGGAAGACGGCTTCCATGTTGTAATTTGAGGTACCACAGGCTACCTGTTTCAAAATGTCAGTCTTAAGTCTTAGTGTGAGATCCTCCCATTAGTGTCATTTCACTTCCAGAAAAAGATTGTCTCCAGAAGTCTCCCTTGCTTGAGAAAGAAGGAAGAGCACATTAAGCCTGGGTTAGCTAGCTGTTGCCATAGCAACTGGAAGCAAGGCCCCAGGGGGAATGAAACATTGGGCAGGTAAGTTTTGATGAGGAGGAAAAGGGACAGAGTGAAAGACTAGATGAGGTGGCACTATAATTGGTAGCCCTGGGCAGTCATGGGGCAGTCATCTATAAAACAAAAAGTTACTACTCATTTTAGTCAGGTACAATCTGAAATTTCTCCATCACAAAGTTGCTCACCTTGAAATGATTAGCTCTCACACTCTTTAACAATGCATGGTTATTTTAAATTATTAGCCCTCCTTGTCCTCCAGTCCATTTTCAAGACAAATGTAATTTCATTTTTCTGAATAACAACAACAAAAATAGAATCTACCTCCAGCCCTGTATATGAAATTATATACCAGAATCTTTCTTATTATGTTCCCAGATATTCATCTGGGACAATATATTGTAGAAGAAACTAGATTGCAGTTCATTTAAAAAAAAAAAAAGGTAAATTTTACAAAAAGTCATTATCTTTCAAATGAAGGTTTCCAATGCAAAAATAAATCCTATAAACATAATATCTTAGGGCAGGGAGGATTCTTAAAGGCCTTCCATCCTATCTTCTTCTCATACAAAGGAGAATGCTGAGTGCCAAAAGGTTAATTATGTCCTCTAACCACCTAATGACTCTGTCATTTCTAATTATTGCTAGGAAAAAAAACAGGAATTCCCAGTGCATTCCATTTGTGTGCACTAAAAATTCAGTTTACATATCAGCAGGAACTGTCAGCATCAAGGCCAAGGATGTCCCATTTGTTAATAATAAAAATAATAAGTGCTGATATGTATTGAATACTTATAATGTGCCAGGCATGGGGCTAAATACTGTACAACCTATGTCTCACTTAATCTCCGAATAGTCGAGGTATGCTTATCCCATTTTACAGATGAGAACATTAGAGTTGAGAGAAGCTAGGTAACTTGTTTACAGTCAAACAACTAGTAAGGGACAGACTCAGGTCTGATTCAACTCATCACTCCTTATTATAATATTAAACCATATCTTCTGGCTATTTCCATGTCTCACTTTCCTGTAAAAAAACCAGGGATCAATAATCAACTATGTTCATGAAATTAATGCCTCCCTCTGATAGCTAAAGCCATCCCCAAGCAAGGTCATCCAACTATAACCAACTAACCATATTCCCCAAGAATCTACTTTTTAAAAAATTAACTTTTTTTCTGATAATAAATGTAAATTATGTACAACATGTAACATTTAAAAACACAGACAAAGGAGAACATTAAAATCTCCTGTAATCATACCAATGATCATATGCAAGGAAATCTTTTTTTTCTTACCATTTTAAAGACCACTATATTTCTGGCAAAAATCAGCAAAAGCCTTTAGTATTTTCTCTATGTGTCATTTAGCTTTAGGGAAATTCACGTAGTGAACAACCACCATTAAAGAGTATATACTTTTTAGTTCACTCATTTGTTCAACTGAGATCTATTGCTTGAATGTCTGTACTGTGCCAGGTGCTCTTCTAGTTGCTGGAACTCACTGATGGTTAAAGACAGGTCCTGGTCTTGGCCTCATGGAACCTACAGCCTATTTCTCTGAAAGAAGTTTTCAATGTGTTTCACCAGCTTTACTAGCCTTAAAAGATACAAATGATTTCAGTCCATATGCCCAATTGAAGTACTTCTTTCCCTCATTGTGATAAATGAAGGGCTAATATAAAGGCAGGTCTCATAGCCTCCTAACTGACACAGAACAATAAAAAATTATTTAAAAATGCGAGTTTGATACCCTATCATGGCAAACTTATCTCACAGGCTGGGACTTTAGGGATTTCCCACCTTAAAGATTCTTCCTATCCAGGACATAGATATTCCTCTGGTGATAAGCTGGCAGCCTTACATGTAGAGGGATCAGGAATGGGTCCTTGTGCTTGGAATTCCTTTAAGGTGGACAAACTTGGCCATTAGTCAAACACTGCTGAGGTTGATTGAAATGTATGACTAAAATTAATTATAAATAACACATAATGGGGCCTTCTCTCCTAAAAACAGTTGTTTATGGGAATGAGGCTTCAGGAAGCCTAAAATCTGTGAGTATGGAAGAGACACTTCATAAGTCAGGCAGGAGCTCTCATCTTGGTTTCCTATTTCTGCTATAACACACAGCCACAAGTTTGGCAGCTAAAGCAACACACATTTATTCTCTTACAGTTTCAGAGGTCAGAAGTTTAAAATGAGTCTACAGGACTGTGTTCCTTCTGGAAGGTCCAGGGCAAAATCTGTTCTTGCCTTTCCACCTTCTAGAAGCTGCCCACATTCCTTGGCTCATCACCTGGGTGACTCGGACCTCTCTTTCCTCTATCACGGCCTCTTCATCAACTGCGGTCTTCCTGCATCCCTCTCATGACAACCTAGATTACATTGGGCCCACTCAGGTAGTCTAGGATAATGTCACCATCTCAAGAACCTTAATTTAATCGCCTCTGCAAAGTCTCTTTTGCCATGTATGGGGACCAGGTATTAGAATGTGGACATGTTGTGGTAGGGGGAGGGGGAATTAGTCAGCCTACCACAGGCTCTAAAGATAAGTTTGAGTATTTTACATTTGTGTTGAGTTGGGGCTATCTGTAAAAAGGATTTGAGTCTCTCTCATTCTTTTCTCTCCTCTCTCTCCACAGTCTCTCTCCTGTCCTTCCACTCAGCTCTGTCTGGATTCAAGTTCTGGGTCGTTTTTTCTGGGCACTTTCATATTCCCAGAAGCAGCAAGACATTGGTGTCAGTGTTCTGCTCCAGATACTCTTTTTTATTTATTTCAACATAAGCGATATTAATTCTTGAGAAGCCCAAGGACTTACTGCGTAACTGGATTTGTGCTCAAAACTACCTACATTAGACCCTTGAAAGGAGACTTAGTCACTGAACATTTATTTAGCCATATAATTGCAAATTTCTAGTTGTTTAATTTTGTGAAGGTAAGCCTAAGTATAGAGGTCTGTTTGATTTTCAGAGGATGAACCTAAGAACAAAGGTCTGTTCATTCTGGTATAACATCTTTAGGCATTTTGGTAACTGAGGCAAGCCAGTGGAAGAGCATTTCAGTGTCACTTGAATCATATATTTGCCTAATTCCACAGTACCTAGAAGACCTAGAAAAAAATATTTCTGAATTGTTTTTGCCTTCCCTTTTAGACTAAAAGATCCTTAGCAGAGAATTCTAAAGCAGAGATCATTACATCAATATTCTTACACCGATGTCAGTGGTGGTGGTACCCCTACAGAAGAAAAAGCATCCCAAAGCAGAGATGACAGATAGGAAGCACACGTACTTCCCTTACCATTCCTCATCTAAGAAAGACAACACTAATCAATCAAGCACTGTTCTTCCTTAGCACCTGGATCTGGCCTTAAAACCATTCCCAACCTAAGGCTCTAGCCAGCCACTGCCACTCAGCTAGAATTGACAAGCAAATGGAGCCCTATCTGATGTTCCTGCATTACAGAGTCAATGCCCTCCTGTGCCCAGGCATTAAGGAAAATTCCTCCTACTGCAATCCAGCAATAAAACCCTCTAATGCCTAGAACACCACTAGAGCTCAATTTCTGGAGCAATAAAACTCTCCAATGCCTAGAATGCCACTAGAGCTCAATTTCTGGAGCTGGCGGAATCCTGGGAGACACTAACTCAAAAATGCGGATGCTTCTGTTTGGAGACTTTGGAGTGGAGGAGGCTCCTAACTCGTCTTACCATCTCCGGCTCCTCTGCTGGGGATACCGGATGGTAATAAGGCTTCTTCCCCCTTCCCCTGAATGGTATTTCTATGCTTTGGATTACTGCAATAAATGTGTGGCCTTGCCCCCAGTTTCTGCTTTTTCTTCCTTAATTATGTGCCTCTCCTCCTCTTTCCTCAAACCAGAATCCCGCTGGGCCCCCAGGAGCACCCTCACCAGGGAGTACTTGGCAGTATTTTCAAACTCTTCAAAGGCAAGGAGGGGAAAGAAACATGAGCTCATCCATCCCTGTCTCTTTTTTCACCTTGTGGTTTCCACTCACAATAAGTAGCCTTAGAGGTTATCAAACACCCTAGTGTGCTTTGACAGCTGTTCATCTATTAAAGCCTCCGATTGCCTGGCATAATTGCAGGCTGCACTACTCCATGAACATGGCTCCTCAACTGGTCTCAGGCACGGTAGGCTTTTTTACCAGGGCTTGCTAGGAAAGAGGAAAAATCCAGCTCATTCCAGCAGTTCAGTGACAGCTGAGCCAGCCACATCAGAACATGGGAGGGGGGAAACCCAGCATATGCCAACTGCACGGTTGCTTTTTATTAAGAGAAAATGATTTATGCAGATGACTCTACCAAATTTTAGCTAGGATCACAGGAGATTTTTGCTTTGGACCAGGGCCATCTGGAGCCTGCAAAATCCTGGGAGAGCCGGAATCAAGAGAGCAGATCTCTTCAGTCTCCTGATTTCATTTCAATGCCTTTCTCAGCCCCAGTCAATAATCCAGCTGCATGTTCTGCAGTGAAGCACATTCATCTGAGCTTTGTGTCTGAGTTGATGCCTTCAGAGGGGGGTGGGTCTTCAGCGTGGATACAAGCAGACTGATTGCCTTCCTTGCGGGGTTCCCGCCCACGAACGCCCACCTGAGCACAGGCTCTGCAGCGACAAACGCTGCAACCTACCCGGTCACGCCGCGGTGCCCTAGAGGCTGGCGGCCACCGCGCTGGGCGTCTACGCTCAGAGCCGCTGCCGCACCCCCTGCCCTGGAAAAGGGCGGAGGCAGGGAACGCAGCTTGCAGCCGTCGAGCCGAGAGCCCCGGCGTCGGGGAGGCGGTGAACCTCCGTCAGGGGAGCTTAAAGGAATGCTGAGATTGCGGTCCAGGCAGGGCGATCTGTGATTCGGCAGAGGTCAGTGGCAGAGGCCTCAGGTGGGAGGGAGTCCAGAGCCCCCGGCCCCGACCGAGAACTTAAAAAAAAAAAAAGAAAAGAAAAGAAAACCACAAAAGAATGTAATTATGTATATACCTTCCAGCCGAAGGAGACCATTGTTAACATTTTGTAATATTTGTTTGAAGACTTTTTCTTAAAATATAAGT
Organism: Pteropus vampyrus; assembly: GCF_000151845.1. Classification (NCBI taxonomy): domain Eukaryota; kingdom Metazoa; phylum Chordata; class Mammalia; order Chiroptera; family Pteropodidae; genus Pteropus; species Pteropus vampyrus. Next base: position 22,669,462 of record NW_011888784.1, on the reverse strand, counting down.
CAAGTACGGCTCACCTCTTTTAGCACCTTGTCCCTCCTTAGCCTCTTCCCCCTCCCAGAGAGGCAACTGCCAGAAAGAAATGAAAGAACATCCTTCTAATCCTCTTGCAGACTTTTACTTATACATAAATAATATAGAGAATATGTAATATTGGGGGTCAATTTTGTGATTATCTTTCTACATTTCTATTCTATAACTTTTTTTTTAACACACCATACCGTGATGGTTTATTCTGTATATAGAGCTACTTCATTCATTTTAATTGCTGTATGGCACTGAGTCGGGTGATTTCTAAGCCCTGCCCTGGTCTTAACACCAAGCCAGTGGTTCTCAAGATGCACAAGTTAGAATCACCCCAGCCACTTTAAAAATGCAAATACCCAGGCCCTATTCTCAGAGATTCTGATTTCATTGGTCTAGAGTTGGGCCTGAACATTTGTCTTGGGATTCTGTGATCCCAGGGAAAAGAATTGTAGGATGCCCGCTATGCCTCTCCTGGTAGATTAGAAGCAATTTTACATCTTCCAACATAATTATACCAACCATAATGAATTTGCTAGGGATACTCCCTGGAACTTGTGTATAGTTGCCTCTAAGGGATGGTAAGAGTCTCTCTCCCTTTATCTTACTGCTAAAACAGTGGTGTTTATGGGCCCTGGCAATCAGCATGCCCTCACCTTTGTTCCCTAACAGAAATGGAGATGTTTCTGTTGAGAGGAATATCAGGGAAATGACCCCATGAGGTAAAGAGAAAAAATCGCGGAGAGTAGAATGTGAAAAGAATCTAAATTACTTTCTCTTTTCATCATGTTCCCTGGAAAAAAACCAGGGAAGACACTACTGCCAGATAATTCTACAGAAAATCTGCCAAACAACCACCCTTTCCCCTTCCCCAACTTTTATCTTTGAAGTCTCAGAAAAGCATTTATTAAACTGCCATTTGCTTTACTAAAGAGAGGAATCATGGAAACCTGGACTTCGCCCTCTAAGGGTCACTCAGTGGGCACTATGGTGACATTGACGGTATTTTCTAACCTTGTTTTCTATTTTCCCCATTCTTTATGTCTAACCACAGAGAAAATTACCTGGAAAGAACAATGCCCTAAGATGCAGTTTAATTTTCTGTCCTTCTCTAATACATTCAAGAAATATTTACTGAGTGCTTAGTAGGTGCCAGCCACTGTGCGAGGTCATAGGGATCCCACGGGCCCAACAGTCACAGACTTTTCTCTCTAGTTTGGGATATAGGCCAATGAACAGACAACTAATCAGTATGTATAAAAGATGCTACAGCAGGGAGGAGTACAAAATGCTCTGGTGAGGCAGAGAGGCTAGAGAGAGAGAAATCACCTTAGTCTTAGAGTCTCAAGAATACTTTGTAGAATAGCAGTTCTCAAATGTGAGCATGCATAGGATCAGCGGGAGGGCCTGTTAAAACACAGACTACTGGTCTTCACCCCAGATGTTCTGATTCAGCAGGTGTGGGATGAAGCCTAATAATTTGCATTTCTAACATTTTTACAGGTGATACTGATGCTGTTGGTCTGGAGGCCACACTTTGAGAACCATTGTCCTAGAGGAACTGAAGTCTCCTTTGCTACTCAGAGTATGGTCTGTAGACCAGCAGCATCACAACACGGGCCTCACTTGCGAACCTGTTAGAAATGTGGAATATTAAGTCTCACTTCAGATTTACTGAGTCAGGGTGATACCTATATACATTAAAGTTTGAGAAACATCTGTCTGAACCACAGGTTCTCCAACAAGGCTGTTTATTGAGATTATCTGGGCAATTTTTTAAAAAGTGTGATGCCTAGCTTCCACCCCCAGAGATTCTGGTTTTATTGGGATAGAGTGTGAAAAGCTCCAACATGATTCTAATATGCAGCAAATTTTGAGAATCACTGGTGTAAGCAAAATGCAGCCTGAGTAGGAGTTAGTCCCACAAAGAAAAGCAGGAAGAGTGTTATGGAAAACAGAATGTGCAAAGGCTTGGTGGTAGAGAGAGCAAAGTCAATTCAATGAATGGAAAGAGGCTTAGTGAACTCAGACTATAGATATTAGAGAGAAGTGAAGAGCTTTGAGGCTAGAGGGTCGAAGACTCCAGAACCTGTCTAAGGTCTTTGGGTTTTCTTTGAGGGTCAGACACACTCAGTTGGCCCTGTGGAAATAAGCTTCAGGGTGTGAGAACAATGTGCCTGGTGCTAAGGCTGGGATTTCTTTGACTGCAAAGAAATACATTATTGCTCTTACTGAAAATTATTTCTTTCAGGAAACATTGCTCTTTAAACTAGAGATGGGGGCAAAAGAATGGGTGTGGAGATAAGTAAAAATAGGACAAAAGTGTTACAGAATATATGCCACTTTGGCATGAGGGTTATTTTAAGTTGAAAGCAATTGAGAAGAAGCAGATACAAGAGAAGCTCTCTGTCCTCTCCCAGTGTGCCTAAAAGTAGGACATAAATTTGTAAAGGGGTTCCCCACTCTAGTCTCTACCAAGCAAGACATAAGTTAATCACCAGAGACAACTCTAGACCCTCATCAGCCCAGAGGCAGCACTAGAGAACTCTACTAAAATTAGCCCTTATCTATCATTAGTTTCTCCATATATTTGCCTTTCCACAATTTTCCACCCTTAGAAACTCAGTCTTTTCCCTTGTTTTGGCCCTTCTCTAAAAATGTGATGTTCCTTTGTTAAGATGCTGTATAAGCCCAATTTCTAACCACCTTTTTGAGTTATTCTTCTCTGAATACTCCATGTGTGATGCACATGTTGATAAACTTGTTTGTTTTTCTCTTGTTAATCTGTTTTTTGTCAGTCTGATTTACAAGTCCCCAGACAGAAAAGCTAAAATGGGTAAAGAAAAAGATTTTTTTTTTTTTTCCTCTCCTACATTACCAACTAGTCTCTAAGACTTCATTTTGGCACTTTGGTTTCGGTTGTTTAGTGTAATCAATATTTACTGAACACTGTGTACCAAGCCCAGTGTTGGTGCTGGGGGAGAAGAAACCAGATCCCTGATGCTCATTCTTTGCAAAGGGTTGCAAGGTGGGGAACCCAGACAAGCAAGTGATTTTTCCAAAGAGCGTTAGTCTGAGTCTGGCTGAAGACATGACAGTGCTGTTAACGGGAAGATTCTGTGCCATCCAATTCCACTTAAGCCCTCAGCTGAACCATCAAATGGTCCTATTCATGCTGCAGCTGCAGGATTCCTGAGGTCATGCCAGTGGGCTCGGGAATGCAAACGAAAGCTCAGTCTTGGCTTTTGACACCCTGTGAGCTTTGAGGAAGAACAAGTAGGCATTTGTTAAAGGAAGGCTCACAAAGACACCACAGGAGAGGGGATTGAATGCCCCATGGGATTCCAAGCCAAATGCAAAAGAACTGGGGTAATCTCTACCTCCACAGCTTGTGTGACCTCACTTGCTCAGTGCCTGTAGAGGCAGCTAATGGCCCAGTGACCTGAAGCAAGGTCCCAAGCAGAGTGAGGGCGACCACTACTCAAGAATGAAGTTGGTATTCTATAACACATAAGGTGGGAACTGTTAGACCAAGCCAGGTTAAGGAAACAAAGGCTTTGCAGGGCAAGGAGATGATAAAGGCATCTTTTGCTGGGTCCCTGGACCATTCCTTTACAGATGTACCCAAAAGAGATACAGTGAAGAAAGAACACAGGTGGAGGGGTTGAATTCCCTTAAAAAGCCTATAGAGAACAGCAAAAAATCAAACTTTTCTTCATCATTCTTTGTGAAAATCAGTTCTCCCAATAACTCATGTAACTTATTAATAACTCATGTAACTTATTAATTCGCCCCCTGAAATTGATTCTGCTGCTATTACCAGTGATACTACTTATGTTACTCAAGAGCTATGTTTGAATATCACTTAAACAACTCCCTATTATACTCTGGAGATTAGCATTTTTACATATTATAGGATGACTTAGACCAAGTGTATAGATCAGGATTACTCAACCTTAGCACTATTGACATTTGGACCACATAATGAGTGCTTTGTTGTAGGTGGCTGTCCTGTGCTTTGTAGTATGTTTAGCAGCATCCTTGGCCTCTACTACTAGATGCTAATAGCACTTCCTAGTCATGCTGTTGAAAATATCTTCTGACATTGCCACATGTCCCCTGGGGGCAAAATTGCCCCCAACTGAGAACCACTAGTATAAAGGAAAGGTGGAAGGAGGTATTGACACAAAATCTTTAAAGAAAATAGAAAGAGATCAATAGTCTTTATTGCTTGGAATTAGCAGTTTGCATACAGGAAAGAAGCCTCAAATGACCATAGGTTGGATAAGATTTTAACCTTCAACATAAAATAAAAAACCTATGTAATACTGAAACAGCAAGCCTCATGTATAGTTAGTCAATTCAGTCATCGACCCAACAGTTTATTAAATTACATTCAGTGGGCATTGTCTGTGCTTTGACTGTGTGCTTAGTGTTGTCTAGGTGTTCATGTAGCCCACACACTATTAGAATTATTTGATTAAACAGTAGTGCCCCAAACAGCTGCTGCTGGGAGAGATTTAATGGTGTTACACAGGATGTATCATGAAGAAGAAGCAGAATACAGGAGTTAGTTTCAGCTGGACTCTCAGACAAAAATGACTTTTTCCCTGTCCAAAAGGTTCAAAATATGTCTTTCATTGTAAATAGCACACTAAAGAATTGCCATTCCCATGGAGAAAACAAAACTGCGAAAGCGAACTCAAATACAAGAACTCAGAAGATGAGAAAGAGATCTATGGCAATAAGCAGCCATCTTAATTAAGAAGAGAAGCAAACAGGCTACATACGAAAGAGCAGAAAACAAAATCCCTACAGAAGCAGGAAATGAAGGCATGGCCTTTTAAACAACCTGAAAAGTTACACAAGTAAAATGCGAGAACATTCTCACTGGAACGCAAATTCTATAAGACCAGGGATTTTCTGTTGTTGTTTTTCACATTTTTATCTAGGCCTATATCCCCACTGCCTACAACAATGCTAGAGCTGGTAGATGCTCAATAAATATGAATTCTGCAATTATTAATAAGGGACCTGAAACAAGAAACATAAACCCCAGGGTTGTATAGACTGTGAAATTCACAGAGAAGATCTAGACTGTACTAGCATTAAGATTATTCCCTCAAAATGCTCGAAGACCAGGGTGGATTTTCCAAATGACTCTGGAGGTATCTTGAAGGGGCTCCAAATAACCAAATTTGAATAAGTGGAGTAAAAGAAAAAATGAGGATTTTGGATTATAATAAATTGAATAAAAATTCATCTATAAGTCCATACTCATGATTTGATGATGGTGATACTCAAGAGAGAAAAAGAGATGGAGAGGTCTGGTGGATTCTAATCTAACCAAATGATCAAAGTTAGTACCACCGATAATGAAATTTGAAGCTTGCTGTCATTCAGTGGGAAAGATACAATATTACTATATGAGTTATCTAATGTTGCATAATAAATACATACCCCAAGAACTTGATGGCTTAAAACAACAGTAACCACTTATTATTTCTCATATTTCTGTAAGCAATTTAGGAAGGTTTTGGCTAGGAAGTTCTAGCTTGGGGTCTCTCATGTGGTCACAGTCAGATGTCAGCTGGAAATATAGTCATCTGAAGGCTTGACTGGGGATCGATTATCTATTTCCAAATGCCACATGGCTGGCCATTTGGTGTTGGAAAGTTCTTCTCCACCTGGGCCTTTCCACAGTGCTGCTTGAGTGTCCTTATCACAACACACCTGGCTTCCCATAGAGCTGGGGAACCAAGAGCTCAAGGCGGAAGCCACAATGCCTTTATAACCTAGGTTTGGAAAACACACATCATCACATCCACAGTATTCTATTGGTCGCACAGACCAGACCTGATTAAATGTGGGTGGTACTACACAAAGGTATACCACCAGGAGGTGAGGATCCTTGGGGACTGTTTAGAGGGTGGCTTTCATAATCATTCATCTGTGTTTATTTTTTACAAAAAGATTTACATATAACCTAATCATGAGGAAATTATCAACAAATTCAGAACAAGGGACATGCTACAAGACAATTATCTCAAGCTTTAAATAAAACGTCATAAAAGATATTTTTTAAAAGTGGGATTGTTCTCAATTAAAAGACAACAAAGAGAAAGGACAACCAAATGTAATATGTGATTCTTGATTTGATCCTGGAATGAAAACGAAAAGCCATAAAGGATATTTGGGGGACATTTGGGATAATATGAATATAGCCTGTATTTGAGGCAATATTATTGTATCATTTGTCCACAAAACTTTGTACAACAATGTTCATAATAAGTAAAATCAGCCCAGCTGATATGGATTACAAACTGCTATATTTAGCTAATGTAATACTAGTCAACAGTAAAGAGAAATAAACTACTGCTACACCCTACAACTTGGATGAATACTTCAGAAATATTATGAGAGAAGAAAACTAAACTAAAATATGTACACTGTATGACTCCATTTATATGAAGTTCTGGAAGAGGCACAATTAATCTATGGTGACAGAGATCGGATCAGTGGTTGCTGCTGAGAGTGAAGAATATTGGGAAAAAGCATGAGGGAATTTTCTGGGATGCTGGTAATGCCCTTTATCTTGATGGGGACATATTTTGACAGAGGCATGGATTATATGCATTTGTCAAAACCAATTGAACTGCATACTATAATCTGAATATTTCATTGTATATAAATTACATCTCAATAAAAATTTATTTAAAAGTTATATCAATGGTAAATTACATGGATATAATAATGATAGTGTGATTTGCAGAAATATTCTAAAGTATTTGTGGGTGAAGCATCATGATGTCTGCAACTTATTTTCAGTGTTTCTGGAGGAAAGGGTAAAATATAGAAAGATCAAGCAAACGTGACAAAATTTAACAATTGTAAATCTGGGTGAAGGATAGACAGTAGTTCATTACACTTTTTATAAACTTTTCTTTAGGTCAAAATTTTCAAAACAATAAGTTGTGGTAAAAGTAAATGACAATAATAAGAATCATAACTATTCCCTTAGCCATCAATTCCTCAATAAGAGGAATGGAATTGAAATTGACTACCACTGTACATTCTCCCCAGTTCTATGTAGAAATATCCCATCCGTCTATAGAATTCGGATTATAGAATGTGTTCAAATATTCAACTTATCCTTTTGATGGGGTGAGAAATTTTAAAATTATAGTCTCAGAAGAACTCTGGTCCAAGGTGGTAGGAGATATGGGATGTCTCCAGCAACTTTCTGGGCTACTACTACCTGAACTTCACCAGGTTCCTTGTAACATTTACTGGACATACAGAATGTTCCCATTTACCTAAACTTCTAATATTTTTCAAATCCTTTCGTCTGTCTGGAAATGCCTATTTCCTGAAGCTTCTGCACAGACTGAGTTGGCAGTTCAAATGATCTGCCAAATGTTCCACACTTGATCTGATTTGTATTCCAAAATTATCAAGCATAAACTAGATCTAAAAGGAGGCAAACACAATTAGTTGATGGAGCTCTTGCCATAAACATCACAGGTGAGAAAGGGCAGATGCTCAGCCTGTGCTCAGATGGCATCCTGTGGAGGGCAAAGGCAGAGCAGCTTTAATTCACTATGTAAATTATACCGTCTGTCAGGATGTCAGAGGGCTGAGAAAACGAAGATGTGAATTTATAGGGTAAATGTGTGAAAAGAAAAGGATATGCCAGGTTTAAGAGAGTTTTACTACAAAGATTTGTTTCAGAGGAAATTCGTTCAGAAATGCAGGGACCAAATTTTGGTACTCTTGGCTCAAAAGGCAATTAGAAAAAACATTTTTTTTATTGCACAGTGCACACAGCAAGTGAAAAAGTAGGGATACCAGATGAAATTTCTGTCGAGGAATTAGCAAGATAATCAAGGAGGCCACAAGGAAAGTTTTGAGGCACTAGACAAACATCTTCTGGAAAAATACCATGAAGACAACCTATGTGGTTGCCTGATAATGAGAAAAAGTTGGTTCTTTCCTAAACTACCTCTGCTTCCGGGTTAGTAGGAAGTGGGAAGAGGTTATCTCCATGATGTATTAAGGATGATGTAAAATTGTGTATCTCCATGAAGAGTGATTCTCTCAGAAAACCTAGAGGCAGAGCTGGTTCCATGAGCAGGTTGAGCAGGGAGCCCTCAGGGCGTGGATCTTAAGAATACTTGGGAGTTCTCCGTACCTGGCTTCAGATTCCTACCATGCCATCACTCACAAGGGCTACTAACAATGCATTGAATTTACAAAATGCTTTAAGTTTATCGAACTCTTTAACGTACCTCTCCACATTTGTACTTCACCACTATAAAGCATGGATAGTGGGGATTTTAATCTGTGTTTTGTAGTTAAGGACATTGAAGCTCAATGACATTGAGTTTTGCCCAAGGTCATATAGCTAAGACCCAAGTTCTGTCTTCCCATTCCTGTTTTTATTTTGCTGCTGGACAGATGAGCAGGGCATGGTGGCTAGGTAGGGAAGGATGGCTCTAGGATTGCTTTTTAGACCCCCTCAGCATGATGACGTGGATAGTTTTAACAGATTATATAGAGACGTGTTGGGCTGAAGACATCACATCTGGCCTTGAAGAACAAAATTTTTAACTGTATTTTAATTTGGAAGCAACAATTTGTTTTGACCAAAAGAAGGAGATCAGACATGGGTGAAGAATTTCAATAGGCACATGGGGTCCAGGATTGTGTGTATAAATCAAATAGACAAAAAGAACAGATCCTCCACTGTGGACTGTCTTAGAGATAGGACTGTATCCAACAAGTCACACTAAAGGCTTAGTGTCCTTAGTCAAGGGTAATCTGAGGACAGCATTTTACTGTTTCTTCGCAGGAGAATTGCTTTCCTGAAAGTATCCATTTCAGCCAGCTAAAGAATTCCTGGGTGTGTAATTAAACTGTTTCTTTATTCACCTTTCTTCTCCAGCTTGCTTTCTATGCAGTGAGGAGGAAATTGGACCTCCCTGGTAATCAGAAGTGGGTTCAAGCTACAGCCCTAACAGGTCTGTGATTCGACTCCTGTGTGACTTTCAGCCTCTCTGAACTTAGTCCAATTACCTGAAAACTGAGGGAGACACCTTAAAATAAGTCTTTTTTAGCTCTAACGTACTATCAGCCTCACTCTGGAACAAGACGTAGAAAATGGCTCTCTTGGTCTTTCCTGTATCTGTCCTTTCAAAGTCACCTAGTCAATATGTGTGCCCCCATTTTGTCTAGCTAGAGGTGCCTGGACATCAGCAGAGAAAACGCCACTGTCTTGATCACATTGCTATCTTCATTTCTTTAAGAAGTTTCACTGTGCTGCTTTTCCCCCTGCCCCTCAGCATTCCAGCAACATCTTCCGTGAAGTTCATTATTCTTCAGATAGTCGGTGAAGCCCTTTAGGCTCTTTTCTGGAATTGGACCTCTTGAAGACCAAGATATACCAGAGACTATTCACTTTTCATATAAATTAGAATGGATACAATTTTATTTTTTGAAAGGAGAAGAGAGAGGAGATTGATTAATGCACACAGAACTGTACCTAGCTTTAGGTAGCTCGTGGTTGTGTGTGATGCATAAGAAGGGCATTTCTCATGTCTCTACCAATGGAAAGCAGTCTCTTAACTGATGGTGCCATCTATGATTGTCTCTAAAGTGGCATTTCAGGCCAGGAGGAGAGAAGAGTGCTACAAGGAGGGGAGGGCATTTTGACCCACCAATGGGCCAGGCTAACCCTAAGCACAATGGTTCTAGGAAAATGGGTCCTATTTAAAGCCATGTGACCAAGCTACTGACAAGTCCTTATTTTTATCATCTTCAATACAGTTTGCTGCCAAGGAGTGGGGGCATGACTAAGTTAATAAAATAAGTAGCCTCATGAATTTTATGTGTGAGTATATATAAAACTATAATAATACAATTACATCTGGAACATAAATATTTATGAATACTAATAAAACTGTCTAAGACTCTGGGCTTACATCCCCAAAGAGATCTTCATTATATTTATAGTAGCCTACAGTTAGACATATGGTTAGATTAAGCAAGGAGATGGGTGAAAATATATGGCTGGCCACTGTATTCTGTCAAACTGCAGCAAAGCCTGAAAATAAATAGTTCTTGATTTTTTTGCTGGGTAATCTAAGGATGTCAATGCAAGGTAAATGAAACATCTCCAGTTGCCCCAAAGCATCTCTGATTTCTCACACACAAAATTGCATTATGTTAATATGCTTAGCTCTACATAAAGGCAGTGAGAAAGAGTCATCGACTTTGGATTTTGCATACTTTAAAGCAAATGTCTAGATACACAATAGTCACTATACCAGCCAATTTAAAGCAGAACTAGGGGAGAGAACAGTATTTGGACTAATCGTTTGAGTTCACAGATATAATTTTGTTAACCTTCAACTTCGTGGGCCCACCAAGATTCATGGCAGATCACAAAACCTAACTTTGCTTTTAAAATTAAGTGATGACTCGTCTGTACCCTATTTTTCTTTAAAATCCAATATCTGCCTTGGCTTTACTGCCAGAAAATCCATGATGACATGTTATTTGTTCCTTCTACTGTGTAGAAACACTCCAGGGACTAATTCAGTGTCATTTGCTGAGTGGCCATGAAATTGAAAAGCTGAGATTTTCAGAGAACAGTTGCTTAATTAATGCAGAGTTTTGATGAGTGAGGGGCTGATAGGCAAATGAGAGGTGGCACAGGCCTCTTCAGCCAAACTCTGTGGTTGCATGATATTGCAAATTCTTGTAGTGTAAGTGGAAATTTCAGAGTCTGGCCCACAGGTAGCTAGATTAGTGTGAAGAAGAATAAAGCCAACAGTACCCAGATATGATAGAGATTATTGTGTCACTTTGACAGGCTAGTTGCTGCCATATTAGGTGCTGGCCATCAAAGGGTAGATTTATCAATCCTAGAAATGGAGTAGGTATTCTTTTGATTTAAACCAATCCAAGCCTATTTTGATTCCCAGATCTCCATGTTCTGCTCCTCTACTTCTCAGTCAAAATGAGCCTGTTCTTTCTTTTACTATTGGGCCATGCTTCTTTGTTCACCAAGATGCCAGCTATCTATTTTTGATAAAATTGCCCTTGCCAATGAAGTCATGGGGAAATCAAGAATTCTGTAAAATCAGTTTTCTCTTTTTCATGGCCTAGAAGACCCCATGAGATCTAGTCTCCTCCTCATCTCATACCACTCTCTGCCTGGCTCTTCCATGGGCATTCTGGCTTCTTCTAGTTCCTGTAACGCTCCTTACCCTCTCTTGACTATGAATCTTTGCACATGCTCTTCTTCTGCCTGGACCCCTTCTTTCCCCTACTAATTTCCTATTTGTTAAACCAGTCTTCTTTCATTCTGGAATATTCGGTACTTCGCCAAAGAAGTTATTCTTAACACCCCTCTTACCCTCAGCACCAGTGTTACATGGTCAGTTATGTACTTCTCTACAGAATCTCACCACAGTGACAATTACTTGTTCGATGGCCTGGCTAGCCTTCTGGAGGATGAGCTTCCTGAGTACTGGGGGTATCTTTTTTGTTCATCTCTGTATCCTTAGCACTTAGCACAGGATCTGGAACACATAGGACTTGACAAATAGTTGTTAAATTAATTAATAATTGAGAGCAAGTGAGAGAAAACATGTAAGGCTTTCTCCAGTGGATATATTGCCTTTAGGTGTCAGTTATGCAAGTGTGGAGACCCCGTCAGGTTAATGGAAACAGAGAATCTTTGCCCAGGGGTTGAAGACTCTATTTGCTGGTTAAGAACAACATTTTTTTTAATGGTCATTATTCTGTACCCACTTTAGTAAGCTTCATCATCATTGGGATGATCAGTATCACATAGTGGTATCAATTTCAGATTATAATGCAAGTCTGCCATCTACTGGTGATATGGGGTAGTACTGTGAAACCTAGGACAAGACATTTTCATTTTCTCCAGAACCTTCTGGCTTTGAAAGCTAGAGGGGCTTAGATTCCAACACACCCAACCATTTCATTTTACCAAAGGAGAAGCCATTTCCCATGCAGAGTATGTGATCACCCAGGGTCATGCATCTAGTCGGTGGAAGGGTTTGAACTGTCATCTAAGCTTCCTGACAAAATCAGGCTCTTTTTCATTCTTATTTTTTATTGTAATTCTGGACGCTAACAGAAGTACATCTGGTTAACAATGTTGACTTTTTCCAGAATGAAATGGAACAACTGAGACTTGTTCCAGTTTACATGCCAGGAATCATTTACCCCCTTGTGTAAAGCTCCTCACATTCCAGAAAGCAGAGGATCTTAATTTTTGCTTTTCGTCCAAGGATTTCCTGGATCTGAAGACAGCTGTATGGGATCATGTGAGAAAGACTAGCCTTACAAAACTTGGAATTTCACACCAAACTTTTAGGCAAAGATATGGTGCAGAATGTGTGTTTTGCATGCCGTTGGATTGCATGCCATCAGCAAGTCTTGGAGGGGTTAGAAACACACCAGAAGTTTGTGTTCCGAGAAGTGATCTTCAATGGAAAAACTGACAAATCGTAAATGAAAAAGCTAGGAACTGCCTTCCTAATCAGAATGGACAGAATTGATGTAAAACCTTCCAGAAAGGCCCTCTCTGTGAACCTGGCAGAATTGGCGACAGAAGCACTAGGTTTTCCAATACATACATAAGTTTTATTTTTTAGATATCCCATGGGACCGGATTTAACCATAGTCATCTTTTTATTAAAGTATGGTTTGCATGAAAACATGCCTCTTAACATTCCTGAGATCAATGCAAAGTGAAAACAAACCAAACATCTCAGTATCTGCCAAGAAGAGTTTTGTCTTTCCCTAACGATTCTTAGAACCAAACACTTCAGTAACTGGGCTTCTAAAATGAAGGAAAGTTGTAGTTGTCTGAAATTTCTCACTGGGTACTGCGGAAAAATTTCCCTGGAATTTTTGTGCTCTCAATGTACTTTTTAAAAGCTTTTTTACTCAAGAGAGTACCACCAGCTAATGAACAAATTCAGTCTGGTCATTTTGTTTCATAAGTTGGAAAAGTGACATATTTATTTACTTATACCCCTGGGACAAACTTAATGAGGAAAATAGCACAGATTTCTAAATGAGTTAAGAATCAACTGAGGTACTACTTTAGTGTCCCTTCAGGGTTAGGAAAAAAAAAAAATCTTCTTGGGAAAAAAAAAAAAAAAGAAAATGCTAAAATAAATGTCAATCCTAAAATAAAATTTAATCTTTTCTCGTGATATATTTCTCCTCCAGTCTCAATTGCTAGTGTAGAGAGTGATACTATCAGTCCATTCTCTGACATGATCCAGAATGTCCTTAGTTTGACCCTGAATCTCTGTGCACCCTTTTTATCTTAACACAGTGTGCACGGCAGAGGGCAATGGCACTGTCCAGATGGCAGAATTATAGAGCACTATGTGGACTTATGCTCTTCAAAGAAGGAAAGAATGAGAATGTTTATCTTGAATTTCAGTGTAAGATTATATGAGGACCAGGAGGTCCAAATACTGCCCAAGGCCAGGTGAAACATCCTGTGATTTGGTCATTACCGCTACCCCCATTTGCCTCTTAGGAATGAGCTGAGTTCTTAGAATCTCTGGGCTCTAACTTATGCTGATTTTCCTGATAGCCTAGAGACACAGCTCAATACAAGTGACCATTCTCCCCTTGCAAGACACATGAAGGACATAACAAAATTCAGCCCCCTGCACCATCCCTTCTCTGATCCATATTAAGGAATGCATATTTTCTTTTATTTCCACCTACTCCTACCATTAGCTACATTTACTCCAAATTTATTTTCATCTCTTTCCCTGACTCACCCTGTTATTTCATAGTCATCAATCAAGATCAAACAGTCCAAAATAGCCTTGTAGACTTGCCTTGAGTCACCAGGCTCAAAGAAGTTATTTACTGGCCTTAATTTTTCTTCCTGCCTCACAAGTAGGATATAACACAGTGGGATTTTTATGCTAAAAATAACAAATACTGCACATTTGAGAATTTTCATATTTACCAAAAATGTTTGCCTGACTTAATTTACGCTTACCTCAAAACATTTTAAAATAAATCCATATCTTGAGTTCATTCATACGGACAACTCATTTTGTTTTCAAAACAAAAATAGTGTATAATAGTGTCTAAACATGTGGGCTCTGGCCTTAGACTGCTTGGGTTCACATGTGCCACCTCGGAACTGGGAAGCCTTAAAAACTCAGCTTTTTCATTTTTAAATGGCAGATAATAATAGTACTTGCCTATCAGACTGTAGGATTAAATGAAGCAATGCATACAAATCACTTATCATAGTACTTTATGCATTGTAAATTTTATATGGTAGGCATTTCAACATAAACTATCTCATTTAATCCTGATAACTCTAGAATGTAGGTATTTTGCCCCAATTTTGTGGAATGCTGGCTCTGTATTGAAGATATAATTTTCTACACAGCTTTCTCAAGGAGAATTTGCTCAACCACATACCCCAGAGTCTGGAGGCAGGCGTAGCGCCTCCTTGTTCCATACAGCCATTTCCACACTACCATTCCTGAACCCTCTTATAAAAACTCCTTCTCCATCAAGACTTGGGCTTTTGGCTCTACCATCCTATACTACTCTCTGTCACTATTGCCTACTAAATCTTAGTCTCTATATCCATATTCTAATGTCAACATCCTGTGTGACTTCAACATTTATATTAAGACCCAACATCCTGGCTCCTGGGTTCCCTGAACTCTTCATCTCTGTTCACCCTCTCTTCTGCTCCCAACTTTGGTCGTGCATTTTCGTTGCCACTCTCTGGACTTTGTCATCATCCAGAACAGTTCTTCTACCTCCAAAATCAAAAACTCAGACACCCCACAACTTTACATTCATCATTTTCTCATCATTTTCTCAATTCCCCTCCCCACTATCCTTATCACACTGAACTGAACTTTCTCAAGTGAATCTTACTATCTTACTATTGCTGAGCATCACTACAGAAAAAGCAGCAGGGCAGAGTGTTGTCATTACGTGTTCATGGTAACCATCATCAACAGGACATAAGACACTGCCAATTAATTCTACTGAGTTCTATCAGGTCTCTCTTCTATTCTCCGCAGGGAGGATTTCATATTTTCTCTGCTGTTCTCAATCCTACAACTTCTTCACATCCTTCAAATTCTCAAAGCAGATGGCATTGATTCTGACTTCACAGGAAAGATAGCAGCCCTCAGAAGGGACTTCAACTTCCCACCAACACATTTGCACACCTATGCACTTATGCAGCCATTCTTCCATCTTACCTCTTGCCACTATAAAAGAGGAGCCCTTCTTTTTAACTAAGGCTTATCCGTTCACCAGTCCCCTGCCTGCTTTATCAGAGAGGGACTTTGCTTTATAAATTACACCCTCTCGAAAAATTAGGTATAGAGAATAACATCAGAAACATGGCGGAGTGAGAGACATGCCCAGAACTCTCCCCTTGGAACAACAATAAGCTGAACATCTAAAACTAAACAAAAAACACCCAAACTACACACCAGCATGTCTGAGCATGGGCTCTGCGCATAAGAGCTAACACAGGTCAGAACCCCCTGGTGTTGGGTGGTGGACTGGAAGAAACAAAGAAGCCGCCTCTCGCAGCTGCCGGAGCTCCCTGTAGGAGGAAGAGGAGGGGAGGTGAGGAAATTTCCCTGAACAGGCCTGCCTGGGAGTGCTATGAGCTCCACGTGGCTGGCGGCAGTGCCTAGTCATCAAGACAGAAGGCAGAGAAACGGAGACGGCAGAAAAGCGGGACGGCAGAAAAACAATAGTTGATTTTTACCAGCCATGATTGCAAAACTGAGGCTGAGCCGCAGCCCCCATCCCCCAACCCAGAGTGTCCTCCTCCCATACCCTCTGAGACCGAACCCCGCAGAGCCCCAGGGGAATCTGAGCAAATGCTACCGAAACTGTCACTAACACTGAAAGGAACTGAGACTGAGGGTAGTAGCATGATTAACCATCTCTAGGGAAAAAAAAAAGACATTATTAAGACTTTATATAAAGCAGAGATCCAAGAGGCTTAGACGCCACCTACTGGAAACCAAAAGAAAAACACCTTCTTTGCAACAGGCTAGGGACCATTATATAATAAATCTTGTTTCTGGAAAAAAAAAGCAAAACACACTTCCATTAATGCCCAGGTGGAGAAATAGTCCGTTAAACACCATGAACAACCAAGGTGACAAGACATCTCAGAAAGAAAGAGAAAACTCTCCAGAAAATAAGCTTACAGACATAGAAATATGTGATTTAAATGACAGAGAATTCAGGATGATTCTTCTAAAAAACTCAGTGAGATCCAAAATGAATCATATCAACAATTTCAGGAATTGAAAAAACAACTTGATGAGCAGAATGAGTTCTTTAGCAAGGAAATTGAAACCCTCAAAAAGAACAGAATAGATCTTCTGGAGATAAAGAATACACTGCACAAGTTGAAAAATAAAATAACAAGCTTGGGAAATAGAGTTGACCAAATGGAGGAAAGGATCAGTGATATCGAAGGCAGAAATCTAGAAATAAATCAGAAAGAAGAAGAGAGAAACAGAAGAATGAAAAATAATGAAAGAGAAATACAAGAACTAGCTGATACCATCAGGAGAGGAAACATACGAATAATGGGAATTCTCAAAGGAGAAGAAAAGGAGCAGGGATTAGAAAAGCATTTTCAGACAAATAGTTGACAAGAATTTCCCAAATCTAAGGAATGAGCTAGAGCTTGGAATTCAAGAAGTCAATATAACACCCAATTATCTCAACCACAAAAGGCCTTC
Source organism: Pteropus vampyrus (assembly GCF_000151845.1). Taxonomy (NCBI): domain Eukaryota; kingdom Metazoa; phylum Chordata; class Mammalia; order Chiroptera; family Pteropodidae; genus Pteropus; species Pteropus vampyrus. The sequence goes on along the minus strand of NW_011888784.1, from coordinate 22,652,621 downwards.
ACCAAAACACTTTGTATTAAAATTATCAAAAATCAACGACAAAAACAGAATTCTCAGGGCAACAAGGGAAAAGAATACGGTAACCTATAAAGGAATACCCATTAGATTATTGTTGGACTTCTCAGCACTAACCTTACAAGCCAGAAAGGTGTGGAATCAAACATTCAAACTATTAAATGAAAGGAACTACCAGCCTAGAATAATGTATCCAGCTAAGCTCTCCTTTAGATATGAAGGAGAAATAAAGACCTTTCCAAACATACAAAAATTGAGGGAATTCTCTACTATGAGGCCTGCACTACAGGAAATACTGAAAGGGGTCAGCTCATCTAAAATAAAATGACAAAAAAAAAATACATAATTAGGAGTAAGGAGACTAGCAGGCTGATAGTAGCAGAGGAGTGCAACCCTTACTAAGAACATCTTAAAAATAAGAAGAGATATGCTATAGCAAGATAGTAATGAACGTTCAGCATACATAGGGATGAATTGAGAGGATTTAAAGATCCAAATTATCAAAGAGGAGTGGAGATAAGGCACATGCAGAAGAAAATGGACGACTGTATATATATACTGTCCTTTACATATTCGTAATGGTAACCACACACTAAAGATTCAGAACGAAATTATATAACATAAAACAAGAAGATCCAGAAGCAAAACCCACAAAACCCAACCAAAATTAAGAAAACAGAAACACAAGGACAAGGAAGCAATGGAAACACTGAGCTACCAGAAAGCAAAAGATAAAATGGCTATAAGAAGACCTCATATTTCAATAATCACCCTAAATGTAAATGGACTGAACTCACCAATAAAAGGCACAGAGTTGCAGAATGGATCAAAAAACAAAACCCAACCATATGCTGCCTTCAGGAGACACATCTCAGTTCCGAAGACAAATATAGACTCAAAGTGAAAGGGTAGAAAATGACGTTTCAAGCAAATGGCATTCAGAGAAAAGCGGGAGTAGCAGTACTAATATCATACAAAATAGAGTTCAAAATAAAAAAAGGTAAAGAAAGATACTGAGGAACACTTCATAATGATAAAGGAAATCAGGCACCAAGAAGACATAACACTTATTAATGTCTATGCTCCCAAGCAGGGATCCTTGAAATATGTAAAGCAATTACTAAGAGAACTAAAGGGAGAAAGAGACCAAAACCCTATCATAGTAGGGGACCTAAATACCCCACTGTCGGATATAGACAGATCATTCAAACAGAAAATCAAAAAGGAAATAACATCCTTAAATGACACATTAGACCAACTGGACATAATTGACATTTACAGAGCCTTTTATCCCAAAACAGGTGCTTATACACATTGTTCTCTGTGCACATGGAACATTCTCAAGAATAGACCACATACTGGGACACAGAGATAGCTTCAACAAATAAAAGAGGGTTTGAAATTATACCAACCATATTCTCTGATCATAATACTTTGAAACTAGAGATCAACTGTAAAAAAAATCAGGAAGAACCACAAATACATGGAGATTAAACAACATGCTACTGAAGAATAACTGGATCAGAGAAATAAAAAGAGAGATCAAGAGATACATAGAAATGAATGATAATGATAGTACAACATATCAGAATTTTGAGACACAACGAAATCAGTCATAAAAAGAAAGTTCATATCATTACAGGCCTATCTCCAAAAACAAGAACAAGGCCAAATAAACAACCTAACACTTCATCTTCAAAAACTGGAAAAGGAAGAACAAATGAAGCCTAAAGTCAGCAGAAAGAAAGAAATAATCAAAATTAGAGCAGAAACAAATGAAATTGTAAACAAAAAAACAATAGAGAAAGTAAATGCAACAAAGAGCTGGTTCTTTGAGAAGGTTGATAAAATTGACAAACCCCCAGCTAGACTCACTAAAGAAAAAAGAGAAAGGACACAAATAAACAAGATCAGAGATGAAAGAGGGGAAATTACGGCAGACACTGCAGAAATACAAAGGATCATGCAAGAATACTATGAAAAAGTAATAACCAAATTTAATAACCTAGAAGAAATGAACAAGAACTTAGAACTTCCTAGACTGAATCAAGAAATGGAAAATCTAAATAGACCGATCAGCAGTCTGGAAATTGAAACAATTATCAAAAACCTACCGAAAAGTAAAAGTCCAGGACCAGATGGCTTCACCAGTGAATTCTACCAAACATTCAAAGATTTAACACCTATTCTCCTCAAACTCTTCCAAAAAATCAAAGAGGAGACGATACTTTCCAACTCATTTTATGAGGCCAGTATCACCCTGATACCAAAACCTGTTAAAGATATCACACAAAAAAGAAAACTACAGACCAATATTTCTCATGAACACAGATGCAAAAATCCTAAATAAGATACTAGTGAACAGAATACAGCAACATATCGAAAAGATTATACGCCACGATCAGGTGGGCTTCATACCAGAGGCACAGGGATGGTTCAACATATGCAAATTGATTAATGTGATACACCACATAAACAGATTAAAAAATAAGAATCATATGATCATATCAATAGATACAGAAAAGCCTTCGACAAGATACAGCGTCCATTTGTGATCAAAACACTTAACAAAATCGGTATAGAAGGAAAGTACTTTAACACAATAAAGGCCATATGCGACAAACCCTCAGCCAACATTATACTTAATGGTGAAAAACTAAAAACCTTCCCTCTAAGGTCAGGAACAAGGCAAGTCTGTCCACTATCGCCACTGTTATTCAATATAACATTGGAGGTCCTAGTGAGTGCAATCAGGCAAGAGAAAGACATAAAAGGCATCCAAAGAGGAAACAAAGGAGTCAAACTGTCACTGTTTGTGGATGACATGATTCTCTACATAGAAAACCCTAAAGACACCAGAAAAAACAATAAGCAAATACAGTAAAGTTTCTGGATACAAAATCAATGTTCAAAAATCTATAGTGTTTCTATACTCTAATAACTAAGGGTCAGAAAAAGAAGTGAAAAAACATGCGAGGGACCTATATAATGAAAACTATAAGACCCTGTTAA